>NC_057745.1:2138482-2151120 GCF_004010195.1 Chiloscyllium plagiosum | reverse complement strand
AGGGAGGAGGGTGGAGTGGATAGGTGGAAAAGAAGATAGGCAGGTAGGACAAGTCAAGGGGACAGTGCTGAGCTGGAAGTTTGGAACTAGGGTGAGGTGGGGCAAGGGGAAATGAGAAAACTATTGAAGTCCACATTGATGCCCTGCCCTTCAGGCTCTCTGCCTTTATTCCTGATGAGGGGCTTTTGCCCGAAACGTCGATTTTACTGCTCCTCGGATGTTGCCTGAACTGCTGTGCTCTTCCAGCACCACTAATCCAGAATCTGGTTTCCAGCATCTGCAGTCATTGTTTTTACCTGTGTGGAGTTTGCACATTCTCCCTGTGTCTACGTGGGTTTCCTCCGGGTGCTCCGGTTTCTTCCCACAGTCCGAAAATGTGCAGATTAGGTGAATTGACCATGCTAAATTGCCCGTAATGTTAGGTGAAGGGGTAAATGTAGGGGAATGGGTCTGGGTGGGTTGCTCTTCGGAGGGTCAGTGTGGACTTGTTGGGCCCGTTTCCACACTAAGTAATCTAATCTAATGAAGGAAGAATGGAGAGAAGAGGCAGACTGGAAAAGGAACGAGAAAACAACAAAACAGGGAGAGTGAGAGCACGAGGGAGTGCGATCTTGGGTGCCAGTTCAATTTGAAGGAAGCATTAACCTATCTTGCTCCACAAACCTCAAACTTCTGTTCACCACCTTTCAGCTCCTCTTAAATATTTGAGAAGTGATTCTAGGATATTCCTCCTGCAAAAGAACAATCATTCTCTGGTCCCCTGTTTAAGCTTGCTTCCTTTCTTACCATTTTACAGTTCATTACAACTCCTTTTACTGGGAACAATCTGCTCAGCATGAAGCAACAGATAACAGGATTGAATTTCACACCATTACTCGTCACTCCCACTCATTAGCAGGGTTTTATCAGATATTAAAGCACATTCTCCAAATACCACCCTCTCTCTCTCTTCTCTGCTGAGACTTTAATCATTTTTCTAGTTAACCTCAACTTTATAATTTCATATTAATAATTTTGCTTCACTTTTCAGAGACATATTAAAACCACACTTCTGTCTCTTCACTTTAAAATTTTTCTTTTTTGTTGTTTTGCTCTTACCTTTCCATTATGAAAGATCAAAGACATTTGCTGGTAACCAGACCATCTCATTCACTCATCCAGGATTATACTGAATTTACAGAATTTATCAAAACAGGCAGCGGGGCGTGGAGGGGTCATTGTGCCTGACTGTCTGCAACTCTAGTTCAGGGCTCCATTGAGGGGGAGCAGGCAGTGACCTCCAGCACAATACAGACCTTTAGAAGCCAGTGGGCACTACAGGGGTACAGGTGCATCGTATTCCTCACAATGCTACTTTGATTTAGCGAGTTTCTTGGATAACAAGCTTGTATTGGTACCATGCTCTCCTACTCTTCGTTGGGTCATTCTGCTTTTTTTGGAATTCACAAGAACTAGTGAATGCAGAAGGCACTGATGCACGTCTAGCCTGATTCCATCCTAAAAGGTGCATGAAATGTTAGTGCACGTTAATTAAATGTACAACTCTATTATCACTGCTTCAAGTGGAAAGGAGTAGAGGAGCCAAGCAACTGCTTTATGACTCCATAAGGCAAAAGCCAGGAGCTAGAAAATGTTAGGAATCATTGCTGCAACATGTCACTTTCAAATCATCCGGATACACTGGAGATTTTACTGTAACTGCACAACATTGTAGCGGAGATCGTTCTGAACAGTTGCTGGAATCAAGACATCGAAGTTAAAATGTTACCAGAAGGGCCTGTGCCCGAAACGTCGAATCTCCTGTTCCCTGGATGCTGCCTGACCTGCTGTGCTGTTCCAGCAATAAAGTTTCAACTCACATGGAAACAACAGAGCAAACGTAACTTAACACCTTCATAACTGGAGGGCAACTAGGGACAGGCAATACATGCTGGCCATCCAGCAACATCCACCGCCCACTTACAAAAATAAATAAATTGCAGTTCCAGATGCTGGCAATATCCAAATTTTTGAAAACTGATACAATAACAGATTGCTGAAAACGAGTTCAGTTGTTTCATGCTCATGAAAACAAAATCACAGCCAAAATATTACTTAATGAATTTAATATGCAAGCAGAAAACAAAATGCATAATAAGTCCACGATGTGCTATACACAAACCAACAACCACTTTTTGTTTTAAGAAGTTCCCCCACGTGTTGTTCACCTCAACAATTATAAAACACAAGCCTTCTGTTAAACTAATCTGCAAAACTACAAAAACATCCCTTCAATCTTCACAGGACAGATCACCACCCACTTCCCACAGTGTTGCTAATTCAGCTAAAAATAGAAAATGTTGGAGAATCTCAGCAGATCTGGCAATATCTGTGAAGAGTGAAATAGAAGTTAACATTTAGAGTCCAGTACAACTCTTCTTCAACTAAATAGAAGCCAGAGACGTGCAAGAAACTAGAACCGGAGGAGCACAGAGATCGCAGTCAATTGTAGTGATGGAGTTCTGAATTAGGCACGAGCCAACGAAGATAAGTGAGCAGCAACCTTAAAGTGCGACAAACAAACTTTGCTTTATATTGAACTGCAGCTGCAAAAATTGATGACAACCTTTAACAGAACACAAGAAACTTTGTTAGACCAGACAGGAACTGGCAATTCACTGTGGAACGCCCAGTTTACACTTAAGCAATTGACATTGCTCAGCTCTCCCTTGTGATTTGGCTGGACTGCTGCCTCTAAATACAGTAACTGGCAGACGCACTATACATATTAGGACTAGGTCTTGTTTCAATATTGGCACCAATTGAAAATTCCGACAGGGTAGAAAAAATGCAAAAAGCAAAATTATACCCATCGAGTGGTATGTACCAAATTAGACCAGCCTCCTTATGACCTGCAATTGGGACATGGATATTGTAACGTAGAAAACCTACAAACTGGGATATTAATTTCAAGGACATTTGGACAGGCACATGAATAGGAAATGTTTGGAGGGATATGGGCAAAGCATTTGCAAATGGTACTAGTTCAGTTTAGGAAACCTGGTTGGCTTGGACAGGTTGGACCTGTTTTCGTGCTGTACACCTCTGTCACTTTATAATTCTAATTTTAAAAAATGACAGTTTGAGAAAAACTCACGTACAATTTGCACGTTTTGTAGCACAAACTTTAATTTTTGACACAAAATGTGCTACCGCCCATTTTTAAAACTTGCATTTATATAACACTTACCCCATCTCTCAAAAACCCCTCAAAACTGTGTGCACGTTTCAAAACAATAAAAAAAAATCACCATGCCCAATAATAACTTGTGATTGTATTGCAACCTCATGAGTTAAATATCCCTAGTTGCCACTGAACATAATTTGAGAACCATGTAAAGATATTAAGACAGGTGACTGAACCTTTAGTCACAAGGAGCATCTTTAAAAAGGAAGAAAAGAGGCACAGGGAGGCTCAAAAGGGGGGGGATACCTCAGCTTAGACCTAGCCAGCTGTAGTAGTAACAGCCATCAGTGGGGAAGCAATTAAAAATCAAGAAAGCGTAATGAGCCAAAATGGTAGATCACAGAGCACTGTAGGATTAAGAACTGAGAAAGAGGTCGGGTATAAGGTCAAGGTGGGGGATGTAAAAACAAGCAATAGCACAGCAACACAACAGGATCCAAGATTTGCTGACTTGGCATATTTTGCCTCTGGTGGTATAGCCTGAGCAAGGTTGACTGGACACCCAGGAGGTCTGCTATGGGCAAACATGAAGAATCCTCATTGAGCTTCTCATCTGAAGCACAACAGAATTCTCCACTCTGACTGTATTTCTCTGCTTTGGCCTGGGCTGTGCACTCAAACCTTGGCACAGTCGCTGGACTCCTGCGACCAAAAAAAAACCCTGCTGAGAAGGATGGTGTCATCATCTGTGCCAAGCAAAATCAGATGCGAGAGAGTTATAATAAATGGAAGCAGAGTACTGAGTAATCAGTCATCATGAGTGTTCCAGGAAAACATAATTGTGGATGTGGGAAATTTCTGGGATATGTCCATGTATCCAGCAATAAACAAACAAACAAACAAACAAAGTCAGTAGTCTTCGATCTAGAACTTACTGAATTATGTAACACTAAGCTGCAGTACCAGAGTTGGAATCTCCCAAATTTGACTGACCAATTATGTACTATCTGAAAAAAGGTATTGAGACACCCGCAAACAACCACCAGATCTTCAGCTAATCAGGCGGGTCTCAGGCCTTCATCTAGAATAGAATCCCTGCAGTGCAGAAAGAGAGGCCATTCAGCTCATCAAGTCTGCACCAACTCTCTGAGAATAGAGGTGGCACAGTGGGTCGGTGGTTAGCACTGCTGCTCAGAGCACCAGGGACCCAGGTTCAATTCCAAACTCGGGCGACTGCCTGTGTGGAGTTTACACATTCTCCCTGCGTTTTCTCTCAAAGTCCAAAGATGTGCTGGTTAGGGTGGATTGGCCATGCTAAATTGCCCATAGTGTCCAGGGTTGTGCAAGATGGGTGGGTTAGCCATGGGTAACATAGGGATGGACTTGGTCTGGGCAGGATGGCCTTCAGTGGGTCTGTGCAGACTGGAGAGGCTGAATGGCCTCTTTCCACATGTAGAGATTCCATGTTCAGAATCAGATCTCTGTGAAATTGGGGCTGTGGGGCTTTGAAATCAGTCTCGAGAGAGAGCAAGAGCGCAAGCAAGAGAGAAAACTGTTTTTAGAATTGTTCATGAGTGTTTGTCAGACCTATTACAGTCCTGTGTTGTGCCTCTGGAGAAGTCTATTCAAGTTTAGCCATAGCCATAAGCCAGAAAGACCTTCAGACAATGTGCAACAGAATGACCAACATATCAAGAACAAGAGAACTCATCCACTGTGTCAGGCATGGACACCATAAAGACACACATGACAAGCCAACACAACAAGCAGACCAATCAGCAGATCCTCAGAGTCAGATGCAAGACAAAACCCTCAATGGTACAAGCAGTGCCCAGCTATGACAAAAGAATGCTACATCTGCAGAACCAAATGTCACTTCCAGTAGATGTACAGAGGTAGCATGCAATCACAGAACAACTGAAAGCTAATTGCTTCCTCAAACAATGTTCATGTGACAGAACCAAGCTATGAAAAATATGTTAGGAAAACCAAGGTAAAATTAGTGATTCAACTGAGTTTGAGTAGAGTGTGTGGTGCTGGAAAAGCACAGCAGGTCAGGCAGCTGCTGAGGAGCAGGAGAATCAACATTTTGGGCAAAAACCCTTCATCAGGGATTCCTTGTAGAGAGAGGAGGAGAACTTCTTCAAGGTAGGCATCTTTGGAAAAGGCTTTGCAGCGAGATCAAAATCAACCAGGAGAAAGGTGAGGACTGCAGATGTTGGAGACTCGAGTCGAGACTGTGGTGCTGGAAAAGCGCAGCAGGTCAGACAGCATCCGGGGAGCAAGAGATGATGAAGCGCTCTTGCCCGAAACGTTGACTCTCCAGCTCCTTGGTTGCTGCCTGACCTGCTATGGTTTTCCAGCACCACACTCTTAACTTCTCATCTCCAGCATCTGCAGTCCTCACTTTCACCCTGACTTAGGATTGAGCCTAAGTCTTAACTATTTATTGAATACATAATAAATTTAGCAGAGAAAAAAATTAAACATGATAATTTAATTAATGTTTATGTTTTAAACCTAAAACATTTGTTTTTCAGGCCCCACTCACACAAAAGAACAGACAAAAGCAATAGCTAAAGGATAAATGAAAAAATTATAAAAACTGCTACCTGTTTAACTTAATGCTGTTCGCTGTGTCTATAGGAACACAATTTTTTTTTAAAAAGTCATTTGAGAGATGAGGACATCACTGGCTAGGCCACCATTTACTGCCCACCCCTAATTACCCAGGGGCAACCACATTGTTTTGGTCTGGAGTCACATGCAGGCCAGACCAGGTAAGGATGGCAGTTTCCTTCCCAAAAGGACACTGGTGAACCAGATGGGTTTTTCCTGACAATCAACAATTGTTTTGTGGTCATTAGGACCCTTAATTCCAGATAGTTAATGAATTCAAATTCCTGGGTCTCTGGATTAACATTCCAGCAATAATATCACTAGGCCATTGCGTTCCCCACAATAAAGAAACAGCCTTCAATTAACTTCCATGCCTAGCCTCACGAACAAACTTGCTTAATCTGTTCTCTTCATGAAAGCAGCTTGTGGTAAAAGGAAGTCCACAAAATTGATCAAACTAAAAATAATGAAAATACAGTGGAGGCTCAAACAACATCCACAGACATTCACCCTCTCCAAAGAGATGTTTCATCGCAGCAGTGTGTACTATCTACAAGATGCACTATAGAAATTCACCAAGGTTCCTTGGACAGCATCTTCCACACCCTCAAACTCTACCATTGACAGGAATAAGGGCAGTAACTACATGAGAATACCATCACCTGCACATACCCTTCCAAACCACTCACTATCCAAACTTGGAAGTATATCGCTGTTCCTTCAGTGCTACTGGCTCAAAACTCTGGAATTCCCTTCATCAGGGCATTTGATCTACTTATTGCAAACCGATTGCAGTGATTCAAGGAGGCAGCTCACCATCACCTCAAGGGCAACTAGGGATGGACAATAAATGCAAACAGCCAGTGATGTCCATACCCCATGAATCAATAAACAGGTCCACCACGTTCTCTGGAGGACCCTTACCTCCTAAATCATTACAGCAATGGAACTCTTCCCTAATAAAGTCAGATGATTACTCTGTTAACCCATGAATTTCCAAAGATCACTGTTTGATGGAAACAATACTTATTTATATTTTTAAAAATCCTAAATTTCTAGAACAGGTAATTTCTTACACCTTCATTTTCCTTTAATCTTGGGATTTTCATTTCAGTCAGACATGGTCTGTGAGTACAGCTGTGCTCAAGGTTTCGGATTTCAAATTCAAATAGTCCTGCATATATATTTACACATTACACTTCTATCATTCCAAACATAAATCCTGCAATATTCATATCACTGTTTTCAAAATAGCAATTTTTACACGTCATTGCAGACAGACGTCTCCACATAACCCATCTTGATGCGTCTCCTGCAGAGCTTGGCATGAAGATTATAGTTACATCATGCATGTGTTTATAGGGTCTACGCTAGTGTCAAGTTACTTGTGGTTACATAACCTAACTACAGATTTAGCCCCTGCAAATGTTTTCACTAACCAGGACCACATTTTTAATTAACTAATAGTTTTCATTTTTAATCACTTTCGGAACAGCAGGTTATCAACTTTAAAAGTTGCAGGTCAACATATTTCAAAACAAATCCTCTCAATCGTGAAGAAAGCACTCGCATTTAGATAGCACCTTTCACTAACCTAGGACATCAGAGGTTGATTTACAACCAACCATTGAAGAGTCACACAGTTGGATTGTAGCATTGATCAAGGTCCCACAAACAGTAAAGGGACCAAATGTGATTAGAGATTACCACAAAATGCTGTTTTAGTGACACAGGTTGAGGGATAAACATTGGTGATAATAAAATTGTCACGTGGGATCTTTTTGGTCCACCCCAGGGAGGTGTCAGGGACTCAATGTAATGTCTCATCTGAAATGCAACTCCTCCAACAGCACAGCACTCCCTCATTACTGCACTAGGAGGATCAGCCCAATGCCGGACTCAAATGTTCAGAATGGGAAACTGAACACACCACCTTCAGAGGTGATGGCAAGAGTACTATCCACTTAGGCAGAGTTGAGAGTAGGAATAAAAACTAATTTGTTGTTTTCAGTACAGATTCCAATATCTGCTCCTACAAAGTTAAACCTATGTTTTGTTTGTGGGTAACTTCTGAAAATCACCAACATGTGTAAAACAAAAAATTGTTTGGAAGCAACAATGGGCCTTCGATGGCCACATGTGCCACTAAACTATCGGCTACTCATCCTAAACCACTTCAATTAACAAGGCTCTTACGTAAAAGTCTGATTGATCAACAATTAGTCAACAGATGCTGCAGAACAGGCAGTGACTGAATACCAGGTCAACACTGACCTACAAAACTGGAAGAATGTGAAGCAATCTGGCAGCCTGTGAACGGTCACAAATAAAATTAATCTACAAAACAAATTTTAATAAAAGCTGATGTGAATTATGCTCTCCTTAGCATTTGTCTTTTATGATGCACAGCTGCTCAGATTGTAAAGGCAATCTTTCCATGGAGGAGAGAGTAGAAACATAATTGGTATCTCTCCAGCCATTTACAAACATACACCTTTTATGTATCAGTTTATTGTCAAAATCCAAGGTCAGTAGTTAATGTCTAGCATAGGTTTCTACATCTACAACAGAGAGACACAGCCACTGAAATAAAAAAAGGAAACTGCACTAAGAAACAAATTGCTGGAAGCATTCAGCAGAAAGAGGTAGCAACTTAGTAAGAACAGCCATTGTTTAAGGTTCAGATCCTTCATTAAATATTACTGCACAGTAATAGTCATGATCTCTCATGTATTTAACACAACTTACGTGGAAATTTAACAAAGCACTTGAGCCTCATTACACAGAATAGCAAACTGTCCAAAAATAGTTTACAGGTCCATGTCTACCTTTATGCTCAACAAGAGCCTGCTCAAACTCTACTTCATCTCACTTTTCAACATAATCTTCTATTCCTTTCTCCCCTTCATGTCTATCTATGTGTCTATGCCACACACCTCATACAGCAGCAAATAATGTTTTGTCAAGCAAAGGTCTAAGAGGATTATGGACCAAAGGCAGGTGGAGTTAGGCCACAGATCAGCAATGATCTCATTGAATGGTGGAACAGGTTCAGGGAGCTAAAAGGGCCTATCCTGTTCCTATGTTCTGAAAAAAGTTCACATTCTTGTCAATTTCCAAAAGGTTTCTCCTGAAAACTTCACTGGATTCCTTTGTAACTGTCCTATCTGTATGGCCCCTTATTTTTGACTCCCATGCCACAAATAGACTCATCTTCACTCATATTTTGTCAAGTCCTTTCATAGCTTAAAAGAATTCACTTTTTTTAAAAAATAGCATGGTCTAACTTAGACTGGTTCCCTTTAAAAAAGGGAAAAGAAAAGATTGTGCTTTTAAAATTTTACTACAACTATGTCCTTGCAAAGTATAGTCAGTCTATTAAAAAGCCACTGTGGCACACCTCAAAGCAATTAACTACATACAAAGAATTCCTGGCAGGAAGTAGTCATGGTATAAAGGCACAAATTCATTTTCAAACAGAGATCACCTTACTGTGTTGCTGCACTCGATTTTACAAAAACAAGGTACATACATTCAAAATAGCTGCACTTTTGTTAAAACACTGAATTAATTCAAAGTGCTAACCCAAAACGGAGCCACAATTAACTGGCAGCAAAAAGAACATTCCTGATGAAGGGCTTATGCCCGAAACGTTGGCACTCCTGCTCCTCGGATGCTGCTTGACCTGCCATGCTTTTCCAGCACCACACTTTGAGCAAAAAGAAATGCTATTTTATCTAAACTAAGCTGTCAAAGTTTATAAAGCTTATACTTCACTGTCTAGCAAACCTCAGAGTCAGGATGAAGTGTCCGGCACGGATCTCAAAAACAACAAATATTATCAACCATGGACTTACAAAGGATAAACTTGAAAGGGACTTTAAAAGAAAAATAAAGTTAAAAGGTCAAATGATCTTTGCTTTCCTGCTATGGAGTAACAAGACACATCGAGGAGAAAGTGGGGACTGCAGATGCTGGAGATCAGAGCTGAAAATGTGTTGCTGGAAAAGCGCAGCATGTCAGGCAGCATCTTATAGAGGTTTACAAAATTATGAGGGGCATGGATAGGATAGACAAAGTCTCTTCCCTGGGGTTGGGGAGTCCATAGGTTTAGGGTGAGAGGGGAAAGATATAAAAGAGGCAACTATTTCACATATGGAATGAGCTGCCAGAGGAAGTGATGGAGGTTGGTACAATTGCAACATTTAAGAGGCATTTGGATGGGTATATGAATAGGAAGGGTTTGGAGGGATATGGGCCGGGTGCTGGCAGGTGGGTCGAGATATCTGATCGGCATGGACAGTTTGGACCGAGGGGTCTGTTTCTGTTCTGTACATCTCTATGATTCTATGATCAGCCATGATTTGGGTTCATTGACACTGTTACAATGATTCCTTACTGGAATGTGCATTTCATAATTAGCACTCCCAACCTTATATTTAATGTCATGACTGCTTAAACACCTCACCTCACCAAGTGGTGAAGGTGATGCCTCAGGCCCGCAGGAGCAATACCTCAGTGAGAGATCTTAGGAGAGTTAGGAGTATGAAGTAAGTGGTGGTGCTTATCAGCTTTGCTTGAAACTTGACCATCAGGGTTAACTTCGATAGAATTCTCCAAAGGTCAGAATTTTTTATTCATTCCTGGAAACTATCAGTCTGGGATGTAATTGACAGGTATCGAGTTGCAGACTATAGTGTAATTATGAAATTATAGTTATCTCCACCACTGAAGAGGTGAGGAGGTAATTATCTTGCTTGTTTTTCTGTCTGTCTGTCTGTAAACTATATATCTCAAAAACTAGCGGACAGATTTCACTGAAACTTGGTGCACAGGATGTGACATGACGAAGAACTGGTTAGTTTTTAACCTAGATGCAGGTCTACATCCGGAATTTTTAAAATGGATTTATGAATTTTTTAATATTGTGAATTTTGCTGATTTGTTTTAGAATGTTGTGGATTATCTCAGCTGTTAAAATGTGAAGATTTCTCAGAGCAGTTTGTTGGTCGTGGATTGAACATGTACTTTTTCTGAGAAGGAAACTTAATTTTAAAAAAAAATTCTTCAGCTTTGTAGTTAGTGACATGTAGCATGGAAAAGCCTGAAGGAAGAGCTGGTTATCTGTAAATAAATGGCACATGTGACAGAGACCCGTGCTCCGCTGAGTCCTTTTCACTTGTATCTGAATTAATTTAAAACCTTGGATTATGCATGTTAATTATGAACACTTAAAACCATTTGAACTCAAAGGTGCACATTATTGTGGACAAAGGGAGAGACCACAGGGATGATTTCCCCCTTTTTCCAATTTTTAAATGATTAATAACAGTGCTTTAAAAAGCAAGTGTTGCATTTTTTTAGGGCACATAAATTACAGGTTTTCTCCTAACTTTTTGAAAGAAGGTAAATACTGTTCAGCATTGGTGTCTGTTGATATGTACAATCACTACTCACACACTCCTGCACATGCATGCAGGCTGCAAAAATGAATTGTAATTAGAAAAATAGTACACATTTAGATCTTAAGGGGTCCAGATTTTGTTTTGTCACACTTGCTTTTACTAGAGTGATGTTTAGATACAGTGTAGGGCTGTGACTCTCTTTTGGTCCAGCAAAGAAGACTCTGGTCATTTTAGGAAGAGAGGCACTTCTGCATGTTGTTTGTAGGAGAATTCGAGGACTGCAGATCAGAGTCTAGAGTGTGGGTGCTGGAAAAGCACAGCAGGTCAGGCAGCATCCAAGGAGCAGGAGAATCGACGTTTCTGGCATAAGCCCTTCATCAGGAATCTACATGTTGTTTGTAGTCTTTTTCTCTTGTTCCATTTCAGTCCATATATGAAATGTCAAAGCCCTGGTCTCAGTGCTCAGACCAAGAGGACAAGGCTAACCTCCTCTCTCTGCCCATGTTTCTGCACCAAAAATGGGCTTTATTAAATCTCCTTTTTCAAAGTCTAATTCTGTCAGTTGACCAGATCACCTTTTTCCATTGTCCTTTCAAATGGTTTCTGATGGCCCTGTTATTGTAGAGTAAATATGCTCCAACGTGTTGTCCCTTCATTAACTGTCATGGTAACTTACAACTGTTCACCCCCATTCTCTGGATTTCAACTCAGGTCATTCTGCAAGGTATTTTTGAAAGAGATTTTCTTGATTTGTTTGATGAACTGAAGCCATTAACCGCAAGGAAAGGCCTTTTCCATTTTAATAATGTCCCAAAGATATGTCCAGGAAACTTGTTTGTTTGCATTTTAGTGGTTTCATCAAAACTTGCCTGGACATGAAGATTATCTCAGGGATGTGACTTGTTAAGCGCAGCAGGTCAGACAGCATCCAAGGAGCAGGAGAATCGACGTTTCGGGCATAAGCCCTTCTTCAGGAATGAGGAGAGTGTGCCAAGCAGGCTAAGATAAAAAGTAGGGAGGAGGGACTTGGGGAATAGGTGTTGGAAATGCGATAGGTGGAAGGAGGTTAAGGTGAGGGTGATAGGCCGGAGTGGGGGTGGGGGCGGAGAGGTCAGGAAGAAGATTGCGGGTTAGGAAGGTGGTGCTGAGCTCGAGGGTTGGGACTGAGACAAGGTGGGGGGAGGGGAAATGAGGAATCTAGAGAAATCTGAGTTCATCCCTTGTGGTTGGAGGATTCCCAGGCAGTAGATGAGGCGCTCTTCCTCCAGCCGTCGTGTTGCTATGGTCTGGCGATGGAGGAATCCAAGGACCTGCATGTCCTTGGTGGAGTGGGAGGGGGAGTTGAAGTGTTGAGCCACGGGGTAGTTGGGTTGGTTGGTCCGGGTGTCCCTGAGGTATGCGCCGCTACCTACATTCCTTGCAAAACCGACTGACCCTGCACGGTCTCC
>NC_057745.1:2129255-2135757 GCF_004010195.1 Chiloscyllium plagiosum | reverse complement strand
ACTTGGCTTGTATACCCTTGAGTTTAGAAGGCTGAGAAGGGATCTGATTATTAAAGGATTGGACACTCTGGAGGCAGGAAACATGTTTCCGCTGATGGGTGAGTACCGAACCTGAGGACACAGCTTAAAAATACGGGGTAGATCATTTAGGACAGAGATGAGGAGAAACTTGTTCACCCAGAGAGTGGTGGCTGTGTGGAATGCTCTGCCCCAGAGGGCAGTGGAGGCCCAGTCTCTGGATTCATTTAAGAAAGAGTTGGATAGAGCTCTCAAGGATAGTGGAATCAAGGGTTATGGAGATAAGGCAGGAACAGGATACTGATTAAGGATGATCAGCTATGATCATATTGAATGGTGGTGCAGGCTCAAAGGGCAGAATGGCCTACTCCTGCGCCTATTGTCTATTGTCTCTGTCTTCTACCTTTGAGCCAGTTCATATACCCATCCAGATACCTTTAAATGTTGCAATTGTACCAACCTCCACCACTTCCTCTGGCAGCTCATTCCATACACATACTATCCTGTGTGTGAATAAGTTGCCCCTTAGGTCCCTTTTATATCTTTCCCCTCTCACCCTAAACCTATGCCCTCTAGTTCTGGACTCTCACCCTGGGGAACGATTCCTGAAGAAGGGCTCATGCCCAAAACGTCGATTCTCCTGTTCCTTGGATGCTGCCTGACCTGCTGCGCTTTTCCAGCAACACATTTTCAATCCAGAGCTAATAGTGTATTACTCAATACTGGATATTAGTTATTCCAAGACCATTCATCTCCTGATCTCAATACCGCCTTGGTCCAAACATGGACAACTCCAGAGATGGGGCAAAAATGACAGCCCTTGACACGAAGACTACATTTGACAGTATATGACATTGAGGAACCTTAGCATTACTGGAAGCTTTAGGAATCCGGAAAAACTCTTCTGGGTGGACTCATTGCTAGCACAAAGGAAACAAAAGGTTGTGATTACTGAAGGTCAATCACTTCAGGTCCAGGACATCTCTGTCAGAATTCCTTGAATTGACCTAGGCCCAATAATCTTCAGCTGCTTCATCAATGATTGTCCCTCCACCATTAAGATCAGAAGGTGGATGTTCACTGAAACATTTGCAGCAAGACCTGGACAACATCCATGTGTAAGCTGACAAGTGTCAAGTAGCATTCACACCACACAAACACCAGGTAACAGTTTGGAGATCCATCGCCAACCAGAAATAACAACGACAGCTCCTTCAAATTGAATGGCGTTACAGTCACTGAATCCTGCACTAAGAATATCCTGTCATTACCACTGACCAGAAACTGAACTGGACTAGCCAAATAAATTCTGTAGTTACAAGCAGTTCAGAGAACAGGAATTTTCCAGTTAGTAACTCACCTTGTGATGCCCCAAAACCTGTCCTAGTCAGAAGTGTGATGGAATACTTTTTATTTGACTAGAATGAGTGCAGCTCCAACATTCTAGAAGCCTGTACAAAGCAGCCCGCTTAATTGACATCACATCCACTACTTTTAACATCCACTTCCTTCACTACCAACACTTAGTGGCAAGACATATGGCAGTATGTCAAGGCTCCTGCAACAACATGTTCCAAACCCACAACCTCTACTATCTAAAAAGAACAAAATTAGCAGATACATGGCAATACCATGGCCTGCAAGTTCCCCTCCAAGCCTCTCAGTATCTTGAGATGAGAATATATTGCTATTCCTTCAGTGTCAAAATCCTGGAACTCCCTAACAGCACTGCGGGTGTCTCGACACCCCAATGACCAGCGATACAAGGATGTAGGTCACCCTCCAACTTTTCTAGGGCAATTAGGAATGCAAAATGAATGGTGGCTTAGCCAACGATGCCAGCATCCCACGAATGAACGGAAGCAAAATCAGGGCATTTCATTATTAAATACCCAACATTATGCTAAACACAATACTGGACAAATATGGATTTTGGTTAATTATATTCAACAAAAATTACAGATTGTCACATTTCTAAATACCTGTACTAATGATGCAAAGGAACATGGTGCAAAAAGGATTAAGGTGAATGATCAACCACAATTATAATAGGTAGCAGAGCAGTCTCAGTAGGTTCACTCAGCTCGCAGGCTTCCAATACAATGCATGTTCAAAATAGAAGCATTTACAAGACCCTTCAGTATTAAGGATACGCAATTCAAACTTGTTCCAGATGCAGCAGTTAATTACACAGCCAACAACTGTAACAATACCATTCAATAAAGACCATTTAGCCGACAAAGTACAGGTTGAGATAAGCAAGGCGGCTGGTGCTGGCATTGACACTGGAAGCATGCAGCCAGTCCCTGGAGAGTTCTATGTAAATAAACAAAAGCTCAATAAATCCTCAAGTCACAAATCATAGTCTACGTTAAAATTCAATACAACACCTTCAAAAGCAACTGCCCCTTTCTGTTCAAAGGAAGGTAAAATCTCACCCTGAACCAAAATAATATGATTCGGAGATGCCGGTGTTGGACTGGGGTGTACAAAGTTAAAAATCACACAACACCAGGTTATAGTCCAACAGATTTAATTGGAAGCACACTAGCTTTCGGAGCGACGCTCCTTCATCAGGTGATTGTCACAATCACCTGATGAAGGAGCGTCGCTCCGAAAGCTAGTGTGCTTCCAATTAAACCTGTTGGACTATAACCTGGTGTGAGATTTTTAACAAAATAATTTGGGTTGCTATTAATAATCATGTTTCACATCAGTGGCCAAATTTTTTAAGCAGCCCCATTTTTCCCAGCGATAAAAGCAAAAAGTTATCAGATAATTCTTCTCCTTCATTCCACCAGCTCTTCCACATTTTTTTCAATTGACTCAGAAATGGTATAACAAGTGTGAGTGAACCTACTGAGACTGCTCTGCTACATATTATAATTGTGGTTGATCATTCACCTTAATCCTTTTTGCACCGTGTTCCTTTGCATCATTAGTACAGGTATTTAATAGGGACAAAACGTATGACATGCTTCATTATTAATATTTGGGCACAGTGGCCTTTTCATAATTCACCTACATCACTGAATATCTCTGCCTGGTTAATATCACTTTGCTGTACATAGGAACTTGCTGCTGTTTCTACATTACAACATGGGCTGGAAATCACTTTGGGATGTCCCAAGATGGCCAAGAAGTGATTCAGAACTGCAAATCATTTTCCCCCCTCATGCAAGGAAAGCACATTCTACATTTCATACAATCTTATCTACTTTCAGCTTTTACATTTTATCTTTTGCAATTGATCGAATGGGCCAAGTCATGAGCTCCAGTGTGTTCCTTTCCCACAGGTGCTCACTGTCAAATCTCAAAAGAATAATGAAATTATGGACGATCTATCACAGAAAGGGCTTAAAATTGGTACCTTTCCTAAGGCATTAATTATAAGTTGGAAACATTACTCTTCAGCACCCAGTTTACACAACTTTACTCCATTTTCACACCTATCAAGGGGAGATCATGGTAATGTCATTGGATTAGTAATCCAGATGTTTAGGATAATGATCTTGGGACAGGAGTTCACATCGCATCATAGCAACAGGTGGAATTTAAATTAATTTAAATTTAATAAAATCTAGAATTGAACATCAATCTTAATAATAGTGACCATGGCAATAATCGCCAATTTTTGTAAAAGCCCATCTAGTTCACTGATGTTTTTTCAGAAAAGACACCTGCCGTTCATGCTAGTCCTGGTCCACAGCAATGCAATGAACTCTTAACTACAGTGGCACCTCATGAATAGAAACGAATGTTTTCACATTAAAAATTTGCACAATAAGAGTGGAATGAAGTGAGAAGGATGGGCATTAGGCAGAATTATGTCCTTGATAGAGGTTGAAGGGCAAAGATCTTCCAAGGATTGCTACAGAAGTATTTGGTACAAAATGATGTACTGCTCGAGCTGGCAAATGATCAAACAATATGGTGTGAAGTTGGAGGGTGGCTTTGATCTGTTGATACTGCATATAATTGTTCAGCCAATTGGTATCAAACCACTTGCCTCCATCTTCCAAAACTTACTCCAATCCAGAATAATTAATGTACACAGATATTAAGGTTTGCCTGGATCTGATTAATTTTTTTTTAAAAAAGAAGAGAATTTGGATTTTAAACGGGTATGAATATGGGTATTTTTTTTTGTGCTAGGGCTTAAAAGTTAACCAGCTAAATATTCCCAGAAGCATGATTTTAAACCAGCATGTTTCCTGCAGTGTTAATGGAAGCTTGCTTATATGGTGGGGATTTACAGAGAGAGGGAGAAAGCATTACGCCATTATCTTAGCAGTGTTAGGATGAAGAGTTTTTTAAAAAATTAATACAAAAACTTTTGGGCAATTGAAGGAGATCTGGCTGGAGGGTGGAGCAAGTGTAGTCTCTTCCAGAAAAGGAGAATGTTTAGAACTGTTAAGTTTCAAACAGTTTACCCAATGGTAAACTTCTGAAATGAGGTTATCAGAAATTAGCAGGTTAAATGAACACCAAATCTCAAAGATAATTTCATACCTTTCTTGACTGCTCAGAAACAGTCGCACAGAATATTAATTAGTGTCTAATGACCCTTATTAAAAATGCATTGCATCAGAAGCTCAGCAAGCTAAATTCCAACTCAGTTACCCACAGGAACGTTTGCAGATCCAAGCACTTCCCAATTGCACACCAATCATACTGAAGGTCACTCAGCACAGAATCTCTTCACAGATTCCCTGAATTAGCCCCATTTTCTTATTCTTTCCCCGCAGCCCGACAAACTTCTCCCTTTCAAAGATTCACCCAATTCCCTTTGAAAACTTGCCACTAAATCCACTTCCACTTCATCACATGGGTGAAGGCAAACCTCTGTCTCTGGGAATCCATCAGAACGAGGAAGGCATTTGCTCCTGACAAGAACCTGCACATAAGTACTTTAACATGAGGAGGCTGTTGTGTTACAATTACCACATGGTGCTGGCAAAGCAGTAAATTCTCCTGATCTTACGGCCTGCCACAGAAAATCTGCAGGTTGCAAATCAATTTGGCTCTGGCCCAGAAGGCAGAGGCAAAGTCACTGGATACTTTCAAGAAAGAGATGGATAGGGCTCTTAAAGATAGTGGAATCAAGGGTTATGGGGATAAGGCAGGAACAGGATACTGATTGTGGATGATCAGCCATGATCATAATGAATGGTGGTGCTGGCTCGAAAGGTCGAATGGCTTACTCCTGCACCTATTGTCTATTGCGACAAATTTTGCAACCATGAAGTCCTGAGGTGGAACACAAAGTTGGAGATTCAGGCCCACAGGTTGGGGCACTATCACTAAAACACATGGCCTTTTGGGAGGGAACACACAAAATTGGCAGTGACTGTATGGAACATATCGGAGTTAAACAGGTTCACCAGGGGATCCCTGATCTTATCAATTTGTACCAAGGTATCTAATAATGTCCCAATATCTCAGCACTCACTCTAACGGTCCAGCATTTGTAGGGACAATCCCTCCTTTGAATAAATACATTTTCATAAATCAGGAAGACACTTGCATAAAATTGGTTGGTGTTCCATAGAGTTCAGGTGGTTGAGAGACAATCTCATCCAGGTAATATGACAGACGAATTAAGTGGGTGTGCCTGTGTGGCCCATAAGCACAAGATCAGAACCCGGTTATTTAGGAGAGAGATCAGGGGGCAGGTTTCCTTTTACACAAAGGGTGGAGAAAATCTGGAAGGGTCTCCACCTGAGGCCTGTGGAGGTAGGGGGAATATCAATTTTTAAGAGAGAGGTCAATAGATTGTTTCAGGAAGAGTATCAGAGGATGAAATATTTGAAACAACCCGAGGTGAAGATATTTCTGACACAGGTGGGACTTGAACCTGGAACTTTCTGACCCAGCAGCAGAAATACCACCAACGTGCTACAACAGCCAATAGTCTCAAGGGACATGGAACAAAGGCAGATGAAAATAACTTGGATATGGATAAACCATGGGCTAATAGTAATGCAGAACAAAATCAAATAATGAAATGGCCTCCTCCAACTCTTGCTTTTGTACATAATTCAGGAGGTGCTCTATTACAGTTAGAGTTACAGTTCAAGGACCACAATTCCCCCCCCCCCCCCGACGTGATCGACGATGCTCTCCACCGCATCTCCTCCACTTCCCGCTCCTCCACCTTTGAGCCCTCCAATCGCCACCAGGACAGAACCCCACTGGTCCTCACCTACCACCCCACCAACCTCCATATACACCGTATCATCCGTCGTCATTTCTGCCACCTCCAAACGGACCCCACCACCAGGGATATATTTCCCTCCCCTCCCCTCCCCTATCAGCGTTCCGAAAAGATCAATCCCTCCATGACTCTCTCGTTAGGTCCACACCCCCCACCAACCCAACCTCCACTCCCGGCACCTTCCCCTGCAACCGCAAGAAATGCAAAACTTGCGCCCTCACCTCCCCCCTTACTTCCCTCCAAGGCCCCAAGGGATCCTTCCATATC
>NC_057745.1:2101945-2126873 GCF_004010195.1 Chiloscyllium plagiosum | reverse complement strand
AATGAGCTGCCAGAGGAAGTGGTGGAGGCTGGTACAATTGCAACATTTAAAAGGCATCTGGATGGATATATGAATAGGAAGGGTTTGGAGGGATATGGGCCAGGTGCTGGCAGGTGGAACTAGATTAGGTTGGGCTATCGAGCCGGCATGGACAAGTTGGACCAAACAGTCTGTTTCCGTGCTGTACATCTCTATGACTAATAGGTTGAGAATGATTCTCCTGGACTGGAACCACAGCATGCTTAAATTTCAAATACATTGAGCTTCCAATGATTGAGATAAATGTGGCTCCTTCTACTCCACAGTGGATTTCTAGAAGATGGGAGATTCTTGAATTATTGAGAATCATTGCTCTGAAGAAAAACCATGACCTACTGCCTGGTATTTGCATCTTGTTACATTCACTCAGCACTCCCATGTTTGCTGCCTCACATTAGCTGCCACTTCAGCAAAAACTCCAATTTAAAAACCTCAAGCAAGTGCTCAATTGTGACCACTCTGTTCTCTCTCTCTCTCTCAATCACTTCTCTGAAAACTCTACCCTCCTTCCATTTCTGACCTCTTCAGTACTCATTACCTCCTTCATTTCAACACTGATCACTGTGCCTGAGGCTGTCTGGCTCGAAGCTCTGGAATCCCCTCCGTAGGAAACAACAAAAGCAGTCACAGCAGTCGAGTCATTAGGATGTTGGGGATATTAGGTCAGATGACCATACACTCAAAGAGGTAGGTCTGAAGGAGCACTGTAGAGGAGGAGAGAGGAGTAAAGAGGAGAAGTTTAGAGATAGAATTCTAGAAGTAGCACTGACTCAACTGAAGAAAAGGCATCCAGTGGTGATGGTATTAAAATTGAAGACTTGCAAGTGATCAGGATTAATAGTGCAGAGGTCTTGAGACAATTGTGGAACTGGAATTTAATAGAGAGAGAGTGAACCAATGGAGATATTTGGAAAAAAATGTCATCACTTTCAAGTTGAGACATTGCTTAACCAATATTCATTCACATTTAGAATTTGCAAGAATGTTTAGACTGGCTTCACTTCCACAAAACAACATGTACTGACTGGCCTCTGTCGCCTCCTCTATTACCCACCGCAGAAACTTATTAGCAATGGAAAATATGGGTGGTTGACTCAGAATTGATCTTCCCAGTGGGCCCATCCTTAAAATAATTTTTCAAAGCATTCATGAGATTGATGTAACTTTTCTTTAGTGCGACATTGATACACAAAGTATTAACTTTTTGTTTCTTTACTTGCCCCCTCCATCCTCTTTTTTTTTACCTCGCACCACTGTTCTTTGTCATTTCACCCTCTCCCACTTTCCACTCTATCCCAGACATCCTGGTGTGTTCCACCCCCACCTCTTTCTTTGTCTTTGTACATGTTTAAAATCTGTTATATCTCAAATGCATTCCACACTGATAGAGTTTCAGGTCGGAGTGATGTTACTGTTCTGAACATTTCCACCATTTCAGTTTTTAGTTTAGATTCCCACCATTTGCAGAAATGCTTCTTTGTATGACCATTGAATGGATTTGGCCATGATAAGGAAGGGCAATTCTGAAAGTGTGATAGAATAAATAATAAGATGCACTTTTTTAGCATTATTTTGATCATTTATTTGTAAAACATTTGATAGAATTGCAAAGACTACACTAACCAGTACAACAAAGTTGGTACAGGTTAATTGTTTCTGTTCCAGACCAGTCTTTTCCTATCCCAATATATCCCATTTTATCAGCATACCCTGCCTTTCCTTTTTCCTCTGTGTGCTTATCTAGCTTCCCGTTAAACTATTCAATTTTGAAAAAAGTTCAGAAACTATTCCAAACAGGACAGTAGAAGGATCAATAGTAACTTAATTGTATAAATGTCTTTAACCTTCAGATATATTCCACTTGCTGCTAACGTGAAGGTCTCCATCTTGGTCTCAATCATTAATTTCTGCTTTGGCGGTTTTGTGGCTATGGTTAAGGGAGTAACACTTTCGCCTCTAAATTGGGATTATTGTGGATTTGAGTCTCACTTTGGAGACTGCAGCATATAATCCAGCCAACACTCCCAGTCCAGTTCCAAATGGGTAACCAGCTTTTGGAAGCGCTCTCTTTTTTATAGGACATATTAAACTGAGCCCGTCTGCTTGATCAGATGCCAATGGTGTGATTGGCTGCCTTTTTAGTTTAAATTCACTCATGGGACATGAGCATCGCTGACTGGGGCTGCATTCATTGCTGATCTCCAGTTACGCCTCAAAAAGGTGGGGGTGAGCTGTCTTCTTGAACCGCTGCAGTCCATGCACCGTAGGTAGACCCACAATGCCCTTAGGGAGGGAGTTCCAGGATTTTGACCCAGTGACACTGGAGGAACAGCAATATATTTCCAAGTCAGCGAGGCGAGTGGCTTGGAGAGGAACTTGGTGTTCCGATGTACTTATAGCTGTTGTCCTTTTAGATAGTAGTGATCATGGGTTTGGAAGAGGCTGTCTAAATATCGAGAGAATTTCTGCAGTGTATCTTGTAGAAGATACGCACTGCTGTCATTGAGTGTTGGTGGGGGAAGGAGTGGATGCTTGTGGATGGGATGCCAATCAAATGGGCCACTTTGTCCTGCCCCTGGAGTGTTATTGGAGCTGTCCCCAATCCAGGGTACGTGGGGAGTATTCCATCAAACTCCTAACTTGTGCCTTGTAGATGGTGGACAGGCTTTAGGGAGTCAGGAGGTGAGTTACTCACTGCAGTGGGAACAAACAGCAGGAGCAGGAGACTGTAAGGCAAAAATTGTGTTTTGCAAAGAGGAACATTTTTTTAAATGAATAAATGAAGTCCCCACATACCCACCAATTCCCTCAGCTTATATTTTCATCTCAAGGTGTAAATCATATTGATTACGATATCACCAGTCTGGAGATTGTGAAAATGTCACTCATGGACCAATGGCTGTCCATGAGGGTCCTCTGGTTGGTCCAAAATACAAGTCACTGATGCACAAATGCCATAGCCCAAAACCACAAGGGAGCATTGCCACAATTCTTATCCCCGTGACCTAAATAAAGTTACATACTCTGCACACAACACAGGTTGGCATAAGCAACAAGAGTATAGTTTTATAAACAAGATTTGCATTACTGTTGCAATCTGCAGCTGTGTGATCATATTTTGAATACTTGCACAGACAAAAACAAAGCAGAGACACTAGTTGAACATGGGAGCATGAAAGCAGACATCACCTCACTGATATTGCATTAAAATCCATTGCCATTCTTCCCATTTATTCTCCAGAGTTTTGTGCAGTGTCAGGTCAGCTGTCCTTTGCCCTGCCCAAGTGGTCTATGGATGGAAAGGCTCAAGAGCCAATAACTTTTGAGTTGGGAGGTCAGGTTGCAGCTGCACAGGACATTGGTTAGGCCACTGTTGGAATATTGCATGCAATTCTGGCCTCCTTCCTATTGGGAAGATGTTGTGAAATTGAAAGGGTTCAGAGGGTTGGAGGGTTTGAGCTATAGGGAGGGGCTAAATAGGCTGGGGCTGTTTTCCCTGGAGCGGAGGCTGAGGAGTGACCTTATAGGGGTTTATAAAATCATGAGGGCCATGGATAAAGTAAATAGACTTGGTCTTTTCCCTGGGGTGAGGGAGTCCAGAACTAGAGGGCATAGGTTTAGGGTGAGGGGGAAAAGATTTAAAAGAGACCTAAGGGACAACTTTTTCACGCAGAGGGTGGCACATGTATGGAATGGGCTACTAGAGAAAGTGGTGGAGCTGGTACAATTACAACATTTAAAAGGCATCTTATATCAGTATGACAGGCATAGCAGGATATGGGCCAAATGCTGGCAAATGGGACAAGATTAGGTTAGAATATCTGGTCAGCATGGACGAGTTGGACCGAAGGGTCTGTTTTCGTGCTATACTTCTCTATGACTATGATTTAAGTCTCATGAGAAATGTTTAAACCTATGGGATCTTCTAATATTGAAGTTAGTCTTGTAGGGGGATTCATTCTTTTAGCAATAACCTGACCGAGTGACTTGCTGTGGAATGTTATTGTCACACACAACCTTTTACACATGGCAAATTGGGTCATGCATTCTGCTGTCTGTATCACAGATAAAGCCTGGCCTATCTGTCAGCACAAACAGATAGCAATGAAGTCAAGTATCTTGCAATCCTGTTTTAGTTACATTAGTAACTTGCCTTGGGCCTAGATACAGTTTAAGTCACTGAGCATTCTTTACTCTTTAATAGCCACTATTGAAGAAACACATTTCAATTTTATTCTGTTGGATTTTTGCTTGGCCTCAATTAGATGAGCTGCTTTGGTGCTGGGTGAAGGGGGCCATTTTCTGCTTTGCACAAAGTCACAGTACCTCTTACGAAAGATGGAAGTCTCTAGCATCACAACATTCCAAGCAGTTAACTAAATATCAGCTAAGGTTTCTGCACAGGACTGGGATCAGACTCAAACCAAAAACCTCCATTACAAAGTAAAGAGTCATCTCAACTGGGGCCAGTGGATGAGCCTCCAAGCTGCTCACCATCCTGACTCAGAAATATATCATTCCTTCACTGCCACAGGGTCAAAATCCTCGAAATCCCTAACAGCATTGTAGGTCTACAGATAGCAAAGGGACTGCAGCACTTTAAAGGCAGCTCATCACCACCTTCTCAAGTTTGCACATTCTCCCCGTGTCTGCATGGGTTTCCTCCGGGTGCTCCGGTTTCCTCCCACAGTCCAAAGATGTGCAGGTCAGGTGAATTGGCCATGCTAAATTGCCCGTAGTGTTAGGTAAGGGGTAGATGTATGGGTGGGTTGCGCTTCGGCGGGGCGGTGTGGACTTGTTGGGCCGAAGGGCCTGTTTCCACACTGCAAGTAATCTAATCTAATAACAGGCAATAAACGCTGTCCAACCAGTGACATCCACAACCGGTAAATGAATTTAAAAAAAACTATTCTACACGCTGGGCAACATGGTGGCTCAGAGGCGAGCACTGCTGCCTCACAGCGCCAGGGACCCAGGTTCGATTCCAGCCACAGGTGATTGTTTGTGAGGAGTTTGCGGATTCGCCCCGTGTGAGTTTCCTCCGGGTGCTCCAGTTTCCTCCCACAGTCCAAAGGTGGATTGGCAATGAGAAATTGCCCATAATGTCCGGGATGTGTAGGTTAGGTGCGTTAGCCATGGGAACACAAGGTTATGGAGATGGATCTGGATGGAATGCTCTCCAGCAGGTTAGCGTGGACTTGTTGGGCTGAATGGCCTGTTTCCACACTGTCGGAGTTCTAAAGAACTTCAGGCCTGGACACTGGGTGAAGTCATAAAGGGAGGGTCACAAACTAGTCCAATCCTTGTCTGCAACCTGCACTTTTAACAACAAAGCACAGAAATCTTGGCTGATTTAACTTCAATTTCCTAATACAAGGGGGAGAAGGAGGAAGAGGGGCAAAAAGGTTTCCCAGAGAGGGAATTTTAAGGGTAAGACAGTTCAAGGCATGGCGATCATTGGTAGAATGAAGGAAGTGATAGATGCTCAAGAGGTCAGAAATCAAAGGAGAGCAGGGTTTTCAGAAGCCGGCTGACAGAGGGGACAAAGTGGTCACTGAAGGATGTGAGCACTAGCTGTAAGTTTTAAAATTACAGTTGTTGCTGAATGTGGGGCAATAAACAGGAGTGTTTAGAGAAAGGAACAAGTTAAATCACAGGCAGAAGGTTGTGTTGTTTTTGCAGAACAATCATTCTCAACAGTCCAACAATCTTTCACCTTCTAGAAACATACAGTGTAGTAAGAGACATAGCCACCTCAAAATACAGAGGCTCCACAACCTAGGGAACCCTTTGATTCTCTACAGCTTAAAGTCAAAGAATTAGCTCAAAAGATATTCTCAAGCTGTACTACTAAACATTGCTGTACTACTAAACTACAAAATTATTACAGGCAAATGAAGCATTTGGAAATTGAGCATTGAGCACAGCAAGAATTGCCTTTCACTTATCATTGGATTAGATCATTATTTACATCCAAGAAAATTGACCTTAAGCTTCCCCCTCATGATGGAGGGCTCTATGATGGCTCTCTGATGGAATCTATTGTATGATGGAATCTGCACTCAGTATCCTTGACAAAATGTGACAAAGTGGCGGAAGTCAGTACTGAACAGAGGCACCACAGACAGCCAAATGTGTCTACATCATTTCTAGTTTCAAGATGTGAACGCATTCAACAAGTATTTGAACAAAAGATAAAAAAACGTGTCTCTACTTGCATATGTATGATCTCCGATAACCTGGGTGTGTATGCCAGCTGCACAGTTATGCCAACTCCTGAAAGTTAGATCCATTGTTGTACTGGAATTCTCTGCAATTGTTGCTCATTCTGGTCAAAATTCCTAGATTTTAATGTTGTATTCTTTCCACCATCTAGATTAGATTAGATTACTTACAGTGTGGAAACAGGTCCTTCGGCCCAACAAGTGCACACCGCCCCGCCGAAGCGCAACCCACCCATGCCCCTACATTTACCCCTTACCTACCACTACGGGCAATTTAGTATGGCCAATTCACCTGACCTGCACATCTTTGGACTGTGGGAGGAAACCGGAGCACCCGGAGGAAACCCACGCAGACACGGGGAGAATGTGCAAACTCCACACAGTCAGTCGCCTGAGGCGGGAATTGAACCCGGGTTTCTGGCGCTCCGAGGCAGCAGTGCTAACCACTGTGCCACCGTGTCGCCCATGTGCCATCTACCATGCTAAGCAGGTGAGGTTTCACTGATGTTTGTGTTCCCCTGCCCACCAACTAAACATGATGTGACATTTCTTTGCTCTGACTCCTGGGTTAGCATGAAGGATTCTCCTTCTCGACCTCTCCCCTCACCAGAGATGTGGTGACCTTCAGGTTAAACCACAACCAGTAGGTCTCTCTAATAAGGGAGTGGCCCTATGGTCTGGTAAGACGATGAAATCTTAACCTTTTACCAGCTAATTTGTAGATCGGTTCATTGTCACTTAAAGCAATGGAAAGATGCAAAACCCAACCTCGCACTCTCAAAGCGTCTTCCTGTTTATAAGCAGATAGTGCTCTATGTCTGAAGTAGACAACTGTTTCATCAATGAAACAACACAGGATACACATGAGACCATTCAGCCCACAATCCTGTTCTAACATTACGCTCTACACGAAACATCATTTCCTGATATCACCCAAAAGCCTACTTTACTATTTAGCCTCTGCTCTCCTATGACCCCATCCGAGGGGGTGGTCGCTTGCTGCCAGATTCTTAAGTCATCTAAAGACAATGGGAGGGTTAAGATATAAAACATGAAAGTTTGGAATTGGCATAGGAAGTCAGTCTACACCTACAAGGGGAAAGGACAGATTACTACATTCTAGGTTAGAAATCCATCCTCAAAAATGGTCAACACAGATACTCTCTTCTCTCTTTACAGATTTGCTGCACGTTGCCAACATTTAATAATCCTTTCTTTATTCCAATTTCCAGCTTAAAATGTTTGTGTTTTTATTTCCACTAAGAGAAACATCTGATCATGTTGGCTCATTTTCCAAGACAGTTCTGTAACCTAAATTCCACATTCCATGGCTATACTTAGCTGCTTCCATTGCTAAGTACAAAGATACAAATATCTGAATATTACACCAGGATAAATCTTCCAACTAAAAACTCAGTGCCAGATATCACAGACAGACCTATATGACTGATCTCAATCCCAACATGATAACACAGAACCCAATTATGTTCAGTGATTCTGGGAAATCAGACACATTAGTCAGGACTAAAGTTTGTTATGCAGCTTTTTACACAGATGGCTATTGACAATCAAACAATCAATTACACACACAAATCAGTCAGAGGCAACAGTTTGCAACAAGACTCAGAAAGCAATCTTTAGACTATAGATTAATATTGAACAATTAATGGGTAATCATAGCACATTTCCTCATTGCATGCCCCTTGATTGACTATAACTAACAATTCCAATGAAATCCACAGCACTTGTAACACCAAGAACTTTTCAGAGCTTCAGAACAAACTGTCTTTTTACAAACATCTGATTCTTCATGTGGCTGTACAACCAGATTACAACCCCTCAGCAGAAACTCCAGTCACACCCTCTCCAGCCTGCCCTACAACAGCACAAACATGATAAGTGAACAGGAAGTGAAAGATGGTTTTAGACTGAAGGACTCTGGTTGAAAATAGTCTCTCAAAAACAGAACACATTCAGTTTAACTTCAGATCTTCTTTTATCATCTTACCTTCAGTGACAGATGCAAACAATCACTGTTTGGCAATTCACATTGAAAACATTCTGGGACAAAACAAGGTGTGTCTGATGGTGTCTTTACATAAGAGCATTACTGGGGAAAAGAAACACAGCCTTTAAGTCATTTTCTTTTACAATAACGTACTGAACTAAAGTCAAGGCCAAACATCTTGCCTCAAACACCAATTGTTCCCAGTCTAAGGTGAATTCTGGTATTAAATAACACTTCTCTCTGAACATTAATATATAGAATGATTTCATAAACCATATATGAATGTATAGTATAAACCATGTATTCATATATGGTTTATGTACACTTACACAGCTTCAGGAATGCCAGACTGGGAGCAGGTTAAAGACAAGGTTAGTCATGATCTAAAAAAAGAGGAAGTCCACCATTATTTCTGCAAGGCAACTAAGGACAGGTATCAGACATGGCCAACATCCTCCACATCCAGAAGTTACATCACACAAATATCCATTCTCAAGGTTCTGAAGACATGAATAGTGCCGATTACAGAAGCAATTCATCCATTCTTTCCCCTACTTTGGATCTTTTCATCCAATCCGAAGCACATCACCAAACAACTCTAGCATGTACAGATCTGTGCACTGGAGAATTAGCCATTTCAATAAGGTGGGGGGTACAAAACCAGGGGCCAGAAATAAAAGGAAGTCACTAATAAATGCAAAGAAAGACTGCGTTAGCTGAGCTGGCTGCATAATTTGTGATGCAGAGTGATGCCAATAGTGTGGGTTCAATTCCTACACCATGAAGGGTTCTGCTCTTTAACATCTTCCCTCTCATCCAAGGAGTGGTGACCCTCAAGTTAAACCACCAACTCTCTCTCTCACATGAGGGGTGGGGGGGGGGGGGGGGGGTGGATGGAGAGAGAGAGCAGCAGCCCCATGGCCCTCTGGGACTATGGCGATTTTACCTTTTAATCCCAAAGAGGAATATTGGAAAAGCTTCTTTACCCAGAGAGTGGCAAGAACGTAGAATTTACTCCCAGAGGGAATAGTTGAGGGAAATAGCATTGATGCATTTAAGGAGAAGCTAGTTAACTACACGAGGGAGAAAAAAGGTAAAGAAGCTGAAAAAAGGATTAATGAAGCAGCACTAGAGAAGGCACATGCACAACATAAACATCACTGGTTGTGCAAAATGGCCTGTTTCTGTTCTGTAAATTCCTTGCAATATAGCCACACTAACATTAACATTTTATGAAATTCAGGTAGAAAAGCTGGTGTGAAAATCAACCAGCTTGCTCCTGTAAATGTACTGCTCACCAATGCACCCAACATTACCCCCAAATAATAACTGTGAAAATTCAACTAACATTACAATTCAGAAGAAGCCATGCTTTTATCTCTCAGAAATGTAACTGACAAAGGATCATGAGAAATTAGAATAGGACGCAAGGGTAGGCCATTTGACCCCTCAGACCTTGTGCTGTCATTCAACAGGATCACAGGTGGTCTCCTACTTCAACTCTATTATCCCACTTTATCCCCATTTGACTTTGTGTCCAAAATCTATCAATGTTAAATATACTCAAAAACCGAGCGTCCATAGGCCTCAGGAATGCTGAATTCTAAAGACTCCAAATGAAAAAGGTTCTCCTTATCTCTGTCCTAAACAGTCTACCCACTATTGAGATTGCGATAGCTATAGATCTGGACACTCCATCAGGAGAAGCAGCCAGTCAGTATCAACTCTTGTCATGTCCTCTAATAATTTTGGATGTTCCAATGAGATCATTTCTCATTCTTATAAACTTCAGAATTTGCCGGCCTTGTCTACTCAATCTCTCACCCTGGAAACACAGTCAGCTGAACTATTTGTTACACTCTAAGGCAGTTTATATCCTTCTTTAGATCTGATGAAAAGACAAAAGCTGAACAAAGCAATGTAGGCGTGGTCTCTATTATTACACACCATGATGCAAATATCATGTTAAGCAATCTACTTATATCATAAAACCTGTATAAAAATGGCAATTGAGAATCCTATTCACCAATATAATGGGAGTTGGTAAGTTTCTCTCTCACACTTGCTCCAGTTTGTACTGATTCAATTGATACCCACATTCTGCCAGAAAGCCAGTGATACCAGCACTGAACTTAATGGAGCAGGAAACCAGGTTTCAGTGACTCAGGGTGTGAAATAAGAGACACACACAGGCAACACAGAATGCAGATGCAGTTGGCCAAACCAATCAAAAGATGCTACCAGGACTCTGAAAGCTTTCAATCATTCCTTGAGGAAAGACACAAATTCAACTTCCCCAGTGTCTCTCTCTGCTCAGGGTCCAGAGTCCAGAAATCCAAATTAAATGAATGCAAGCACAAGGGATGGTTTAAGGTGCGAGAGATCAGTGAACTGATATAAACCAACTCTGAAAAGGGTTTGTTTTAAGTGGGCTGGTGACATTGTCGGGATTCTATCCAAGTAGCAGCAGTTTACAGTAGAGTCTATTTGGGGAAATTATACAAGGGTTTAGCCTAACAGAACCAAATTTTTAAAAAATGCAAAATAACAAAAGCACACCTGGGTGAGTTGCTTTACAGACAGCAGGCAGTGAAAAGATGGACTGAATGGCCTCCTTCCAGGCTATGACCAATCTTAGATGTTACAAATAAAATGGAAACAAAATGCTCTACTAGAAAAAGGGAATAGGTAGATTCAAGGAAAAAAAAGAGGAAATTAAGAAATCCTATAGCATTTTTTTTAAAACAGTGTTCACTGTCCCAATGCAACTCACAGTTTACTCCATTCACAATCACTATAACCTGGTGTTGTCTGATCTTTAACTTTGTATACCCAGTCCAACACCGGCATCTCCAAACCATTCACTTCTGCAATGTAATATAGGAAACACAGCAGCCAACCAGTACAGAGAAAACCTCCATGGCAGTAATGTGGTCAGTGGTTAAATCATCTCATTTGGTGACCTTGGATTCAGAGTTAAATGTTGCCCACAATATCAAGAATATCTGCCCTACACCTCATGGAAATGGTTGCACACCTTAACATCCACAAACAAGGGACCAGACAGTCCCTCAGTTTAGGCCCCTTCCCTGACAATGCAGAATTGCTTTACTATAGCACAAACAGCTTCAGTCTGAATTGTAAAGCCAAGTCTCTGGAGTGGGATTTGAACTCATGATCAGCTGACTCAAAGCAGTAAGGAGTCAGGGCATACGCATCCAGAATATGGTCATGCAGGCAAACAGAATTGTACCCTGGGGGTTAGAAAAGAAAACTTACACCTGAAAGCCTTATGGAGATTCTAGTTTATTCTAAATTAACAGTTTTGTAAACTATTGCTAAGATTGTTTTTGATCTTCATCTATTTCCCACCAACCCATAAATTTCTCAAAGACAGTTTACAAAACAACTAGACAACTGAACACACAAGTGATCCTTAACAGTACAAATGAAGCAGGCTTCACTCATCTGAAGAAAAAATGCATCTGACACACAGCAGCATGCTTTAATGTTTTTACTTCCAAAAACAAGCTTTAATGAAAATGGAAAAGTCTGGAAATATTCAGAAGATCCATCAACATCTGAAGTAGTCTGATGCAAGAATCCATAATTGGGTCATTACAAGGCCTCTCTATTTCCAGCAGGTTACAAAATTCTTTCAGATTTCTGTGCTGCCTGCCTTTCCTTTTTAATCTTTAAAATTAGGTTCCATTACCACAAAGGAAATTGTGCTATTGGATGCTCATCAGATTCATCACCAACTGTGGTACAAACACCCATAACGTAAAGAGATTTCCACTTGTGGGAGAGCAAAGAACAAGAGGGAATTATCTCAAAATAGAATCATCCATCAATTAAAAAGATGAGGAGGAGTCATTTTCTTTCAGTCTGGACAGAGATGCAGTGGTTTGTGTCAAGGTTCATCCTGAGCAGCTCTGTAATGCAGGACTCTGTGCTCTATGGTCTGTTCCCCAAGACACACACCGAGACAAGCATCAACTCAGGCTGATCTGCCTGAAACCTCTTTTAGATTAGATTACATTACAGTGTGGAAACAGGCCCTTCGGCCAACAAGTCCACACCGACTCACCGAAGCGTAACCCACCCAGACCCCTTACCTAACACTACGGGCAATTTAGCATGGCCAATTCACCTGACTTGCACACCTTTGGACTGTGGGAGGAAACCGGAGCACCCGGAGGAAACCCACGCAGACACGGGGAGAATGTGCAAACTCCACACAGTCAGTCACCTGAGGCGGGAATTGAACCCGGGTTTCTGCCGCTGTGAGGCAGCAGTGCTAACCACTGTGCCACCCACTTGTTGAGGAAGACCAATAAGTTGACATTGAGCAAGTGTTGCAGACTGGCACATTCCAAGGGTCCTGGACTACATGCTAAGGGATGCACTAAAGCCTGGAGCAGCTGCTGCAGGGCAAGACCACCATCTGAGGTCCTTCTGCTGAAGTTAAATGGGGGTCAGTTCAATTATCAAACCCTTCCAGTACCTCAAATACATGTAAATATAGTCTCGTCCAAATAAGAGATACTTTCAGTTTGTCTGGAGTCAAACTCCAATGTTTGTTTATTTCCTTGATATGCTACTGTACAGAACTGAACTGTGTTTGTAACTATGTGTGTAGATAGTTTTATGAATAATAGAGCATTGTGGAGCGATGGAATTAATTACTACAAAAGGGCTTTAGAGGCTGAGTCATTAAGTGTATTCAAGGCTGAGACAGACAGATTTTTAATTATTAGGAGAATCGATGGCTCTCAGAAAAATGGAGCTGAGAATTATCAGATCAGCCATGATCTCACTGAATAACAGAGCAGACGGTAATGAGCTGAATGGCCTACATCTGCTCCTACATTTTATGACTAAGTTTAGCCAGCAATCGCTAAAGGAGACAAAAAAATGCTCATCAGCCTACTGGAGCAGATACAATGGACCAAGTGGCTTCCCTCAGCACCATAACAATTCTCTGATGCTATTAATTGGACCTCATACAGATCCTTCCTAACTGGATACAGCCCACCAATTGTAATGTCTGTCTGTAAAGGCATTTGCAGGTGGAAAAAGATGACACTGAGTTCTCTCTCACTAGACAGTTATCAGGTGAACAGATTATAAACCCACCTCTAATCAATAACTGGAAGAAACTGTACTGACACAACAGGGAGACAGTGGCAGAGAATTAATGTCACTAGCCCAGTAATTTAGAGACCCAAACAAAAGCAGAAATTACTTGAAAAGCTCAGCAGGTCTGGCAGCACATATGGAGAGAAATCAGAGTTAACATTTCAGGTCGAGTAACCCTTCTTCAGAACTGGTGAACAATTTCCAGCAATTTCTGTTTTTGTTTCTGATTTATAGCATCCAGAGGTTTTTTGGCTTTTAAATCAGAGGCCCGGATTGATGCTCTGTGGGGGAGGGCCTGCAGTTAAAATCCCACCTCAGCAGCCACGAAAGTTTACATTTAATTAATAAAATCAAATTGAAAATAAGACTTACTAATGGTGACCATGAAACAACAATTTTTTTGGGGAAAAGAAATCTGCTCTTTTGATCCACATAAATCCAGATCCACAGTAACATATAACTCCTGAAATGGCCCAGCAAACCACTCCCTTGTATCAAACTGCTATTAGGTGGCTATTTTATAGCAATGTGGGCATACCTGTACCAGAGGGACTGCCACAATTGAAAGTGATAGCTACTTTCTCAATAAATGTCAGTAATGTCCACACCTCATGAAAGAATAGGAAAAAAAAAGATGACATTGTGTCTCAAATCCACAATCACAGAATTCAAAGTTGACCTTACTTGAAATTAAAAGTCACACTACATCAGGTTACAGTCGAACAGGTTTATTTGGAAGCACTAGCTTTCGGAGTGCTGCTCCTTCACTGGGCGATTTGTGGAGCAGAATCATACGACAATTTATAGCAACAGGATTGTAGTGTCATGGAATGTAATAATAAACAAATTTAGCTTGAGTCTTTCATCTTTTAGAGTGATCATGTAAGTTTCGGTTCTTTCATATGTAAATCCCAGAACTTTTTTTAAAGTTACATTCTCAAGATAGCTTTAACAATAGGTGCCACCTCAGCTCAGGAAATACATTGAAGGTATGATCTTGCTCCACCACCACCTAAAGCAGCAGCACTTCGAAAGCTGGTCCCTCCAAATAAACCTGTTGGGCTATAACCTGGTGTTGAGAGATTTTTAAACTTTGTCCATGCCAGTCCAACACCAGCATCTCCAAATCACTACTTGAAACCTGTACGGGCAGCATGGTGGCTCAGTGGTTAGCACTGTAGTCTCACAGCACCAGGGTCCCAGGTTCGATTCCAACCTCGGGCGACTGTCTGTGTGGAATTTACACATTCTCCCTGTGTCTGCGTGGGTTTCCTCCGGGTGCCCCGGTTTCCTCCCACAGTCCAAAGATGTGCAGGTCAGGTGGATTGGCCATGCTAAATTTCCCATAATGTTAGGTGTATTAGTCAGAGTGAAATGGGTCTGGGTGGGTTACTCTTCGGAGGGTCAGTGTGGACTGGTTGGGCCAAAAGGCCTGTTTCCACACTGTAGGGAATCTAATCCAATCTAAATTGATATTCAAAAATGAAAATCTTTTGTCAAAGAACCTTAGACAGCAACTTACAAAACCACAACCACTTTTATCTAAAAGGAAAAGATACAGCACTCCCTGTAAGTTCTCCAAAACACCCACTATCCTGATATGGAAATACATCCCTTCCAACCACACAGCATCAATGTGGATTTCACCAGCTTTCTCATTCCCCTCCCCTCACCTTTTTCCAAATCCAATCCTCCAACTCAGCACCGCCCTCTTGACCTGTCCCCTGTCCATCTTCCATCCCACCTATCTGCTCCACCCTCCTCTCTGCCCTATCAGCATTACCTGCACCTTCATCTACCTGTTGCACTCTTAGCTAACTTCCTCCAGCACCTCTCTTCCTCCCTCCCCCCCCCCCACCGGCCAGCCAGCAATGCCCACATCCCACAAGTGAATAAAAAACACATGTAAATTAATAGAGCAAAATAAGCTAAGTGTAGAGATAAGTGAAATTGGAATTGGAGATGCAGTTTTAAAATAATACTCACCCATTTAAGACAGACATGGGATGGATTTATTTTCCCTCTTAAATTGTCAAGAGTCTTTGGAACCCTCTTTCCCAAACAGTAGTGGAAGTGGGGTCATTGGATATTTTTTAAGACAGAGACAGATGGATCATTGACTAATAATGCAGTCAGAGGTTACTCAGGATAGGTGAGAATGTAGAGTGGAGGGCACAACTTCAACCAGCCATGATCTAACTGAATGGTAGATCAGGTTGGTGGCCTGAAAAGCCTACTCTCAACCCATATGTTTACACAACTGCATTATTATCCAATGTTTTAACTTACAAAAAAAAATTAAAAAGTGCAACGAGTGCAAGTGTAGTAAACAGAACACAAAGTCATACCATAAATTATATTTTCTTCAAACTATTTTAGTGCCACAGCATAAGTGCAGATCAACAGAAAGCATCTGGGAGTGATTACAGGGATGCATCTAGTCTTCAGTTACTTTCCATACAGAACATATCTGGGAATGATTCTGAGGCAAACATATACTACTATAAAACCAAGACTAATGGATACCTGGGAGTGATCTACCTGAAGTGTGACCTTGGAAGGGATAGATATAACATCCAAAAAAAAACAAGTCTCCACCCAAAATTATGTTGTGAACAACCCTTATTACAGGAATGGCAGGTTATATTGAATTCACAGTGATGTTACACTTTCTGAGCGTAGGTAGACTTTACAGGAGCCTGGGCGTGGTATTTGGTGTCAAAAGCAAATGGAATCAGTGCTATGGGTGCAACTGCTTAAAAACTCATTTCAGTTAGTACCACAATTAAAGTCTAAAAATCAAAACATCATTAAAGTCTCCAGTACAAATTCCGCAACAATTTTGTTTTAATCGAAGGCCTCCAACTATAACTTTTTAGTTTCCTGATCACTCCCGCAGATTAGGAGTTTGAACTCCAGAAAAAGTGGCGCTTAGATCAGCAAAGACAGCGACACATTTTAAACACACAGACACACTCCTCAATGCTGCTGGCTGAGGAAAACACTTTTAAAAGAAAGCAAGCGAATCTAAAACTTCAGAATTACAGAACAAACGATCAGCGACTGCACACAGTCATTAGGTAAAGGCTAAAGGCGCGCCCTCAAAAACTTACATTGAGAGTAACTTCGTGTTTCTTCAACCGCGACTTCAAACTTTTCATGATTGACTTCAACACAAAGTTTGTTCTGTTTTCCTCTGTCTGTCTCTCCTCCTCCTCCCCCTAAGCAGGTTGGTTAGGGATCTCCAGTGGAGTATTGTATATTTTGGGGGGGTGGTTACAGGGTGGTCCGGGAGGGAGATGGATGACACTAGACTCTCACACTCGGTCTCTCCGCAAACTCCGCCACAAGTTGCCTACAGCGCAGCTCCGCACCAAGGAACACCCCTCACCTGCCGCCACCTGATGGACAGCCAGCCCAGCCAATCGCACCCGGCCTGCCCAGCCAATCACCGCCGGGAGAGGGTGGGATTTCCTCACTGTGATTGGCAGATCTCCAAGGGGGCGTAGCCTGCGCCAACCCCTCACCTGGGCGCGAGGGAAGGGGAGCTCACCTGAGGCCACAGCCTCCCACCACCTTAACCAAAGATACCTCCTGAATGTTCCACCAAAGATATCTGACCCTAGATTCTATTTTAGGTTTAAAGTCTCTGAGTTAGTCGTTTCTTCTGCGGGGGAGGGGGTTAAATGATACAAAGACTTGGATTGATGTAGCGCCTTTCACCTCTCACAGTCCTTCACGTACAGTGATGCTGTGGAGATGCCGGTGATGAACTGGGGTGGACAAAGTTAAAAATCACACAACACCAGATTATAGTCCAACAGGTTTATTTGGAAGCACTAGCTTTCGGAGCGCTGTTCCTTCATCAGGATCCTGCCCCACTAGCTACCTGAGGAAGGAGCAGCACTCCGAAAGCTAGCACTTTCACATACAGTGAAGCACTTTAGATGTGAGGCTGCTGTTGGAATTTAGGACACATGATGGTCAGTTTGCCCATAGCAAGGCTCGCCCACAGCAATTTGATATAGAGGTGCCGGTGTTTCGCCTGGGGCAGACAAAGTCAGAAGTCACACGACACCAGGTTATAGTCCAACAGGTTTGTTTGAAATCACAAGCTTTTGGAGCGCAGCCCCTTCATCGCCGGTGAACTAAGAGAGAAGCACACACTCACAGAATTTATAGGAAGAGAGATCAAAAGATCGTACAAATGGTATAAATGGAGTGCTGAATGCTAAGTGTCTGCAGGTGATCAAAAGTGTCAGACAGTGTGAGTGAAGTCTAGAAGAGACTGAAGACTGCAGGCGCAGTCAAAAAGAGTGGTACTGGAAAAGCACAGCCAGTCAGGCAGCATCAGAGGAGCTTATGATCAAAATTTCGACTCTCCTGCACCTCGGATGCTGCCTGACCGGCGGCTGTGCTTTTCCAATGCCACACTTTTTGACGTTTGTGCGTGAAGTGTCCATAGCTGAGTAACAGCAAAGGGATAACATATATTCCAATTAAATGAGGCAGAAAGATCATTTTTAAAAATTAAAATTAAAAAAATTGTCTCCAGCAACACCTCATTTTTAATTTTATAATTATCTCTCTGCCTCACTTAATCGGATTATTGGGCATCCCTTCACTTGTTATTAAGCTGTTGACACTTCACTCACATCTTCTGACACTTTTGATCACCTGCAGAGGCTTATTATTCTGCATTCCATTCACACCATTTGTATGATCTTTTGATCTCTTTGCCTATAAATTCTGTGTCCGTGTGCTTCTCTCTCACTTCACCTGGCAAAGGGGCAGCACTACAGAAGCTTGTGATTTCAAATAGACCTGTTGGACTGTAACCTGGTGTCATGTGACTTCTGACAGCAATTTGATAATGAGCAGATGACCAGCTTCTGTGAGCTTGATTACCAGTTTCAGGAAAAACTCTCCAACTCTACCATCACCCTGTGCTTCCTGCCTTTCTGCAGTTTTTGATTCAATGTGTCACTTGGCCTTTGATCTCAATGGCTCTCAAACATGACCCTTTCTTAACAAATCCATGCTGACTATTCCTGATTAATCTGTATCCCTCCAAATGCAAATATATCCTGTCCCTCAGAATTTTTCTAATAATTTCCTCCCCATTGAAGTTATACTGCCTTGCCTGTTATTCTTTCATCCCTTTTTAACAAGTAGACAGTATGAACAGTCCTTCAATCCTCTGGCACATAATCTGGAAAGAATATGCATTACAAAACATTTCAACTTGAATATTACAAAATTTACAATAAAATTAAATTTATCCCCACACAGCATGTTCTACAATTGTTCAATATTTACAATATTTATTCCATGTCAAATATATAACCCAAGGAAAAATCATTTCAGATTGGAAATTAATAGAAGGACAACAGAAATAAACTTATCTCACTACATCATGTTCTATGTTGAAGTGGTTCAATGTTATGGATATTAACCTAAAATTTGCTGGGTTAGCTAAAATGGAAAAGTATGAAATCTGCTCTATCGAAAAGTTGATGGTCAGGTGATGACCACAGATTAGAAAGGTCACTGGTCTTAATGTGTCTGTATCTGAAGCAATGTGTAAATGTTGTAACTCATCCGTAATGGACTAAAATGTCACAGTATGTCTGAAAGGCTGTTTTAAAACAGACACAGTGAATTGTAATGATAATGTGACTATTTATCAAGTAAACAGAGTTTGCTTGATCAGAGAATTGTGCTGTGTAAATACCATGGTTGATTAGATGACATAAATGTGGCAAGATAAACTTAAGGTCAAAGTTTGTTAAAACCAAATGGTAAGTCTCTGTCCAAGGGGAAAAAAAACACAAATGTCTTCATGACTAATTGATTAAACTGATCATGATAGATGGCACATTTGTGGTGTTTGTACTAAGCAAACTAATCAAATTGCTGGAGACTGGACAGTCTCAAAGTTTGAATCCATACACTTGTCTGTATAGAAAATGGGTGTAAGAAAGTGTGCCCCACAGCGATAGCTGGCTAATACAGGACAGGGTCATCTGATCAGTGACTGGAGGATGAGATGGAGTGGGATGATCCTCAGACAAGTATATGTAAACTGGGTCACTTGCAATTGTGAGCATTGTATGGATTAAAATTGTGGTGCATGACTATTTTTTCTGTGCACCTTGCTTTAATAAAGAAGAATTGGGTATATTGTGTTATTCGGACTGTTTTGGGTTTTGACATTCAGAGTAAATCTGACAGACCAGGGAAACTAGGACTAAAAGCCAACAGTACATTTTCAATTTTCATGATCTCTTCAATGTACATTCATTGTAAGGAATTCAGCCCAAAGCGTTTGACATATTCCAGCCTCTTGGTTTAGTTGAGCTGAAAGGCTTCAGAGAGTGAATTTTCTCCATAATGGCACTGCAATGGCTGCCTCAAGCTTCATGCGTCCTTTAGCACACAGACCTGGACCTTGGAATATGCCAGTCTGCAACACTCAATCAAGAACAATGCTATGCACTGGAAAACCAGCAAGCCTTGAGAGACCAAAGAGTGTCTTTCACTGAGATGATGAGTTTTGAGATGCAGTTTGCATTTGTCTTGGTGTGTGTTTCTGGGAACAAGCCTGTGTCCTGGAGTTTCTAATGTTGAACCTTGCAAAAGAGTTGAATCTCTTTCCAAAATATTGTAGCAAAGGCCCATTCCACTGGGGCCTCACCTGGTGAACCTTCACAAACCTTGCAAGTGATAATTAGCTTCACATTCCATCACTGGAGGGTAATTAGTTAGTAAAGGTCATGCTGTTGTTTGCTATATACCAGTTTCATACCTGATACTAATACCACCACAATATATGAAGAGAAAAAAAATTGCAGGTCCAAAGAAAAAAGTGCAGAGATGTGGGAGTAGCTGAGTAAGGAGAGCTTTGTCTGAGCTTTGACAAAGGGTCAGTTAGACTCGAAACGTCAGCTCTTTTCTCTCCTTACAGATGCTGCCAGACCTGCTGAGATTTTCCAGCATTTTCTCTTTGGGTCTCAGATCCCAGCATCCGCAGTAATTTGCTTTTACCTGGTAAACTCACAATAGACTGAACGGCCTCCTGTGCTGTGACCATTCTATGATCCTATAACTACAAGTATTGCAGCTACGTTGTTAGCTCAATGAGTGGTAGACAACAAATATGCCATCATTGTGGTCATTCATAACGCAATAATTATTTTTAAACAGTAATGGATGTATAGACTTTCCTGCTCAGCCATTCTGCAGAAGGCAATAGTATAATCATGGACCAATCCAATGGAAATCCTGTTTTTTGGCACTGTCTTACAACATGGTACCTGGAGGAGAAGGAGGAATGGATGGTGTATGGACATTGGGTCAGGAGAGGATTGCACTTAACTCTGTGTCTGTCTTATGTTACAGTCATCCACCAACATTTGCGTATGATGTGTGGCTCCTTAAGAGGGACCAGAACACGGCTGACAGCAAAGTAAACATGTCTCCAGCATAAGTCAATACTTCAGAAGCTCAGAAAAGACAACACATCTGGTTGAGCCCCAAACCGATGATGAAACGGTTGAGCAAAGGAACATGAACCCAATGCCATGGGGACAATGAGGTCATACACAGCATCAGACTATTGGCTAAGGATGGGAGGTGTAAGACACAAGTGAAAAGAATCAAAAGCAATTATCAATGTCATAGTGTGTGGCTTGGCAACACAATTAAGATATTTTAGAATTGGAATTAGCTTTATTGTCACATGTACTCAAATGAGTACAGTGAAAAATTTACAAGTCAGCACTTATGGCGCCATCTTAGATACTAAGGTACTTAGGTACAGATTCTTTATACAGATATCTTATATGCAATTTTTTAAATAATGATGGTATATTATGATAAAAATTAAACATACACATTCAGAGTAGTAGCACTCAACTCTTTTAAAATGTCATGTCATGGAATTGTATGATCCAAATTCACAACCATTACTTCCAAGGCAATCTCAATGTTCATCAAAGGAAGGCTTTGAGTGCAATGTATGTTTTCCATTTAAACTATTGGAATTTTTCAATATAAATTGGTACTGGCTAAATTGTGTATATGTGTGTGTGTGTGTCTGTCCGTCTGTATGTGTCTGTGTCTGGCTTTGATCACTTTCTCTGGCAGATAATTCTGCAGTTGCACCATTCTCTGGGTGTAGACATTTTTCCTCATCTCATCAAATAAACATTAGATGTAAGCCATGATCGTACTGATTGACAAAGAAAGCTCTGGGACTGTAAATCTACAAGGGGTTAAGAGTTGTTATGCTAATAGTTAGAGTACTTCATCAGTGACATCAGATTATATGGAATTGGGGCCTAGAGGAGGAAGACTCTAGGCTGAACCATTTCCCTGTAAATAGTTCTGTTTGCAATAATCTGGATTCCAGTTCTCAATTATCAAAAGCACCCAGAACCCAGTTGTGATATGTATTTAAAGTCACCCTTTTATTTATGTTTGGATAGTCCCATCGTTCAAGATAGCACTGATATCATGAGACTCCTCGTGAGCTCCCTACAGCAGATCTAACTCTAACATTTGTTACAACCATACTATGACTCTGTCTAAGTTTTTTTGATCTGTACATCCTTGCTTATTGTGATCTGCTTGTATTGCTCGTAAATAAAGCTTTTCACTGTACCCCGTGACATTAAATCAATCAGATAATCAATCAGTAAGGGAGGATGAATTTTAGGCTATATATACGGAGCTGAGGTGAAAAAAAATAAATGAGGGCCAGCCTTAGAAATAAGGTCAAATAATTCACAAACTGATGTTGATGAGTTTGCAGGCTAGACCAGATTATCACAGAATATTATGGTGCAAAAGATGGCCATTCAGCACATCATGCCCATACCAGCACGATTATATCGATTAGGTTAGATTCCCTCCATTGTGGAAACAGGCCCTTCAGCTCAACAAGTCCACAGTGACTCTCTGAAGAGTAAATCACCCAGACTAATTTGCCTACATTTACCCCTGACTAATGCACGTAACACGAGGGGCAATTTAGCATGGCCAATTCACCTAACCTGCATGTCTTTGGATTGTGGGAGGAAACCCATGCAGACACGGGGAGAATGTGCAAGCTCCACAGCCCAGGTGGGAAACAAACTCAGGTCCCTGGCGCTGTGAGGTAGCCATGCTAATCACTGGTCCACTGTGCTGCCCTAATTGATTCAAGAACAGGTTACAGGATTATTTTTACAGGGCTGCCAGGTAATACACACCCAATATGACCCAGTCTACATCAGTATGACCTCAGTAACATGTTCCTTCTATTTTCAGAATGAGTTCAAGTGGACCTCAGTGGGCTATCAGCCAGATAGTGAGAGAGTTAGAATTGACATAATACAGAAAAACACAGAACTACTCCTGTCCCTGAAAGGACACGCACCAAGAGCTGATGGACCTTTACATGCATCTTGATTTCCAAACCCTTCTATGGTCTCACCCCTCCCTATCACTGGAACTTCATCCAGTCCTACAACTCTCCAGGATCTCTGCACCCCTGTTATCTGGTCTCAGAACCAGCCCTGACTATAATCATTCCATTATTGGCAACTCAGCCTTCAGCTGCTTAGGCATTCAGCTTAGGAATTACTTCCCTAAATTGCTCTACCTCTCCTACTTTCTTTAAGATGCGTGTTATAACCTGCCTGTTTAATGAAGCTTTTTGTCACTTGTCCTATCTTATATGGCTCAGTACTGAACCTCAGTGTCCGATGGCAATTTTATTACATTAAGAACATGCTATATAAATACCAGTTATTGTTGCATTAACAATGCTCACGATTGGATCCTAGAGTAGACCATTAGATATAGGAGCAGAATTAGGCCATTCAGCCCATTGAGTCTGTTCCATCATTCAGTCATGACTAATATGTTTCTCAGACCCATTCTTATGCCTTTTCCCTGTAACTTTTGATGCCCTTACTAATCAGGAACCCATCTATCTCTGCCTTAACGATACTCAATAACTTGGCCTCCACAGCCTTCTGCAAAAATGAGCTTCACTGATTCACCACTGAAGGACTGAAAAAATTCCTAAGCAGATGTTAGAGATTAGAGTCAAGATTAGAGTGGTGCTGGAAAAGCACGGCAGGTCAAGCAGCATCTGAGGAGCAAGAAAATCAACGTTTTGGGCAAAAGACCTTCATCAGGGCCTGTCAGAGTGATGTTGCAATGGATGTATTGTGCACTGAAAGTAGATTCTGCATTTTCAACTGGCCACTTTCTGCCCTTCCCTCCCCATGTGATCTGGTTCCACATGTCGAGGTGGGAAAGATATAAAAGAGAGCTAAGGGGCAACTTTTTCACGCAGAGGGTGGTACATGTATGGAATGAGCTGCCAGAGAAAGTGGTGGAGGCTGCTACAATTACAGCATTTAAAAGGCATCTGGATGGGTAAATGAATAGGAAGGGTTTGGAGGGACATGAGCCAAATGTTGGCAAATGGGATAGATTAGATTAGGAAATCTGTTCAGCATGGACGAGTTAGACTGAAGGGTCTGTTTCCGTGCTGTATATCTCTATGACTCTATGTGATCAGCTTCCTTCTGATACCTATGAGGCTATTCTTCAGATATGAAATATTGGCAGGTTACTCAACCATGAAGTACATCACATTGACACTGACTGAGTCTCATGTACACAGGGAAAAAAGAGTTACTCTGGAAAGATTGTCATGATAATGGGTCATAATGCTGCATTACTTAAAGACATATTTACATTTTAAATAACAAAGGTGTTATTTCTGTTTAAAAAATTTAAAAAGACATACAAGTATGAATGGCTAAGAATGTAAACTCAGTGGTTATGTGGGAAATTAAGTGTGGATTATACAGAGTCCCGAGAGGAACCCTAGAATGTCATACTCAAAGAGCGTCAAGGGACCCTCAGACAGCAACTCGTCAAAGGGAGAGATGCCATCCTGAAAATTACCTGTGATCTCCTGTGGATTCTATCCCAGCAGGTATGATAAGTTGAAACAAAAGCAGCTCTGGACTAAGAACATGTTTTCACTTTGCCTTTCAATGAATACCCAAGAAAATGGTTAAAAATTGACTGCAACCCCTGGTCTCCATAAGCTAGCTTGTGGTTCAAGTTGCACTGTGCTAAATGTACTGTGAAGGGGTACAACTGTGAACTGCCATTGGATGCCCTCAGATCTACAGATAAGAAAAGAAATAAAATTTTCCCTTCCCACTCTCTTTTCGATATGACCATCCTTGGCTTCCTCCATTGCCACAATGAACCAAACCGCAAATTGGAGGAAAAACACCTCATCCTCTGCCTGGACAGCCTACAGCCCAGAGGACTCAACTTTGAGTTCTCCAAATTCAAATAACATTCCTTCCCATCCTCTGACTCTCTTCTCAGACCCTCCCCCTCCCTTCCACTCCTCCCAGCCGCTAACCAGATCCATTCCTCCCATTGACCAACCTCTACCTGTCTTCACCGATCCCAACTTCAGCACCCTGTCCCCACC
>NC_057745.1:2097232-2101392 GCF_004010195.1 Chiloscyllium plagiosum | reverse complement strand
GACAATAGACAATAGACAATAGGTGCAGGAGTAGGCCATTCAGCCCTTCGAGCCTGCACCACCATTCAATATAATCATGGCTGAAACTGACAGCTGAAACTGACAACCGGAAGCGGCAGGGACAGACCACTATAAACACCGGAGGAAACACCATCAAAGAAGCGCTTCGCAGGAGGCTCCCAAGCACTGATGATGTCGCCTAGCCAGGAGACGAAACGTTTGCAACAAAAACTTCCAGCTCGGCGAACAGAACCACAACAGTTTATAAAATCATGAGGGGCATGGATAGAGTGAAAAGTCAAGGTCTTTTCCCTAGGGTTGGGGAGTCCAGAACTAAAGGGCATAGGTTTAAGAGAGAGGAAAGATTTAAAAGGGACCTATGGGACAACTTTTTCACGCAGAGGGTGGTACGTGTATGGAATGAGCTGCCAGAGGAAGTGGTGGAGGCTGGTACAATGACAACATTTAAAAGGCATCTGGATGGGTATATGAATAGGAAGGGTTTAGAAAGATATGGAGAAAGTGAGGACTGCAGATGCTGGAGATCAGAGCTGAAAAATGTGTTGCTGGAAAAGCACAGCAGGTCAGGCAGCATCCAAGGAGCAGGAGAATCAACGTTTCGGGCATAAGCCCTTCTTCAGGAATGAGGAGGGTGTGCCAAGTAGGCTGATGAGGAATATGGGCCAATTTCGGGCAAATAAGACTAAGATTAATTTAGTTTATCTGATCGACATGGACGAGTTGGACTAAAGGGTCTGTTTCTGAGCTAGACAACTCTATGACTCTACGGTAGCTAGTAAACTTAATCTTTCTTTACCTCACAAAAGTGTGGCTAAATTGGCTCTTTTAAAATATTAATATATTTGGGCGTGGAAAAGGTATCCATGAGGGAAGGGATTCTTTTCAAAACAAACCTTGTGGTGACCAACCATGGAGGGACTGTATAAAGAGAGGAGACAGCTCATTACTGGGACAATAATAAACCTGGGGCCCTCTGATAGAGACCAGTCATAACAAAATATCAGGATTCCATCTTTCTCTAAAAAAGCTGCTCTTATAATTTTGTTCCAATTTTCTTAAGTACTAAAACAAAGACAAATTTATTCACAGCAAACCTCTTCCAGACGATTCGGTCAAATTCAAATTAGTTCCAGCTCATTATGCCACATAATAAAATGTATTAATTTCAGTTGAATGAGTCAAATTTATTGTTTGCAGCTTCAGACCATTTCCAACCTTGACATCTCACTGTTTTACCTTGAGTATTTTTACCATCTTGTATAACCTATCCTGCAGAATTATTCTAGCTTCTATAAACCTCCCTGCAGTGACAAAACCTTCATCTCCTTGAGGAAGGGCTCTTCTCCCAACTGTTTTACTCCCAGCCTCGAGGGGAGGGGCAGTGGGGTCTCCCAGCCTCGAGGGGAGGGGCAGTGGAGTCTCCCAGCCTCGAGGGGAGGGACAGCGGGGACTCCCAGCCTCGAGGGGAGGGGCAATGGGGACTCCTAGCCTTGAGGGGATGGGCAGTGGGGTCTCCCAGCCTCGAGAGGAGGGACAGGGGGTCTCCCAGCTTCGAGAGGAGGGACAGTGGGGACTCCCGGCCTCGAGGGGAGGGGCAGTGGGGTCTCCCAGCTTCGAGAGGAGGGACAGTGGGGACTCCCGGCCTCGAGGGGAGGTGCAGTGGGGACTCCCAGCCTCGAGGGGAGGTGCAGTGGGGACTCCCAGCCTCAAGGGGAGGGACAGCGCGGGTACATCTGCTTCAGCTGCTTTAATATTTTTCTCCTTTTTTATGCTATAGAAGATTAGATTACTTACAGTGTGGAAACAGGCCCTTTGGCCCAACAAGTCCACACCAACCTGCCAAAGCACGACCAACCCAGACCCATTCCCCTACATTTACCCCTTCACCTAACACTACGGGCAATTTAGCTCGGCCAAATCACCTAACCTGCAAATCTTTGGACTGTGGGAGGAAACCGGAGCACCCGGAGGAAATCCACGCAGACACGGGGAGAATGTGCAAACTCCACACAGACAGTCACCCGAGGCTAGAATTGAACCCAGGTCTCTGGCGCTGGGAGGCAGCAGTGCTAACCACTGTGCCACCGTGCCGCCCAAAGGACTCTATGTATTTATTTTCCAATTTATACATTAGATTTTATTCCTAGGCATCTTTGTATCTAAGATGGCAGCAGAAATGGTGATTTTTTACACTTGCACTGTACTGCTGTATCCAAGTACATATGACAATAAAAACTAATTCTAATTCTAGTTCTATCCTCAGGTTTCACTCACTCACATACATGCTACACTCACTTTTGCTCTACTTCCTTCCCTACTGGTATTACCACTTTCCCTTTGGTCACCACTGGATTCTGTTGTTTTTTGTTCTCCCTGCCCAGCAGAATTCCTAACTTTTCCGAACTTGCAGAGACGAGCTGCTCTGGCACTTACACCTTTCATCTCTCTCTCTCTTTCTCACCTATAGCAGCCTTAACCAGTCACTCAGATTGTCAATTCAGCAATCACTGATGGCCTATACTTAAGGCTGTATTCTGTCTAAGCTATACATTCCCTGATACACATACAAAGATCTTTAAATCCCACTCTCGAAAGATTTAATTGGCCCCCAGAATCCACAGCCTTTTGAGGGAGAGTTTCAGAGTTGTACTAAACTTAGTGTTCTTTGATTCCAGTACTTAACCACTTAGCTTGGATTTTTAAATTGTTACTTTGTTCTGGATTCACCCATCAGGGATGATAAACTTTCTTGATTTGACTTGATTTATTGTTGTCATATGTCATACATATATACATACATACACAGTCATACAGCCCGGAAACAGACTCCTCAGTTCAACCAGTCATATTCATAGAGATGTACAGCACAGAAACAGATCCTTCGGTCCAACTCGTCCATGCCAACCAGATATCCCAACCAAATCTAGTCCCACCTGCCAGCACCTGACCCATATCCCTCCAAAACCTTCCTATTCATATACCCATCCAAATGCCTTTTAAATATTGCAATTATATCAGCTCCACCACTTCCTCTGGCAGCTCATTCCATGCATGTACCACTCTCTGTGCAGAAAAGTTGCCTCTTAGGTCCCTTTTATAGTTTTCCCCTCTCACCCTAAACCTATGCCCTCTCGTTGTGGACTCCCTGGCCCCAGGGAAGAGACTTTGTCTACTTATCCTATCCATGCCCCTCATGATTTTGTAAATCTCTATAAGGTCACCCCTCAGCCTCCGATGCTCCAGAGAAAACAGCCCCAGCCTATTCAACCTCTCCCTATAGCTCAAATCCTGGCAACATCCTTGTGAATTTTTTCTGAACCCTTTCAAGTTTCACAACATCCTTCCGATAGGAAGATCAGAATTGCACGCAATATTCCAAAAGTGGCCTAACCAATCTCCTGGACAGCTGCAATATGACCTCCCAACTGCTGTACTCAATACTCTGACCAATAAAGCATACCAAATGCTTTCTTCATTATCCTATCTATCTGTAACTCCACTTTCAAGGACCTATGAATCTGCACTCCAAGGTCTCTTTGTTCAGCAGCACTCTCCAGGACCTTACCATTAAGTGTGTAAGACCATGTTGAACATTATCCCAAACTAAACTAGTTCCACCTGCCTACTCCTGGCCCATATCCTTCCAAACATTTCCTACTCATGTACTTATCCAAATATCTTTTAAACGTTGTAACTGTGCCTGCATTCACCACTTCCTCAGAACGTTCATTCCACATGCAAACCATTCTGTTAAAGATTTGCGTGAAAAATTTTGTTTTGCATGTAGTACAGGCAGATCATAATGTACAAGGACATACAGATCGTAGGGTGATTGGACAGAGTGAGACATACAAAGTTACAGCTGCACAGGAGGTGCACAAAAGCAAGATCAACATTATGTTTGAAATTAAGTCCATTCGGAAGTCTCATAACAGAGGGGAAGAAGCTGTTCTTGAACTGGTTGGTATATGTGTCTAAGCCTTTGTATGTTCTGCCTGACAGAAGAGATTGGAAGAGAATATATCGGGTGGGAGGGGATTTTGATGACAATGGCTGCCTTTCCGTGGTAATAAGAAGTGTAGTGGGCGGCATGGTGGCACAGTGGTTAGCACTGCTGCCTCACAGCGCCAGAGACCCGG
>NC_057745.1:1973010-2097120 GCF_004010195.1 Chiloscyllium plagiosum | reverse complement strand
GGGCGGTGTGGACTTGTTGGGCCGAAGGGCCTGTTTCCACACTGTAAATCATCTTATCTAATCTAATCTAATCTAGATGAGTCAATGGATGGCTGATTGGCTTGTGTGATGGTCTGGGCTCTGTTCACAACTTGCTGTAATTTCTGAACTACAATCCTCTTGGACATTTTAATTATTTTTATCCCTCAATATCCTAAATTTAAGAAAATAGAAGCAGCCATTGGTCATAATTTAATCCTTTGAATCCAAGTGTCATGTTGTGCCCTGGGCTACACTTGAGCAATCCCATGAGGGAAACTGTGTATTAAAAATTCTCAAAAAGCACACATCCTAAAACTTTGTGTAGATATTCTGAACTCCCATTTACAGGAACATTTCTATCTGCCAAGTTTATGGGAAGCTCATGATTCCTTCCTTAAATTAGCAGCTAAATTGCAAGCTCAAGTCAAGTATTGAGGCACCACAACGAATATCATTTTGCATTATGTCTGGTTTTAATAGGACTATATTTCAGGTTTTAGGATTACTATTAAGGTTTCATTTTATTCACAGCCCTGTGACTTTGAGGCAACATTTCATATTTTCTTTGTCACATCTAAGGTGGCTGCACTGTGTAATATTCTTTTCCTGGAACAATTCCCAATCCAGATAAGTTCAGGCCTGAGTCCTGTGTTCCCTGGATCAACAATTAATGTTTTGTCATTGCCACTTCAAGACCAAGTAGCACATTTCTTTGGGTGGTTATTGTGATTCATTAGGTTGAACGTCTTTGATGACTGAACCCCAAGAAGCTTCATTGCTTAAAAGTAAATTTGTTGTCACGAGAATATTTTATGGTTCTATCTACAGTTACTTGTATGTGGTCATACTTACCACCAGAAATTCAGGACAACACATTCACACGAGGGGATTTGATAAGCTCTTCAACTCTCTTAGCCTCTCTCTCTTTGTCTCTCTGTCTCTCCTCTCACTCCTTAAAACCTGCTTCTTTGAGCAAATTTTTGGTCACCTGTCCTAATATCGCCTCAGTGAGTAGGTGTCCAAATTTGTTCTGTGTGATGTGCCTTGTAATGTTTTACCGTATTAAAACCACTAGATAATTACAGGTTGTCAGTATTCCTGCTGCTTGTTTTTGATGTGCCGCAATAATGACTAGAGTGTGTGGAAGAAGCTACTCCTATGAATTGATAAGCAACAGGAAACACAGGAAAACTTGACAATCAAAGTTAAAATGAGCTTGGAAAGGAATTTGTCTTAATGAATATAATTTTTGAAGAATTAATTACATGGAAAGGTGGAAGAAATATTTAATAATTAACATGAGGTATGAAACCTGAAGCAGAAGCATACAAATTAGATTTCTGTTCGGCCCCAATATTTTTCCCAACAGTTCCTGCAGTCGCCAAGAGATACTGTAGCATTTTTAAAATTCCATCATAGTTATTGGCATCAACAGCAATGCCAGCATTTATTGAGTGTCTCCAATTACCCTTGAAAAGGTGATAGCGAGTTGTGTTCCTGAACGTAACTGAGTGATGTGCTCAGTCACATTGCTGAGGGTTTACAGTCACATGTAGGCCTGATGTTCTTCTTGAAACATGACAAATGAAACAGACTTTTTTTTATGGCAATCCAGTAGTTTCGTGGTTCTCATTACAAACAGATTTTTTTTTAAATTCCAGGTTTATTTCAGGTCTGAATTCAAACTTCCCAGCTGCTATCGTCAGATTTGAACTCATCACACTGAGTCTTTAATTGAGACCCTTTGATTGCTGGTAATAAAACTACTATGCTACCATACTTTTTTCGCATTCCCTGGACTGCTATTGTTCATATGTAAGTCAAAACAATAAATACTGAAATACTGTTTGACTACAGGGAGCATATTCTGTCATTACCCATGCACTTCAACAGATGTTGGAAGTTACAACTGAACAGAACTATCAGAAATGGAATCTTTGTTCTCTCAATTGCTCATTGATCTCAGAAATCCCAGATTTGATCCCTTGCCTGAGAGATCTAGCTAACAGTCTTAGCAGAGGACAAAGAAGTGAGGAGGCAACGAAAGGTCGGCTAGAGTGCTTCAGAGGTTTGAAACAAGGCAGCTGAATGCAGCCTGCCATTGGTGGGGTGAAGAATTGGAAAAATCACTACAGGACAGAGTTCAAGAGACTCAGATATTTTGGTAGGTTGTGGGTTTGGAGAAGGTCACAGAGATGGACGAGGCCATCGAGGAATTGAAGGTCAGGCTGGGAATTTTAAAAATCAATGACATGGATCTTCCATGGAGCAGTGGTTATCACTGAATATCTGATCTTTTACCTGACCTGACCTTACCCCACATTTCAAGATGGATCATCCAAGCCCAGCCTCTCCAGGAACACAGTGCAAAATATCCCTCAGAGAGTTCCATCGCTACACTGTATTAATAGGGAGAAGACTGGAAAGACCCTTTTACACAGCATTAGCTGCTGTGAGGTAAGTGTGAATGACTAGTATGAATGTTAATGAATGGGTAAGTGGTCATAGTGGGTGTGTGGGAGAGATTGGTGGATAAATGGTGGGGTGACAGCTGGATAGGGTGACAAGTGGGTAAAGTGAGCAAGGTCAGTAGGTGGTTGAGTTGTATTGGGCATTGGGACATAGTCACATTGAGACATAGTCACATTGAGAGGGGCAGTCAGGGAATCAAGTGAAAGTAATCTGAGGTGGTAGTCAGAAGATGGAAAGGGCATTGGTGTGAGTGTTTGAGGGTCAGTTCTGTAGATACCCAAGAGTTTAAGTGGCCTATTACTTCCTGGGTACTTATTCACTTAGGTGCTGCAGAAAGGTCCAAAGTTTCTGATTCTAGCTCAGAGTTGGAGAATTTTGTGGAGGATTCCAGGGAGCAGAAGAATTGCCCGTCAGAAATTCAAACTTCCCAGGAAATTCCCATGGAGGTCAGAGTGTCCAGAGTTACATGAGATCCCAGTATCTTGAGTCGAAGGTCCAGTCTCTAATGTTTCGGAGATTGGAAGATCTGGGTGAAAACGTTGCTGGACTGGCAGCCAATGTACATCAATGATGCTGTGTGATTCGGATTTACATTAAGTTAGGACAAGATTCTGGATGACTGCAAGTTTATCATTCTCTATGCAAACTTGAGCTTGACCTGAGGGAAACTTACTCTCACGGCAACAGTTCAAATTTTACACAAAGTGTTCCATTTCTTGACACCAAACCAAATACTTATGAAAAACTCTGTCAAAATTCCTCCATTTACAATAAAGTTGTGTTAAAACACCTTCTGATCAAAGGTATATTCTCAAGGTTTAGCTTCACATCCAAAGGGCTGGAGTATAGGGATGCAGACATTATGCTGCAGTTATACAAACCTCTAGTTAGAACCCCTGAGAGTAATGTGAGCAGATCTGGGCACTACACCTGAGGAAGGATGATTTGGCCCTGGAGAGAGTTCATTACAGGTTTCCAGGAATGATCTCTGGACTTTAGGGGTTAAGTTATAAGGAAAGGTTAGACAAACTAAGCCTTTATTGTCTGGAATTTAGAAGGTTAAGAGGTGATATAATTGAGGTCTTCAGGATATTAACAATGAAAGACAGGGTATATGAAGATAAACTATTTCCATTGATTGAAGATTCTAGAACCAGGGGCATAGTCTAAGAATTAGTGCCAGGCTAATAAGGAGGGATGTTAGAAAGCATTTCTACACATAAAGGAGTACTGGAGATTTGGAACTCTCTTCCTTAAGCAGGGCAGTCTGAGATAATTAATTCTGAGATAGACAAATATATCAAGGTGTAAAGGGACATGGGCCCAATGCAGATGGGGTTGGACTACAGATCAGCCATCATCTTATTGAATGGCAGAACAGGTTCGACGGGCTGAATGGCCTACTCCTGTTCCTAGGTACCTAAAATACCATGCTACAGCAGTGTTGTTATAAGTTCAATTTTCATCATAACTTAACTGATCAATTCCACAACTTTCTTTGAATAAAATTTAAATAAGCTGAGATAAAGACTGATTTGAGAATTCCAGCTTTTGTCAGCTGTGGTGTACAGCGAATTGAGTCAGCTTTTGTTCAATCCGTGATCGTATTGGTGGAGTTCAGTCTATGGCCAAACTGCATGTGCAAACAAATCTCGCTGATTGTTGGACACTATGTAGAGGAATGTCACTGGGCATTTTTTTTTAGTTCATTCACAGGATGAGGTTGCCATTGGCTACACAGGGATTTATTGCCCATCCCTAACTGTCCAGAGGGCTGTTAAGAGTCAATCACAAGGAGTAACATGTAGGTAAAACCAGGTAAAGACAGCAATTCTTTTTGTAAAAGGACATTAATGAACCAAATGGGATTTTTAGACAATCAACAATAGTTTTGTAGTCATCGTTAGACTGTTAATTCCATATTTGTTACTGAAGTTAGTTTGCAACATCTGCTGTGGCAGGACTCAAACCGGGGTCCCCAGCACACTAGCTGGGACTCTGGATTAATAACCCAGTGTTAATGACACCAGGCCGTTCGCTCCCCTTGCTTCACACCAGGCATGTGACAAGTACAAAGTGGCATTGTTGCTAATGCCACTGACATCCTGTTTCCTTTCATAGCAAAACAAGTTCTCAGTGGAAGGTGATCACTAACACATTGAAGCATCCTGGAAATGTGCATTATAAAAGCAACACCAACTTATTCAGTCACCAAAGAAATCAACAGCCAGCATTATGGGAATTGGAGAAAGTCAGAACGGGTATTCTGTTTGTACAGAATTGTTAAAGATGAACATTAATTTATAAAAAAGCAACAATCTCCTTAATTTTGTTTATTTAGTCACCACATACTCATAACCTGGATCATTGCGTGTTCACTTCCTTCGACTCTCCTTGGTCCAATCTGATGTCCATCAAAAGGATTATTAAGAGGAGTCGGATATCCATGACCAGCTAGTCAGAGCTTAATAATATCATTGTTAGGAAAAGGTAAGAAGGCTCTGGAACCAAGGCAAGAGGTTGGATTTCACAGAGAGTTTGGATAACAGAATGGTGGAACAGACTCGATGGGCTGAGTGGCCTTTTCCTCTTCTTTTATGTTTATGGGCAGTGTACAGTGACTCCCATGTTTAATCTTTGGCATGTTGGATTTAATTGATGACTGCAAAGTAGGCTGTGCTCTGGAACAATCCAAGTGATTGTCTCATTTCACCCCTGGCCCCGATTAAGATGGAACACCCCCCTCCTCACCACTATCTGCACTGAGCTCCACCATCATGGAATAACTGAGAATGGGAGGTTATCCTGCATTGCTCTTTACTCATTAACACAATGTTGAAGTACATCATATCAGAAAGCATTGACATTCTATTGTTCTACCAGAGATATAGTTCTGTCAATTTTAGTTTAAATGCATGTTTTGAAATTCCCTAAGATCGATCAGTAAACACAGCTTCATATCTTCAAATGGATTTGCAATTGGTCTCACCCTTTTCACTTTTCACTCAAATTCCTAACACTCCCCAAGACAACAAACTGGGGTTAATGCTTTTTTTCGCATGGAACATACAAAGATTAAGGGGAGCAATTGGCTGAAGAAGGCTCCTGAGCCCATTTGATCTAATTATTCCAAAATTGGAACTTACTGTCCTAATAGATTAGATTTTCATAAGAGTAGGGAATGTCCACAACATTAATTGTGGTCACTTGAGGGATTCATCATTTGATAAAGAGTAGGAGTGACATATCATATCAGCCTGACTCAATGGGTAGCATTTTCACCCAAGGCAGCAGACTATGGGTTTGGGTTTCATTTCATGTTTAAACATAGTGTATAGTCCACGTCATGTTTTTGATAAGACATCATTCTGTGGGGTCCCTCTTAAGTGGATGTAACAGGTTACAAAATAATAATTCAAAAAATAACAAGAGACATCTTCTGTCACCCACCATCACTAAATACAAATGATCACATTGTTCTTTGTGGGAACTTGCTGCAGCATTTATTAGATTTCTACACTTGAAGCGTGTTTTGTTGGCTATTAAATCTGTTAGGACATCCTGATGACATGAAAGGTGCTTTGGAAATGTAGATCCTTCACTGTGGGCTGCTTTTATGTTGAGGTCATCTGATTAAAACAAATGGAATCACTAAACAAAACATGCACAGGAACAAAGCATAAATATGATGGACATTCGAACAGAAACCTTGCTGATCAGAAGATCTACTACTTGTGATAATCGCAAGACGGCCAAGAACAGTGAGGTAATTACATTCAGTTCCGTCAATCAAGCCTCACACTCTCTCATTGATTGCTGCTAAATGAGTCACACACACTTTTAAAATAAATAAATCTCAGGCAAATACGTGAAGAGAAAACTCCTATCAAGATCTGTTTTGTATTTCACGCACATCACGAATTCAGCATGCATAACGCTCTGTCTAGGCTTTGAAAGGGATGAATAGCATTTAGACATTCCTTAAATCAATTCCACAGCTTAATAATATCATTGGCTGAATAAAGACCGTGATCATCATCAGACATGACTGATACCTGTCTTTAGTTTACCACCTGATGATGATGATGACAATGATGGTGATGATGATGATGATGATGAACCTTGGCACAAACTATACTCTTGATGAAAGGCTTTTGCCCAAAACGTTGATGTTCCTGCTCCTCGGATGCTGCCTGAACTGCTGTGCTTTTCCAGCATCGCTCTAATCTACAAACTATAAAAGGCAGAAATGTTTACAAGTTTAACAGTGTTCTTCCCTTCTCAATGAACTGAGAAGCAAATATAAGGGGAAAGATGTTTACTATAACTTGATGTATTATTCTGTCTAATTTATCCTGATGTAAAGCAATCAAATCCTTTAATGTCAATTGTATTGATTGTTTCTCACTGTCCAATGATTTTAATGTAATCTCCACAACATTCTTAGAGCTTGCTAACAGTAGGAGTCACCAACTACTGCATATATACTTGCTTTTCAGAGAGCAATAGAGTTCACTTGGTCTCCTGTCTACTAAAACTAGGGGGCATTGCCTCCAAATTAGGGGGAGCAGATTGAGGACTGAGCTGAGGAGAAACTTCTTCACCCAGAGGGTTGTGAATCTGTGGAGTTCCCTGTCCAGTGAAGCAGTTGAGGCTATCTCGTTGAATGATTTTAAGGCAAAGATAGATTTTTTAACAGTAAAGGAATTGAAGGTTATGGTGCAAAGGTGGGTAAGTGGAGCTGAATCCACAAAAAGATTAGCCATGATGTTATGGGCCAGATGGCCTACTCCTATTTCATATGGTCTATGTCCTTATCACAGAATCCCTACAGTGTAGAAACAGGCCCTATGGCCCAACAAGTCCACATCGATCTTCCGAAGAGTAACCCACCCAGTCCCATTCCCCTACCCTATTATTCTACATTTACCTTGACTAATGCCCCTAACCTACACATCCCTGGACAGTGTGGGCAATTTAGCATGGCCAATTCACCTAACACGCACATCTTTGGACCGTGGGAGGAAACCGGAGCACTCAGAGGAAACTCACGCAGACACAGGGAGAAAGTGCAAACTCCACACAGTCACCCGAGGCAGGAATCGAACCTGGGTCCCTGGAGCCATAAGGGAGCAGTGCTAACCACTGAGCCACCGTGCTGCCCCCAAATGCTCAATGAACATGATGGGAAATGTAATTTTTGGTTATTTGCTATTTGTGGGATGTTGCTGTGTACAAACTGGCTCTTAGGTTTCATACAAAATAGAAATGATTACGCTTTTAAAAGTTCTTCCTTAGCTGGGAAGCTTCTTGGGTTGTCCTAAGATTGATACAGTTGCTATTTTGGGAAGGAAGTCTCATTGCGGTATTGTCACTAGACTAGCAGTCCCAAGCCACAGGTTAATGTTCTGGGGATGTCTGTTCAAATCCCACTATAACAGGTGGTTAAAATTTGAATTCAATTTTAAAAAAAACTATCTTAAGGTTGACTGTTGATTTATCATAAAAATTCATCTGGTTCCATTGACTCCATCTACACTTCCTACTGCCTCAGAGAGGCAGCCAACATTATCAAACACCACCCCCCCCCCCCCCCCACCCCACTTAGAATCTCTTCTGAGGGGCAGAAAATACAAAATCTTAAACACAAATACTAATGGATTCAAGAATAGTTACTTCTCCACTGTTATTAGACTTCTGAATTGATCTCTCAAATTTTAAATTTAATGTTGATCTTGCTTGTTTGTGCACCTTCTCTGCAGCTGTAACATTGTATTCCTCGCTTTGTTCTATTACCCTAATACACATTGTATGGTATGATCTGCCTGTACTGCACAAAAAAAACCAAAACTTTTCACTGTACTTAGGTACATAGAGTCAAAGAGATGTACATAGAGATGCACAGTATGGAAACAGACTCTTCAATCCGACTCGTCCATGCCAACCAGATGTTCACATGTAACAACTATAAATCAAATCTAATCAAATAATGGGAAGGAAATCTGCTATCCTTACCTGGTATTGCCTACATGTGACCCCAGTCCCATAACATCATTGACGTTGATAAATGCTGTCCTGGCCAGCATGCCCACATCCTGTGAGCTAATAGTGATTTTAAAGATGTGCAGTAAATGTTCCCAACGAACATTAATCACAGCTACAATTAATCAACATTAATCATCAAATCATAACAATAAATGTGATTGATGTTGTGAAATAGTAGCCTGGTTTTAAATTCAGTCTGGACAATTATTCTCTGTAAACAGACACTTTTTAAATGAAATAAGACACAAAAAAACTGACATCTTTAGAGGAACTCAAAATCTCACTTCGAGTCTGTAAAGTTACATTTTCAGATAGAATCCTACAACCAATCCACAATGAACACTTACTGATTCACTTCAGGCATGTGTAATCAGTCCAGCAGTGTTGGAAATTGATTATTGTTCCATATGGCAATATCAAAGCGCACATTTCTGAAGACTTAAAAATCACTCAACTATAAATAATTGGAGACTGATTGTTCTGACAAATTTGCGTTACAATATAGAAGGATAAATGTTCAGCTCATGGTGACCATTTTCCCACTTGACACTTTCATGTCAGTTTTACATTTTCAGGATGACAACTTTCTAGCTGCAAGCCTGCTCGTGATCAGGGCTACTGCCTCCAATCCAGTCTGCATGGTGCGAGAATTGAAATGATTGAAATGGATGTTTTGTTAGGACTCGTATCTTGGAATAATACGAAATGAGTTTATTCAAGCTTCTTATTTATGAAGGACCAACATTTCCCATTAATACCACCACTTCTCCGAAGCCACACAGTAGGTCAGTCTTACTCTGTGGAAACTCTTTGCTCACTGAGCTGGAATCAAAATTTTGTCTTTGTGGCCTCATAGTAATCTCTCATGGAGTCTTGGGACCACATACAAAATTTACGTATAGAAACAAGTCACTTGGAAACATAAGAAGGCCATTCAGCCTCTGGGTTTGTGATAGATTGATAGGTTGATTTGTTCCTCAGTTCTATTTCCATGCATTTGCTCCATATTTCTTCACCCATCCAAGAATGATCAATGTCAGAATCAACAGCTATTTCATATTCCAGATTCCTACCTCCTTTTGAGTTGCAAAAATGTTCTAATTTTACTCCTATATGACCTAGATTGAATTTTGACATTATTGCCCTGTCCCCACTCCTCTTTATTTTGGATTTGTCCACCAAAGGGAATTGTTTCACTGGACTGATTCTGTCAAATTCATTAATAACTTCAAACTACCCTCAACAATTAAACCACCCATCATCCTTTTAAACTCAAGGGTATACTCGTCAAGTTTATATTGCCTTGTGGTGTAACCCTTTATTGTTCTGGTGAAGCTGTATTGTAATCCGTACAAAGGTGCAATGACCAAAACTGAATGCAGTCCTTCTAATAAGGTCTGAGCAGAGTTCTGTCCAATTTAAGAAATTTCCTGAACATTGTATTCGTGTCTTTGAGTTGAAGGTAAGCAGTTGCTTAGCTACTTTGATTACTTCTTGTACCTGTAATCTAACTGGGAATGATCTTAGTTTCTAGGCACCTAAATCTCTTTGTTCCTCCATAGGTTCTGAATTCTCACCTATAAGAAAATATCTTCCCTTATTTATATACACTGGGCATAACTATCCTGAACAGTCATCCTTTTTAGATGCAGTCCATGTGCTGTGAATAAACCCAAAAGCTGCTAGGGAGGGAGCTTCAGGATGGTGATCCACAGACAGTAACAGAACAATGGCATAGTTCGAAGTCACAATGATACGTAGCTGGGAGAGGAACTTGAAGTTATTGGTGTAGCCATGTGTCAGCTGCCCTTGTCCTTCTAGAGATTGGAGGGTCAGGAGCTCAGACAAGCTGGTGCATTGAATCTTGTCAGTGGTACACACTGCTGCCACTTGTGTGAGTGGTGGAGTGAGTGGATGTTTAAAGTGGTGAATGGCTGCTTGATCCTGGATGGTGAAAAACTCTTAAACATTGTTGGGGCTGCACTTGGACAATATTTAATCACTGCCTATCCATCCAAATTGGCCAGTTAGCTCAATTAGCTGTATGGCTGGTGTGGGATGCCAGTAGCATGGGTTCAATTCCTGCACTGGCAGAGGTCACCATGCAGCTCCCACTCTCTCACCTCAGTCATGGTGACTTTCGGTTGAACTCACTAATGAGAGTTGGGCAAAAGTGACTTTACCAATTCACCCAATACTGTGTGAAAACATCTCCTTGGGTGGAGCTACTACAGCCTCAACCACTCTTTCAGAACTATTATGTTGTACAACAAAGGTGTTGTTCATCACAGAATTCCCAGCCTCTTGGAGCCAGAAATAGCTGGCAAAGGTCAGCAGGTCTGGCAGCATTCCGTAACATTTCAGATCCACTGCCCTTTCTCGAGAACAGTTCTGAGGAAGGGTCACTTGACTCAAAACATTAACTCTGAATTCTCTCCGCAGATGCTGCCAGACCTGCTGAGCTTTTCCAACAATTTCTGTTCTTGTTGCTGATTTCCAGCATCTGCAGTTCTTTCAGTTTTTATTTATATGACTGCTCCAGTTAAGTTTCTGATCAATGCTAAAGCCTTCGGAATGTTAATGGTGGGGAATTCTGAAATGACAATTGCTGAATGTCAACATGAGTTGGTTAAACATTCTTTTTTTCTCTTCACAGCTCAATGATCTGAGCCTTAGAACTATTTCAGCTTGTGTCCTTTGTGTAGCAACAATGACATGTTTCTCAATACTTCATTCTTTCTCCTACTCCAGTACCTTCATTCTACAAACGTCACTGTCAACTGATATTTATATTGTGTTTCTTTACATTTCATTAATTCAGACTGAATGCTAGACACCAATCAATCATGTGAAACCTTTTAAACTAAATCCCTCATCTTGATAAATCTTAATTCCCACACAAATTTACACAACCTTTGCTGAGATTCTAACTGATTAGTAAATATTACACACAGCTGAGGTATTGCAATAGATTCCTGTGGGATTCAATTGGCCTCTGCAGCTCAGCTTAAATTATCCCTGTAACGATTGTTTTCTGCTGCTTATTGTCAAACCAATTCTCTATCTGATCTGCCATTTCATCAATGATTCATGAACCTTCACCTTTGTTGTACATATTTTGCATGAGAGCTTGTCAGATGTCTTTTGAAGGTCAAGATGGATAACACCAACAAAATTTTCTTCAATAGCTTAATGCTGATGCATTTGTTTGGTTTGTTTCACTGTCACAGCTCACACAGGAGGGGGGGGGGTGAGAATGGAGATATAGTTAAAAAAGAGCTGTGATATTAGATCAACCCCGTGACATGTAACAGTGATGCTGCCCAAAGATCAGACCAAAAAATATAGATGGATACAATTTTCCATAGTTGTCGTTGAATGTGAGTTGAAATGAAGCAGGGAGACCTGGGGAAATGATACAAATGATTCAAAGGAAACATTCCAGTTACTAACCCCATAATCAAGCTTTGTGATTCATTTCTAGAGGGATAGAATTGAAAAGCAGAGAAATCATGTTAAATTCATACAGAACTCTGAATCTGGATGTAAGTTTGCTCACTGAGCTGGAAGGTTCGTTTTCAGTCGTTTCATCACCATACTAGGTAACATCATCAGTGAGCCTCCAGTGAAGCGCGGGTGTTAGTGACCTGCTTTCTATTTATGTGTTTAGGTTTCCTTGGGTTGCTGATGTCAGTTCCTGCAGTGATTAGAACCCTGATTAGGACACTGTTGGAGCACAGTGAACAGTTCTGGTCACCATCATTATAAAAGTGACAGAGACAGTGGAGAAAATTCAATATGGATTTACTACAATGATTCCAAAATGGAGAAGGTGTAACCATCAGGAAAGGTTGGAAAAGTTGGAGATCTTTTCTCCAGGGTAACCCAATTATGGTCTTCAAGATTAGGAAAGGGTTTTGGAGGGAGAGGGAGAGAAGGAGACCAGATTCTAAAGGCTGTAAACATAAGATGATTATAACAATCTAAAAGCAAATTCAGGGAAATCTTCTTCAGTCAGACAGTGGTTAGAATTTGGAACTCGCTACCATAAAATGGATGCACTCAAGGGGAAGCTAGAGATAAACCCATTAAGGAATGAGAAATAAAATGATACGTTGATGGGGTGAGGTAGAGAGAGGTGGGAGGATGCTCAGATGGAATTTAAACACTATCTAATAAATAGGATGCATCATCATCACATCCTTCTTAAAACTGTATGACTCTAGTGTGGATGCCTGATAATCACTTCATATTAGGCTCTTCGGTTTTGCAGGACTACACCATCCCCAATGAATTTAATTTGCTGCATGTCTGTCATCTCACAGACCAGAGATCCCAACCTGACCTGCCTTTAATCCTCTGGTTTGTGTCTCTTCTCGCTTTATTGACAGTCTCCCACTCAAGTGGTCCCTAAGAAAATGAGAAGCTTTGAATTCAAAGTGCCAATTTGTTTTAATTCAATCTTTAAAGGAAAAATCTGTTTTTTTTGGGTTCTCACATAATCTCAGATGTTACAGAAAGATCACACAACAGCTTTAGATGTGTGAGGTAGTTCTGCCTCTCATTTCTCATCAATTTCAAATCAATCTAAAGTGCACCTATTACAACAGCAGTCTCTCATTTGAATGATTTCTGGATTTTTGATTTTATAATCTGGTTGGAGGTTTACTTCATACATTGAACACCCCTCAAATGAAGAAAGACTTGCTGACCTCAGTTTGAAATCTGTTCCATTTTCAGCTGTGGTGATCATTGTTCTGCTGTTAGAACAATTAAGGTCTTCACTGTTCGATACTCAGATAACTACACATTACGTAGCTCCTGTGCAATCCCATCAGTGCTTTGTGTGTTAAACTGTTGGCTACAGAAAGTCTGGGAATAATTAGATGCAGAATTGTTCCTGGAACATTACCTGGTTCTGTTCCAATGACAATGAGAATTTGTAATGATAGGCTCAATGCCCAGATTGGATTCAGGATCCCACTGGGACCATTCTTAAAGTTAAGCTTTAGAGAAACAGGGAGTCCTCCTTACTATTCGTGGGAGATATGTTTCAGTAAAACCTGACAAATAGCGAAAGAATGTAAAACAGGGATTTACTTTCCATGAATAATGAATAATTTTCAGTAACACACTGAAGTAACAATGTAAATGCGAAACAGCTGAAAGAATACTGAAAATCATTCCCTAATAGAGACATATATAGGAAACAACAAACATCAGGGGAAGATATAGCACAGAATCCCTCTATGTCATTTCTTTATTTGTATTTATTCAAGGGAGGACTAGCTTTTTACTGATATTAAATTTTAACATTTGTGAGGTGGAGTAAGGTTGTTTGATTTTGAGTCAATTGGTGTGCGGTGGGGTGAGGTGGAGTGTGTGGGCATGTGGTGGATTGATTTGGAGAGTTTCAGAGTGAAGTACAGTGGGGTAGAGTGGGATTCAAACCTATATCCTAGAAAATTAACCTGGGATTTTAGATTAGTAGGCCAGTGACATCAATACTATATCACCACCTCCAGGTTGTAAGTTTGCTTACTGAGTTCAAACCAGAAGTTCATCAATAAACACATCGATTTGGAACCCATTTACTAAACTCTTAGAAAAATAACTGGAAATTATATCACCCACGTTAACAGACCAAGGCACATACATAGAAAGCAGGATATAACACTAGCGCTTCACCGGAGGCTCACTGATGATGTTACCTGGCATGGTGACGAAACATGCGAGAACAAACCCACCAGCTCAGCAAGCAAACTTACAACCTGATCCACAACCTGAGCTACAAATCTTCTTAAAAATCGCAATCCCCACAGTGAGAATTTTCTTGATGTTAAGGATCATATGTGAATGGGAGAAGTAATGAACAAAAGATGAAAAGTCTGAGCAATGTTTGAACATCATGGACTTCAGATGGAGTCTACAGAGAAGGAAACCACTCAAAGGAAACCACTTGACGGTCATACTTCATATCTCTTTTACTGAGTATTTTCAAAGTGCTGATTTCATACGGTATCATGAGTGTGGTAAAAGCCAAGCACTGTCACACCGTTTGGATTATAGCTCTACACAGGTCACACAGACAGTTGATAAACGAAGAAAATCAGGAAGCTATGATGTAAGAAATACTCAAAATCTATTACATTGGTATGTTTGTAATAAAAAGATCATCAATCTCTGCTCCCATGCCATTTCTAGCCTTCCCAAAGTGTCTTGAAATTAGAAATTAATCTCACAGGCACTTCTGCAAACGAAAATCCTGAAGAAAAAAAATGATAAGACTGCAGGGTAGGAGTAATAAAATACAATTATTTTTGAGATGAGATTTTAAAAACAATTTTTTGAGTTGGTGGAGCTGTTGAATGTGTTGGAATCTCTGGACTACATTCTGTCATATGAATGATAATACTCCAATAACAATCATTCCTCAGGGATTTATTAATTTTGTGGATTAATTTTATTAAAACAGCAAAACACATTATAAATTATGAAGCAGTCATTACAGCAAAATCACTGATTTCTGTGTAAGTGCAGCTTATAGAACATAGAACATACAAAAATATAGCGCAGTACAGACCCTTTGGCCCTCGATGTTGCGCCAATCCAAGCCCACCTAACCTACACTAGCCCACTATCCTCCATATGCCTATCCAATGCCCATTTAAATGCCCATAAAGAGGGAGAGTCCACCACTGCTACTGGCAGGGCATTCCATGAACTCATGACTCGCTGAGTAAAGAATCTACCCCTAACATCTGTCCTATACCTACCACCCCTTAATTTAAAGCTATGCCCCCTTGTAATAGCTGACTCCATACGTGGAAAAAGGTTCTCATGGTCAACCCTATCTAAACCCCTAATCATCTTGTACACCTCTATCAAGTCACCCCTAAACTTGCAAACCACAGCAGCCACAACAATGTATACAAACAGCCTATGGAATCCTTACAGTTGACTTGTCTCAAAACCAAGGTGTACATACAACATACCCGACCGACCAAAATACAAAGCCACTATACAGACACCTCCTAATTCTCAAATTGGGATTACAGCAACTCCCCACCTCACTCCATCCCATTCCCTCATGTGTTCATTGATAAGTTGCAAATCAAGTTGCTCTCTCCAGATTAAGGAGTTTCTCACTCCATTCAATAGGAATACATTAGGAGACTATCGCTTTCCCTCACAGGCAATTGAATACAGCACTTTGTCAGAAAAGTAAAACATTGTGGAGGCTGGAAATTGGAGATAAAAACAGAACACGCTGGAATTATAATGGGAGGTCAAGCAGCATCTGCAAAGGGAGAAACAGAGTGAATGCGTTAGCACAAGGTCCTTTCTCCAATTTCTAACTATCATTACCCTCCAAATTTCAGCTTGGCCCTGCACCGTGGAACTTCTTGCCTTGACTGTTCCTCCAGTTATCGAGTCTCTTCCGATATATGGCCTTGCCTCTGTTACAGCCCTAATCATTCTCTGTGCAGCTTAGAGGTTTACTCCCTCTATACCTCGGCCCAACCAGGACCATACAGCATGAGAAAGTCCTCTGCTTCTCCCATGTCCTCCTCTGACTGACCCTGACCCCATGTTGAGCAAACTTCTGTAGAAAATCAATCTGAAATATTAGCTCTGTCATTCTCTCTCCCTCTCTCCACAGATACCTATCAGACTTGCTGAGTATTCCCACCATTTTCTGTGTTTGTAAAACATTTCTAAAGTCTAGTTTACATAGTATTTTGCTTTTGTTTTCCAGTTAATGTTCAAGATATATATTATGCAAATTGGTCATTGGCGAGCCTGAACTTTACAGTCAACAATTGAAGTAACAGTGCTCGCAGCTAACCTTGAAAGAAGCTGCCTACAAAGGGTTAACTTAATCCCCAAAGCAAACAGCAGATCAACTTTTCTGTCATCGCCAGTTTACACGGAGTCAGCTAAAAACTCAGTGTTAGGATTGCACGGAATCACGTAAGCTTCATGGCAGATTTGACCAGTACATACGGCATCATAGAATGTTACAGCACAGAAAGTGAAGTGACTGGAATGGGGTCAGCCAGTCAGACCCCACTGAATGTGAGTTCCTTGACTGGGGCTATTAACCTGGTCCAATCAAGGAGCCCTGGCTGACAGATATAAACAGGGGTGTTGGGATTTGAGGTTTGTCCTCATTTCCCTGGAAACTGGTTCAATGGTAGGGTTTGGGGCCTGGCTTTGCTGCAGCAGCTTAATTTAAAAAATGCATTTAATTAACCCAACTATAAGACTTCCTTTAAACCGTTCCTAAGAAAGTTTGAAAACGTTTCATTAATCTTGGCATTAGAAAGGTAAACAAATGAAGAAAAATCGTGAAACCCAGGCTGGGCTGAATATAAACAAACATGCTGGCAGTTCACAGCAGGCCTGACAGCACTTGCAAAGAGGGAAACAGAGATTAACATTTCAAGGTAATGACTCTTTATCAAAACTAAACAAAACTTTCTTGCATCTTTTAAGCAGCCCCACAAGAAATAAGACCTTGAAAGATTACTTCTGAGTGCTTCATTCTGTGGAAATTAGTAAAAGGCAAAAGTTATAAACAATCTCAAAAGAAAACAGGGTGCACCCAATAATCACATCCAGACAGTGACATCCATTCAAACACTGGAGGAAACACTGTCGGTGAAGTTCAACACAAGACAATAACAGAAATCTACAATCTCTGCAGAAACATTAATTTTGCTTCTTTATACAGAACTAGAATACTAAATGTATGGTTGCTAAATTTTCTGATGGCACCAACAAAGGCAAGAAAGTAGATTTCTTAAGCGTCTACAAAGGATTATCACTTGAATAAAAGCAAAAATACCTCTGGAAATCTGAAACTGAGAGAATGATTGGTCTTATGGTCTAAGGCAGGGGAAACTCAGCAGGTCTGACAGCATCTGTGGAGAGAGAAACAAAGTTAACATTTTGTATGTCTCTTCTTCAAAACTCAGTTATAACACAATGGTAATGCCCCAACATCTGGGTCAGGAGCATGGGTTCAAGTCCCACCTGCCCTGGAGGTACACCTCTGAACAAGTTGACTAGAAAATATCTAAATTTAAACAGTGTTGCTGTGGAGAATTAAAAGGTGATGTGTATTTGAGAAGAGACTCCAGACCCACAGCAATGGATTTGACTCTTAACTACCCTCTGGGCATGAGGGATAGGCAATAAAGGCTGGCCTAGTCGTGACACCCACATCCTGTAAATGAAGAAACGTTAAACTCATTAGTGTTAATTATACACATTTAGGTACTTCAAATTGATGTAAATTTAGATTATTAGCAGGTTTAAATCTGTTCTGATCTAAATTGTTTGTTGATTTAATATTGGACAGTGATGGTTTACTTAGTCAAGCCCATGCGAACCTCGGGTTGTGAAAGGATAGGTTCAATCATCTCTGTTTATGCTGTTTGATTAAACGATGTGTACCCAGTCAGTAGCAGCCCCCACCTGTCACATTTACCAGTGGATTCCTGTCCCTTCAGCAGCTGCTGAGCTCCTTCCCGGCAGCTTCACATCGCACAAGATCAAGGCAGAACCATGTCTGTCCACACATCAGGGTCTTATCTTATCTTCAAATGCTTTTAATTCCTTAGCTATGCCAGGAATTCCATACAACATACCACCGTTAGGCTCCAGTGAAAACCTTGTCAACTGAGTGGAGGTATGAGCTCTGTTGAGAACTTGTTTGAGCCCCCATAGCAGAGTTTGTAGATCTGGGAGTGATCACCCGATGGTGAAGCACACTCCCACTAATTTCTGTTTGTGTGGGAAGTGCATAATCATTGGAAAAGCACAACTTTCCAGGACATTGCACCTTTTTTTATTCACTCATAGGACATGGGCATCTCTGGCTGGGCCCAACATTTATTACCTGCCCTTAGCTGCCCCTTGAGAAGGTGGGGGGAGGGGGGGGGTGGGGGGTGAGCTGCCTTCTTGAACACTGCAGGTGTTGGGGAAGGAATTGCAGGATTTTGACCCAGCAGCCCTGAAGGAATGGTGATATATTTCAGGATGGTGAGTGGCTTGGAGGGGAATCTGCAGGAGCTGATGTTCCCATGTATCTGCTGCCCTTGTCCTTCTAGATGGAGTGGTCATGGAATTGGAAGGTGCTGTCTAAGGATCTTCGGTGAATTTCTGCAGTGCATATTGTAGATAGAATACACTGCTGCTACTGAGCATCGGTGGTGGAGGGTGTGGATGTTTGTGGATGTGGTGCCAATCAAGCAGGCTGCTTTGTCCTGGATGGTGTCAAGCTTCTTGAGTTTTGTTGGAGCTGCCCCCATCCAGGCAAGTGGGGAGTATTCCATCACACTCCTGACTTGTGGACAGGAGGCGAGTTAATCGCCGCAATATTCCTAGCATCTAACTGTTTTTTGTAGACACTGTATTTATATATCAAGTCCAGTTGAGTTTCCAGTCAATGATAAAACTCCTAGGATGTTAAAAAGTGAGGGATTCAGTGATGGTAACACCATTGAATGTCATGGCGGTGGTTATACTGTATCCATTTGAAGATCACTCCTGATGAAGGGCTTATGCCCGAAACATCAATTCCCCTGCTGCCTGATGTGCTGTGCTTTTCCAGCATCACGCTCTCAAGACTAAAAATGGTCATTGCCTGGCATTTGTGTGGCATGAATGTTACTTGCCACTTGTCAGCCCAAACCAGGATATTGTCCAGATCATAGATCATTTAATCCTTACATTCGGCCTCAAATCCACAGTGAATCTCCAAAGAGCATCCAATCCAGACCCATCCCCCTGCCCTATCCCTGGAAGCCTGTATTCCCCATGCTTAATCCACCTAACCTTCACATCCCTGGACACTATGGGCAATTTCCCATGGCCAGTCCACCTAACTTGCACATCTTTGGACTGTAGGAGGAAACCGGAGCACCCAGGAGGAAACTCACGCAGATCAGGGAGAATGTGAAAACTCCACAGATTTTGTTGCATTTGAATGTGGACTGCTTCAGTATCTGAGGAATTGTGAATGGTGCTGAACATTGTGCGATCATCAGCAAACATTCCTACTTCTGACCTGATGAAGGAGGGAAGGTTGTTGAGGAAACAGCTGAAGAAGGTTGGGGCTCGGACACTACCCTGAAGCACTGCTGCAGAGATGTCCTGCAGTGAAGATGATTGACCTCCAACAACTACAACTGTCTTCCTAATAGTCTGGTATGACTCCAACTAGTGAAGATTTTGCACCAATACCTACTGATCCCATGTTTGCTAGGGCTCTTTGATACCACACTTGGTCGAATGTAGTCTTGATGTCAAGGTCTGTCACTCTCACCTGCCCTCTGAAATTCAGCTCTTTTGTCATATTTGTGGGTTAGTTCACTGAGCTGGGAAGTTGTTTTGCAGATGTTTGGTCCCTGTCTAGGTTACGGTTTCAGTGCTTTGGAGCCTCCTGTGAAGCGCTGGATCTGCTGGAATTTATTTGGTTCCGTTTCTGCTGCTTCCAGTTGCCAGTTCTGGTTGATTTTGTAGTGGCCGGTATAATGGTCTAGGTCTATGTGTTTATTGATCGAGTCCGTGGCTGAGTGCCATGCTTCTAGACGTTCTCTGGCTGTCCTCTGTTTAGCTTGTCCTATGATCGTTGTATTGTCCCAGTCAAATTTGTGGTTTTGTGGTCCTTGTCATCAGCATGTATGGCTACTAGGGACAGCAGGTTTACTGGCTAGTTGGTGTTTGTGGATGTGGATTGTTAGTTGTCTGCTTGTTTGCCCTATCTAGTGTTTTGTGCAGTCTTTGCATGGAATCCTGTAAATTACTTTAGTCTTGAACATGATGGGTATCAGGTCTTTTGTCTGGAGAGTTGTTGTCTGAGCGTGCTGTCGGTTTATGGGCTGTCATGAATCCATGTGGTTGGAGAAGTCTGTCTCAGTTCGAAGACATTTTTTATGTAAGGTAGCATGGCTACTGAGTTAGGTTGTGACATGTCCTTGTCACGTTGTTTGTCTGTTAGGCATCTGCGGATGATGTTGCAGAGATATTCATTCTTGGTGAATACTCTGTAGAGCTGTTCTTCCCTTCGTAGGTCGGGAGAGCTGCAGTGTGTTGTAGCCCTTTCGAACAGGGTCCTAATGCAGCTTCTCATGTGTGTGTGTGTGTTTGGGCGATTACTGTCGTAGTTCAGGACCTGGTTGCTGTGTGTGGCTTTCCTGTACACTTTTGTGGTGCATTCACTGTTCCATGTTCTTTGTACCATCACGTCCAGGATTGCTGGTTTCCTCCTCTTCTGTAAATCTGATCCCTGTGAGCATGTTGTTGATAATCCAGTGTGCGTTCTCAATTTCTGTTCTCTTAATGATAACGAAAGTGTTGTCTACGTATCTGATCCAGAGTTTGGGGTGGATTTGTGGTAGGGGTATTTGTTCCAGTCTTTGCATCATTGCTCCTTCTATGATCCCAGAGATGGGTGAGCCCATAGGTGTTCCATTGTTCCATCAGGATAAAAGACCCTATACCCATCATGTGCAAGACTAAAGTAATTTACAGGATTCCATGCAAAGACTGCACGAAACACTACACAGGCAAACAAGCAGACAACTAACAATCCACATCCACCGACACCAACTAGCCAGTAAACCTGCTGTCCCTAGTAGCCATACATGCTGATGACAAGGACCACAAATCCTACTGAGACAACACAACGATCAAAGGACAAGCCAAACAGAGGGACAGCCAGAGAATTTCTGGAAGCATGGCACTGAGCCACGGACTCCATCAATAAACACACTGACCTGGACCCAATATACCGGCCATTACAACAAGCGACCAGAACCAGCAACCGGAAGCAGCAGAAACGGAACCAAATAAATTCCAGAAGATGCAGTACAGCAGCGCATCACAGGAGGCTCCTAAGCACTGAAGATGTCACCTAGACAGGGGAGGAAACATCTACAAATCAACTTCCCAGCTCGGCCAACATACCCACAACCATGACATCCAGCAACCTTGAATTCAGCTCTTTGTCCATGTTTGAACCAAGTCTGTAATGAGGATATGACTGGATATGGGACGACTGCAGAGCTTAGATCTGATCCATTCACTGTGGGCTTAGTTATCTCTGTCTATCACTTGCTGCTTATGCTATTTGACAAGTAGTCCTGGTTGGTATCTTCACCAGGTTCACTCCTCATCTTCAGGTGTGCCTGGTGCTGCTCCTGGCATGCCTTCCTGCACTCTCCATTGAACCAGGGTTGATCCCCTGGCCTGATGGTAATGGTGAGTGGGGGATATGCCGGGCCATGAGGTTACAGATTGTGCTGGAGTACAATTCTGCTGCTGTTGATGGCCCACAGTGCCTCATGGGTGCTTGAGTTGCTCAATCTGTTTGAAGTCTGTCCCATTTAACTCAGTAATAGTGCCACACAACGTGATGGAGGGTATTCTCAATGTGAAGTTGGGATTTCACTTCTGCGAGGACTGTGCGGTGGTCACTCTTACCAATTCTGTCATGGACAGATGCATCTACAGCTGGCAGATTGGTGAGGACGAGGTTAGGTATGTTTTTCCCTCTTGGTTCCCTCACCACCTGCTGCAGACCTAGTCTAGCAGCTGTGTACTTTAGGACCCAACCAGCTCGATCAATAATACTGCTGCTGAGCTACTCTTGATGGTGGATATTGAAATCTCCTACCCAAAGCACAATTTATACTGTTGCTACCCTCAGTGCTTCCTCCAAGTATTGTTCAACATGGAAGAGTACTGATTCATCACTCACCCCCTCTGCTGGGTCTTTCTGCCAGTGGGACAGGACATATCCAGGGATGGTGATGGTGGGGTCTGGGACATTGTCTATAAGGTATGATAGCATGACAATGACTATGTCAGGCTGTTGGTTGACTAGTCTGTGAGACAGCTCTCCCAAATTTGGCAGTAGCCCACTAATGTTAGTGCGGACGACTTTGCAAGGTCAACAGGGCTGTTTCTGATGTTTCTTGTGCCTAGGTTGATGCCAGTTGGTCCACCTAGTTTCATTTCTTTGTTGAAACTTCACAGCAATTGTGAGATGTGGGTGTAGCTGACTGGGCCAGCATTAATTACCCATTCCTAATTGCCCCTTGAGAAGATGGTGGCGAGCTGCCTTCTTGAACTGCTGCAGTCCGTGTGCTGTAGGTAGACCACAATGCTGTTAGGGAGGAAGTTCTAGGATCTTGACCCAGTGAAACTAAAGGAATGGTAATGTATTTCCAAGTCAGAATGGCGAATGGATTGGAGGACAGAATCGGTCATCTTATGTAAAGGCAAACGTGAGGACTGCAGATGCTGGAAACTAGAGTTTAGATCAGAGTGGTGCTGGAAAAGCACAGCAGGTCAGGCAGCATCCGAGGAGCAGGAAAATCGACATTTTGGGCAAAAGCCCTTCATTAGGAATGGCTTTTGCCTAATGAAGGGCTTTTGCCTGAAACGTCGATTTTCCTGCTCCTCGGATGCTGCCTGGCCTACTGTGCTTTTTCAGCACCACTCTGATCTAAACATCTTATGTAAAGAACAATTCTATAAACTATAAAGGTTTACTAGACTATTGCCTGGAAAGGGGCAGTTTATTTCATGAGGAGACATTGGACAGGTTGGGCTTCAATTCCCTGGAGTTTCGGAGAGTAAAAAGTAACCTCACTGAGTCTTGGCAGGGCAGATGTGGCAGGGTATTTCCTCTTGAAGGAGAATCTAGAACAAGGGGTCACAGATTAAAAATAACAGTTTGCCCATTTAAAACAGAATTTTTCTCTCAGAGAACTGAGAGTCTTTGGAATTTCCTGAAAAGGTGGTGGAAGCAGAGTCTGAATGTTTTAAGGTAGAGATGGATAAATACTTGGTAAGCAAGGAGGTGAAAGGTTATCAGGGCCAGACAAGAATGTGGATTTGAAGGTTTTTTTCATTCACAGGATATGAATTTTATTGACCAGGCCAACATTTATTGTCCATTTCAACCACATTGACTCTATAGTTGAGAGTGTGGTGCTGATAAAGCACAGCAAGTCAGGCAGCATCCGAGCAGCAGCAGAGTCGATGTTTCGGGCATAAGCCCTTCATCAGGAACGACTATACAGCCACATATAGGCCAGATTAGCTAAGGGTGGCAGTATCATTCTCTGAGGGAAACTGGTGAACCAAATGAGCTTTTCCCCAACAATCGGCAAATGTTTCATGGTCACCATTTAATCCTTAATTCCAGATCCTTTTGTTGTATACAAATTCCACCATCTGCCACAACAGAATTCTAACCCAGAGCCCCAGAAAGTTACCAGTGTCTCTGGATTAATAGTCTCATGATAATAGCGCCGGGCCATCCCCTTTCCCAATTTTATAAGCAGGTCAACCATGATCTTACTGAATGAGGCAGCAGGTTCAAGGGGCTGGTCAAGATATTCTGCCTCATTTCAAAAAGGTCCTTGATGAACCTCCTGAACCAGCCACTGTAGCATCCAGTTTTACTCTGTAACATCTCTATCTTACTCTGCAACATCCTGCCTTACTCTGTAACATCCCGATCTTATTATGCAACATCCCATCTTACTCTGTAACATCCCGATCTTACTCTGCAACGTCCCGTCTTACTCTGTAATGGCCCTGTCTTACTCTGTAACATCCCCGTCTTACTCTGTAATGTCCTGTCTTACTCTATAACATCCCTGTCTTACTCTGTAATGTTCCGTCTTACTCTATTAATGTCCTGTCTTACTCTGTAACATCCTCATCTTACTCTGTATGTCCTGTCTTACTCTGTAACATCCCCGTCTTACTCTGTAATGTCCTGTCTTACTCTGTAACATCCCCGTCTTACTCTGTAATGTCCTGTCTTACTCTATAACATCCCTGTCTTACTCTGTAATGTCCCGTCTTACTCTGTAATGTCCCGTCTTACTCTGTAATGTCCTGTCTTACTCTGTAACATCCCCGTCTTACTCTGTAATGTCCTGTCTTACTCTATAACATCCCTGTCTTACTCTATTAATGTCCTGCCTTACTCTGTAACATCCCCATCTTACTCTGTAATGTCCCGTCTTACTCTGTAATGTTCCGTCTTACTCTATTAATGTCCTGTCTTACTCTGTAACATCCCCGTCTTACTCTGTAATGTCCTGTCTTCCTCTGTAATGTTCCGTCTTACTCTCTTACTATGTAATGTTCCGTCTTACTCTGTAATACCTGTCTTACTCTGTAATGTGGAGAAAGTGAGGACTGCAGATGCTTAGATCAGAGCTTAAAAATGTGTTGCTGGAAAAGCGCAGCATCAAAGGAGCAGGAGAATCGACGTTTCGGGCATAAGCCCTTCTTAGGAATCTCGATGTTTCGGGCATAAGCCCTTCTTCAGGAATTACTCTGTAATGTTCCTGTCTTACTCTGTAACATCCCAGTCCTACTCTGTAATGTCCTGCCTAACTGTGTAACATTCCCGTCTTACTCTGTAATGTTCCGTCTTACTCTATTAATGTCCTGTCTTACTTTGTAATATCTTTGTCTTACTCTGTAATGTCCTATCTTACTCTAACATCCCCATCTTACTCTGCAATGTCCTGTCTTACTCTGTAACATCCCCTCTTAGTCTGTAATGTTCCTGTCTTACTCTATAATGTTCCGTCTTACTCTATTAATGTCCTGTCTTACTGTGTAACATCTTTGTCTTACTCTGTAACATCCCATCTTACTCTGTAACGTCCCGCCTTACTCAGTAATGGCCTGCCTTACTCTGTAATGTCCCTGCCTTACTCTGTGACATCCCTGTCTTACTCTGTAAGGTCCTGTCTCACTCTGTAACGTCCCACCTTACTCAGTAACGGCCTGCCTTACTCTGTAACATCCCTGCCTTATTCCGTAACATCCCTGTCTTACTCTGTAACGTCCCATCTTACTCTGTAATGTCTCGTTGTACTCTGTAATGTCCCATCTTATACCACTGATGCTCCCATCTCATTCCTCATAGTGTCTAAAGCCTCACTTTCTTATCCACGAGATTCATTCTTGTTTCGTTTGTGACTCAGCAAGTTGCACAATGCCTATTTTGAGTGATTGCTATTTTCAAACCTTTTAAAAACATCTCTACATTAATTGTGATAACTAATTACTATATTCTATGTAACAGTGCCAAACACTGCAATTACAGCAGCAGATATTCCTGACAAGACATGTAATTTTTCAGTGCAATAATTAAATCCCTCTTTGATTCCAAAGCATTACTGAACTTTTTAAAAACACTATTGATACTGCGATACTGAATATTGTAAACCCCAGTTGAGGTGATTTGAAATGTCCATGTAGAAGATCACACTGTATTATTAAACTCAGTTAACATCAAGTCAAACTCCTGCTGCACAAAAGTTAAACAAAAGATTAAAAATTCTGACAAAGCTAATTGTGGCATTGAACTAACAATGGGAATAAAGAAAACTATAGACTTTCTGGGACAGGGTGTGATGAAGAAAGCACATTAAAACACAACAATGTTCTCTCAAGATTAATTATTTTTCCCATCTCTTTGCTGAAAACATCAACTTTCTGAAGTACTTTAACAGACCCGAATACTGTTCAGTTCTACATGATAATCCTTCACGTGTAAAATATAGTGTGCTGGAAGGTGGGTGACTTATGTATATTTTAATAGTATTTATTTTAGAGTTTGGATTTAGCACCAGTGGCATCTGCATTTTGTCTGTATGCATGAGGGTGTTTAATAAATAAATTCCTAGAATTTTTGGAGCCATGGTTTATTAAAAAATAGCAGCACACAAGATAAACTTGTTGGTGTGGTAATGGGATGTTGTTTGCATTTCTAGAGATTGATGAGTGGACAGAGTAAACATCGAAGAGCATTATTTTCTGTTCTGAATGTTACGTTCTCAATTGTTATGCTATATTATACTGGTTCTGAAGAAGTCATATCAGACTTGAAACATTGACTCTGTTTCTGTCTCCACAGATGCTGCCAGATGCAGAGTTTCTCCAGCATTTTCTGTTTATATTTTAGATTTCTAGCATCTGCAGCAGTTTGTTTTTAATTGAAGAGCATTTGCCTGCTTTCAGTTTGAAGGATCCAATTCTGGAAAATTGGGGCTCTTTCTGGGGAAGGTGGCACCTCCAAAAACAGGATGGTCTTCACCTGAACCAGAGGGGTACCAATATCCTGGGGGGGATATCTGCTAATGCTCTTCGGGAGGGTTTAAACTAACTCAGCAGGGGGATGGGAACCTAAATTGTAATTTGAGATTGAGAGTACAGAGGTCTGAAATAAGGTTTCAGGGTCACAAGAAGGCACCAGCAAGTAAGAAGTTGGTTTGAAGTGTGTCTGTTTCAACGCCAGGAACATCTGAAATAAGGTGGATGAACTTAGTGGGCGACACGGTGGCACAGTGGTTAGCACTGCTGCCTCACAGCGCCTGAGACCCGGATTCAGTTCCCACCTCAGGCGACTGACTGTGTGGAGTTGGCACGTTCTCCCCGTGTCTGCGTGGGTTTCCTCCGGGTGCTCCGGTTTCCTCCCATAGTCCAAAAGATGTGCAGGGTCAGGTGAATTGGCCATGCTAAATTGCCCGTAGTGTTAGGTAAGGGGTAAATGTAGGGGTATGGGTGGGTTTCGCTTCGGCGGGTCGGTGTGGACTTGTTGGGCCGAAGGGCCTGTTTCCACACTGTAATGTAATGTAATGTAATCTAATCTAGACTTGCAGCATGGGTCGGTACCTGGGACTTCGATGTTGTGGCCACTTCAGAGACATGGGTAGAGCAGGGACAGGAATGGTTGTTGCAGGCTTTGGAATTTAGATGTTTCAGTAAGAACAGAGGCAATGGTAAAGGAGGTGGGGGGATGTGGCATTGTTAGTCAAGGACAGTATTACGACTGCAAAAAGGACGTTCAAGGACTCGTCAACTGAGGTAGTATGGGCTGAGATTAGAAACAGGAAAAGAGAGGTCACCCTGTTGGGTGTTTTCTATCAGCCTCCTAATAGTTCCAGAGATGTAGAAGAAAGGATAGCAAAGATGATTCTCGATAGGAGCGAGTGTGACAGGGTAGTTCCTATGGGGGACTTCAACTTTCCAAATATCAACTGGGAATACTAGAGTTAAAGTACTTTAGATGGGTCAGTTTTTGTCCATTGTGCGCAGGAGGGTTTTCTGACATAGTATGTCAGAGTATGTGGCCAACAAGGGGCGAGGCCACATTAGATTTGGTACTGGGTAATGGACCTGGCCAGGTGTTAGATTTGGAGGTAGGTGAGCACTTTGGTGATAGTGACCACAATTCCGTTATGTTTACTTTAGCAATGGAAAGTATCACAAAGCTAGTCACATTTTTTCTAAAAGCTGTTCCTTGGCTCAGGGAGATTCTGTCCTTGATATTTTTCAGAGGGGCAATAAACCAGGCTGGGCTCCGATCAGTCTGGTTTGGTACAGAGATGGAAAAGGATTTTGAGAGATCTTTCATTTATGTGTGAACAGATGAGACTTCAGGCCAAAGTAGTCATGCTTTAGAAGTGACCTGTATAATGAAAAGGGAGTGGTCTGCTCTTTAGCTGAGCCAAGCAGTTTTAGTTCAACAGGGAGCTGTGTGGAAACTCTTTTTTCTGCCCTTCAACTTCAATCTGTAAGCATGTGTTCCATTTATACTGGTTTTAAAGGGATTTTGCTTATTGGGACTGTTGTGTATATTCGGAACAGCATAATTTAGTCTAGTTGGATAGGTTGAGTTCTGTAGGGGTTCTTTATTCTGTTCTTTGTGTTTCATTGTATCATTTTGTGAATAAATATTTGTCTGTTTTAAAATCTAGTAGTCAACCTAGCTATCTTAGTCTGGGTAATTTTCACAGTACACTTACCAAAACAAACTGCAAAGTTATGGTCTGGGGATGCCTGCTTAAGAATGTTTTGAGTGGTCTGGTTTAGACCATAACAGATTGAGGGCTCGTCCGGGATTTTAATAAGCGAGTGGTCGGTGCTAGTGTCTTTATTTCGGGTGTTTGTTTGGTTGGGTAGACAAATCTTGGGATAAGAATGGCTCTTTCAGTCGCCAAACGTTTTCTGGATGTGGATGCGGTGACTTTGGAAGTTTTGCAAAAGTGAATAAGACCAAATTGCAAGAATTAGCAGAGAATCTGGAATTGGAACTGCCTGCTTCTGTAAGGAATGGAGAGATAATTGCAGCAATAGCTCAGCATTTAAATTTGCTGGAGAAACCATCAGAATCTATCGAGATGGCAAAAAATCAATTGCAAATGAAGCAGCTTGACTTTGAGGCAAGACAAAAGGAAAGGGCAGTAGAAATGAAACAGTTTGAGTTATGATTAAAAGCAGGAGAGGGTAAAAGAGAGAGCAGCAGAACAAAGAGAAAAAGAGAGGACAGCAGAAGAGAGAAAAAGAGGGAGCTTTTGAACTTCAAAAACTGGCACTTAAAAAGGAAAGTCAGCATAAACAGCTGGAAAATAAAGGCTGAGGGTAGACTTAGTGAGGAAGAGAGTGAGGATGAGCAAGTCCCTGATGGTCAGGAGCCTAGTGAGAAACTGTTTAAGTATGTTCAAGCATTGCCCCAATTTAATGAGAAGGAGGTGGAAGCCTTTTTCATCTCATTTGAAAAGGTGGCTAAACAAATGCAGTGGCCAGTGGCAATGTGGGTTTTGTTGATCCAAATGAAACTTGTAGATAGGGCTCGTGAGGTATTCGCATCTGTATCAGAGGAGGTATCTGGGGAATATGAGGAGGTATAAAAAGCAATTTAAGTGCACCGAATCTATGGAGGGACCCTGGTCAAACCTATATGGAGTTTGAAAGGATCAAATAAAGTAATTTTGATGGAAGGATAAGAACTTTAAAAATTGAGCAAACCTATGATGCCTTTAGAGAGGTAATTAGGTTGGAGGAATTCAAACATTCACTGCCTGAAATAGTGTGAACCCATGTGGAAGAGCAGAGACTTAAAACAGCAAGGTTAGCAGCTGAAGTGGCTGATGATTATGAGCTGGTCCGTAAAACTCGGTTTGGCTTCCAGAATCAATTTCAATCCATGAGGGATAGAAACTGGGGCAAAGAGAAATCCTCAGGTGGAAAAGGAAAGCTAGAGCTCAGTGAAGATCATAAGGACAACTTACCACAGAGGAAAAAAGAACCACTGAGCGGGACAAAGAAGTTAAAAAGCTCTGGTATTTTATTGTAATAAATTGGGTCACACGAAATCCCAGTGTTGGTGGGCTAGGAGAATGCCAGATGTAGCTTTTACAAGCCTGGAAGTTTTGCTGGACTAGTAACAAAAGGCACAAGGGAAATTAGACCACTGCCTCAGAGCGTACAAGATGATCAGAGGTTGATTAAGGAAGAAGTGCCAGATCTACTTAAAAAAATATACATGCAAGGGTAAAGTTTATTCATGTAGGTCAGGAGTAATAGACAAGGATGTTACAATATTAAGGGACACAGGAACCTCTCAGTCTGTAATGCTGAAGGATGAGGAGGTAAGCACTCCTGATAGACTATTGCCAGAAAAGGTATCGGTAACAGGAATTCATGGTGAGACAAAAAGTGCTCATTTATGTAAAGTGAGGCTAGAGAGTCCAGAGAAGAGTGGAGAATTTGTGGTAGGAGAACTGGACAATCTCTCAGCTCCAGGAATACAATTTGTCCTTGCAAAGAATATCGCTGATTTACTGGTAGGTATGCTGCCTACTCTAGTTGAAAAGCCAGTGGAGACACAGGCAACTGAAGATCTGGAGAATGTTTATCCATGAATTTTCTCTGATTGTGTGATCACAAGATTACAGAGGCACAAGCTGAATCAGGAGCAATCAAAAGGCACAGATAAGGAAGCTGGCATAGAGTTGATCAGATAAGTTGAACAGAGAAGGAGCAAATAGGTAAACATGCCAATATTTTTAGCTCTGCAAGCTGATTGAATTACAGCAGAAAGATGAGGAGTTAAAAGTTATATCAAAAGGCATTTAATGAGAAAGAAAGTGAATGCATGTCTGTGTTATGACTTAACAAATGATGTCTTAATGAGGAAAAGAAGACCATCACACATTCAAGCAGATGAGAAATTGGCAGAGATTCATCAAATTGTTTTGCCAGTAGAAAGGAGGTGTTGCGAGTGTTGCACGAGCTCCCACCTGGAGGTCATTCAGGGGTGAGGAAAACACAGGCTAAAATACAAAGACATTTTTACTGGCCTGGACCGTAGTTGAATTTTGCCAGACATCATACATGTTAGCTAATCGGAAAACCACAGGCAGTAATAAAACATGCACCTTTAATACCTATTCTAGCATTTGAGGAACATTTCACAAGAGTCTTGATTGATTGCATGGGTCCCCTACCTCAAACAAAAAGTGGGAATATGTATTTATGAACAATAATTGATGTATTGACTAGATTTCCAGAGGCAATCCCATTACACATCACAGCTAGAAGGGTTGTAGAGAACTACTTAATTTTTTACTGGATACGGACTGCTAATCGAGATCTAGTCAGATCAAGGATTATACTTCACCTCCAAACTATTCAAGGAGGTTCCGGATAACTTGGGAATAAAGCAATTCAAATCTACTGCATACCCTCCTGGATCGCAGGGAGAGTTAGAGAGATGGCATCAAATACTAAAGACCATGCTAAGGGCTGATGGTCAGGATTATCCAGATGATTGGGATAAGGGAGGTCCATTTGTACTTTTTATGATCAAAGATGCACCAAATGAATCGATCAAATTCAGTCCATTTGAATTTTGTTTTGGGCATGAAGTAAGAGGACCGTTAAAATTGATTAAGGAGAAATTAATAAGTGAGAATTCAGAGACCAACCATTTGGACAATGTGTCAAAGTTTAGAGAAAGATTAAATTGAGCTGGAGCATTGGCTAGACAGCATTTAAAAGTATCACAGCATAAAATGAAACTGGAAGCAGATAAGAAATCGCAAATTCACAATTTTGCAATTGGGGATAAGGTGCTACTCACAGTAACTGGTGAGCCTTTAAAAGCAAGGTTTAGTGGACTGTATCAAATTGAGAGGAAATTGAGTGAGGTGAACTACTTGATAAAGACTCCAGACAGGAAGAAATCTCATAGAGTGTATCACGTGAATCTGCTCAAAAGGTATTTTGACAGGGAAGGAAAGCAAGAGGAGACGGTGTTAATGATTACAGCACAGAAGGAAGAACCAAGCTCAGAGGATTCTGAATTGGACATTCCTCAAATGAAATTGGACAATGAGGAAGTTGTCAAAAATTGGGATAAATTATTGAGTTACCTTTCACAAGAAAATCGAAATGACCTGAAAGAGTTATTACTATCACATGGGGAGATGTGCGGAAATAATTGGGAAATACTAACCTAATTGTGCATAATGTAGAGATAGGTGATGCTGTTCCAATTAAGCAACATCTTTTTGGCAAAACCCTCTAAAGTTGGCACAGGTTCAGAAGGAGATAGAGCGCATGCTCCACGTTGGCATAATCAAAGTCAGTTACAGTGACTGGAGCTCCCCCATAGTCATGGTGCCAAAGCCAGATGGTGCCCAACAGTTGTGTGTGGACTATCGTAAAGTCAACGCCATTACAAATAGTGATGCATAGCCAATTCCACAGTTGGAGGACTGTGTCAAAAAAGTGGGACAAGAAACTAATATTTCTAAGTTGGACTTGCTCAGAGGTGACTGGTAAGTACATCTGTCAGAGAAAACAAAGGCAATTTCAGCTTTCCTAACGCCAAATGGACTGTATCAATTCAAAGTCATGCCATTTGGTATGAAAAACCCTCCAGCCACATTTCAGAGACTGACTAATAAGGCCATTGCCGGATTACCCAACTGTGTGGTGTATATTGATGACCTGGTGATTTTTAGTCACTCATGGAAGGAACATTTACAGCATTTATTGGACTTGTTCAATCGATTTTGGAAAGCAGTGGTAAACCAGGCTAAAAGTGAATTTGCCAAAGCCCAAGTCACCTTCGTGGACTATGTTATTGGACATGGATCAATGGCCCCGCCGGATTCGAAAACGAAAGTAATTGGGGAATTTCCCACACTGTCGACAAACAAAGCAGTATTCGGTTCCTGGGGTTGAGTGGATTTTACTGAAAGTTTATGCCGAACTTTAGCAGTGTGGCTGCTCCACTCACCAAATTGTTAAAAAAGGACAAGAAGTTTCAGCGGTCAGCGGACTGTCAAAAGGTATTTGACAGCCTAAAAACTGTGTTAACCACTGCCCCAGTATTAGCCACACCGGATTACACAAAGCCTTTCAAGGTGGCTATCGATGCCAGTGATGTGGGTGTCGGTGCAGTGCTCCTGCAGGAGGATGACGAGGGAATAGAAAGACCCATCGGGTATATTTCCAGGAAGTTGAACGTTCATCAATAGAAATATTCAACAATGGAGAAAGAGACTATAAGCTTGGTATTGGCATGACAACATTTCAGTGTTTATATTATCAGCAATGCATCTGAGACAATTATATACACTGATCACAACCCATTGACATTTTTGGAAAAATTTAAGGACAAAAATGCCAGACCATTTAGATGGAGCTTGTTGTTGTGGCCATTCAATGTGACAATTGTGCAGGTGGCAGGTCACGCAAATGTGATTGCTGATGTGTTATTGAGGCTTGAATGAGATACGGAAACGTTTATTGCTGCGTGTACCGTGACCTGAATTTGCATGTGGCTAGTTAGTTAATATAGTGTATTTGTGTGTTTAAACTACTAACCAGGTTTTGAAGAGTTAAAAATGAAGCCATCTTTTGGTATTGATGGTCCTTTTTTTTAAGGGAAGCTGTTCCTTGGCTCAGGGAGACTCTGTCCTTGATTTGTTTTCAAACCGGTAATAAACTGAGCCAGGCTCCGATCCGTCTGGTTTGGTACAGAAATGAAAAGGATTTGAGAGACCTTTCGTTTCTGTGTAAACAAATGAGACTTCAGACCAAAGTGGTCATGTTTTAGAAGTGACCTATATAATGAAAGGTGAGTGGTCAACCCTTTAGCTGGGCTGAGCAGTTTTAGTTCTGGGAAGTTCCACAGGGAAGCTGTGTGGAAACTCTCTCTCTTTTCTGCCTTTCACCATCAACCTGTATGCATGTGTTCCATTTATACTGGATTTTAAAGAGAGTTTGCTTATTGGGACTGTTGTTTATATTCAGAACAGAATAATTAAGTCTGGTTGGATAGGTTCAGTTCTATATGGGTTCTTTATTCTGTTGTGTTTCATTGTGTAATTTTGTGAATAAATGTTTTGTCTGTTTTAAAATCTAGTAGTCAACCAAGCTATCTTACTCCGGGTAATTTTCACTGTACACTTACCGAAACAAATTGCAAAGTTATGGTCTGGGCTGTCTGCTTAAGAATGTTTTGAGTGGTCTGACCTAATTCATAACAAAAGGGACAGGTATACACCAGAGGGCACGAGCTACAGCAGGGGTGAAAGGCAATTACGATGCGATTAGACAAGATTTAAGATGCATAGGACAGGGAAGGAAACTGCAGGGGATTGGCAAAATAAAAAGGTGAAGTTTATTCAAGGAACAGCTACTATGTGTCCTTGCTAAGAATGTAGCTGTCAGACAGGGAGCAAGTTGTCGAGCACAGGAGCCGTGGTTTACTAAGGAAATTGAATCTTTTGTCAAGAGGAAGAAGGCGGCTTATGTTAGGATGAGATGTGATGGCTCAGCTAGGGTGATTGAGAGTTACAAGGTAGCCAGGAAAGACTGAAAGAGAACGTTAAGATGAGCGAGAAGAGGTCATGAGAAGTTGTTGGCGGAAAGGATCAGGGAAAACCCTAAAGCTTTCTATAAGTATATAAGGGATAAAAGAATGACTAGATTAAGATTAGGGCCGATCAAGGACAATAGTGGGAAATTGTGCATAGAGTCAGAGGAGGTAGGGGAAGCGCTAAATGCATATTTTTGGTCAGTGTTCACACTGGAAAAAAACAATGTTGTCGAAGAGAATACCGAGAAACTAGATGGGATTGAGGTTCACAAGGAGGAGGCGTAGAAATTCAAGAAAGTGTGAAAATAAATAAATCCCCTGGGTCGGATGGGATTTATCCTAGGATTCTCTGGGAGGCCAGGGAGGACCCTGCCGAGTCTTTGGCTTTGATCTTTTATGTTGTCATTGTCGACAGGAATAGTGCAAGAGGCTGGAGCATAGCCAATGTTGTCCCCTTGTTCAAGAAGGGGAGTAGAGGTAACCGTGGAAGTTATAGACCTGTGAGCCTTACTTCGGTTATGGGTAAAGTGTTGGAGAAGGTTATAAGAGATAGGATTTATAATAATCTAGAGTGGAGTAAGTTGATTAAGGATAGTCAACACGGTTTGTGAAGGGTAGGTTGTGCCTCACAAACCTTACTGAGTTCTTTGAGAAGGTGACCAAACAGGAGGATGAGGGCAAAGCAGTTGATGTGGCAGTAAGGCATTTGATAAGGCTCCCCGTGGTAGGCTACTGCACAAAGTGCGGAGGCATGGGATTGAGGGCAATTTAGTGGTTTGGATCAGAAACTGGCTAGCTGAAAGAAGAGAGAGGGTGGTGGTTGATGGGAAATGTTCATCCTGGAGTTCAGTTACTAGTAATGTACCGCAAGGATCTGTTTTAGGTCCACAGCTGTGTGTCATTTTTATAAATGACTTGGATGAGGACATAGAAGGATGGGTTAGTAAATTTGCAGACAACACTAAAGTCAGTACAGTTGTGGACAGTGCCAAAGGATGTTGTAGGTTATAGAGGAACTATATTGATGAGCTGCAGAGCTGGGCTGAGAGATGGCGAATGGAACTTAATGTGGAAAAGTGTGAGGTGATTCACTTTGGAAGGAGTAGCAGAAATGCAGAGTACAGGGCAAATGGTACCCTTCATTCCTGTTGCCACCCAGGTTGATAGGGCTGTTACGAAGGCATACAGTGTGTTAGCTTTTATTAGTAGAGGAATCGAGTTTCAGAACCAAGAGGTTATGCTGCAGTTGTACAAAACTCTGGTGCGGCTGCACCAGTTCTGGTCACTGAATTATAGGAAGGATATGGAAGCTTTGGAAAGGGTTCAGAGGCAATTTACTAGGATGTTGCCTGGTATGTTGGGAAGGTCTTACGAGGAAAGGCTGAGGGACTTGAAGCTGTTTTCATTAGAAAGGTGGTTGAGAGGTGACTTAATTGAGACACACAAGATAATCAGACTGTTAGATAGGGTGGACAGTGAGAGCCTTTTTCCTCAGATGGTAATAGCTAGCACAAGAGGGCATAGCTTCAAATTGACAGGTGATAGCCATAGGACAGATGTCAGAGGTAGTTTCTTTACTCAGAGTAGTAGGTGTGTGGAACGCACTGCCCGTAATAATAGTAGACTTGCCAACTTTACAGGCATTGGATCGACAGATGGACGAGAGTGGAATAGTGTAGGTTAGATGGGCTTCAGATTGGTTTCACAGGGCGGTGCAACATCGAGGGCTGAAGGGCCTGTACTACACTATGATGTTCTACATTCTATGTTCTTTGACCCAACTAGTTCACACTGATCCTCTGAAGATATCCCCTACCCTGCTATCCTATATTTACCTCTAACTTACACACCTAACCTACACATCCCTACACTATGGGGCAATTCAGAATGACCAATTCACCTAACATGCACATCTTTGGATTGTGGGAGGAAACCGGAGCACACGGAGGAAACCCACACAAATATAGGGAGAATGTGTGGAGTTTGCACAGTCGCCGGAGGCTGGAATCGAACCCAGGTCTCTGGAGTTATGAGGCAGCAGTGTTATCTGCTGAGCCACCATGCCGCCCATAGTTAGGGTAACCAAAATTATAAAGATCAAAAGTCCAGACCACAACATGGAAAGTTATTTCTTACAGTCCATTTGATTTTAGAAATGATGACACACAGAAGCAGACCAGCTCTCTTTGATCCAATGGTCGAGCAGGTGGATCGCACTCTTTCTTGATTTAGAATTCTTTCATTTATGCTTTCTTGGATTTTTCCCACATGGAGAGAGAAAGAGTGGGTGCTTTCAGTCTGCAGAAATTTCTCTGCTGTTGCACCGGCACTTGCATCTTTTTAGCACCCTGCAGCTCAACCAATTAGAGGGATGTTGGCAGAAATTAGCAAAATTTCCTTAACTCGAAAGATTCCCTGTTCTGCTCAATCATGAACTGTCTCTCTCCTTGCTTCAAATAGCAAGACTGTATTGTACAGTTCAACAATATCGTGTATCTGCCTTTTTCTCAAGTTGCTAAATTCTTCTAGTGTTCCAGTTGTAACAGAACTGTAATCAGGGCAGGACTTAAACACTTAATAGTAGGGACCTGGGAGTGCTGCTGAACTAAAGAGACATCAGGGTGCATTTCACAGTTCCTTGAAAGTGGAGTCGCAAGTAGACAGGTTAGTGAAGAATGCGTTTCATGTGCCTGCCTTTATTGGTCAGTGAATTGAGTATAGGAGGTGGAAGGTAATGTTATGGCTTTACAGAACATTGGTTAGGTCACTTTCAGAATACTGCATTCAGTTCTGATCTCCCTGCTATTGGAAAAATGTTGTAAAACTTGAAAAGGGTTCACAAAAGGTTTACGGGGCTGTTGCCAGAGTTGAAGGGTTTGAGCTATAGGGAAAGGCCGAATAGTTTGGAGCTATTTACTCTGGAGCATTGGAGGCTGAGGGGTGACATTATAGAGATTTATAAAATCATGAGGGGCATGGATAGGGTAAATAGTCAAGGTCTATACCCCAGCGTAGGGGAGTCCAAAACTACAGGGCATAGGTTTAAGGTGAGGGGGGAGGACTTAGATTAGATTAATTACAGTGTAGAAACAGGCCCTTCGGCCCAACAAGTCCACACCGACCCGCCGAAGCGCAACCCACCCATTCCCCTACATTTACCCCTTATTTCCAACACTACGGGCAATTTAGCACAGCCAATTCACCTGAATTCACCTGACCTGCACATCTTTGGACTGTGGGAGGAAACCGGAGCACCCGGAGGAAACCCACGCAGACACGGGGAGAATGTGCAAACTCCACACAGTCAGTCGCCTGAGTCGGGAATTGAACCCGGGTCTCTGGCGCTGTGAGGCAGCAGTGCTAACCACTGTGCCACCGTGCCGCCCACGGTGACTTAAAGGAGACCCAAGAGGCAACGTTTCACACAAAGAGTGGTACGTGTGTGGAATGAGCTGCCAGAGGAAGTGGTGGAGGCTGGTACAATTACAGCATTTAAAAGGCATCTGGATGGGTATATGTAAAGGAAAGGTTTAAAGAGATATGGGCCAAATGCTGGCCAATGGGACTAGATTAATTTAGGATATCTGGTCAGCATGGAGGAGTTGGACAGAAGGGTCTGTTTCTGTGCTGTGCAGCTCTATGACTCTATCAACTTCCATTTTAGTTTATAGTCATGAAGAAAACACATGGTAACTCCCAACAGCACTATTTGCAGCTGTGCCTTCAATGCCTGGGCCCTAAACTCAGGAATTCCCTCCAGAAACCCATGGATCTCTTTCATTTCCTTTAAGGTACTCGAGACTGAGAGGAGTGTGCAGTAAGTCAGCATCATTGTAAAGCAGCCTGGAAACACCGACCTGACTGGGACTTGGGACAAAAATAAAGATAACATTTTTCTAGTCTATAATCTGTTCTGACTTCAGTTAAAGAGCTGGTCAGAGTGGCAGAGAGCTTCCTAATAAACCCCAGAGAAGTGAGACCCAGATAGAGCTCTATAGTTTACAAGCTGCAGGCTCGATGCTGGAAAATGGGATTAACACAGGCAGATACTCAATGGCTAGTACATACACAATGTGCAAAACAGCCTCATTCCATGCCTTAAATCTCCATGATGATAACCTCATAAAACCTTAATTCATTTATTGTCACATGTACTCTTAAAAACAATGAAAATTGTCGTGTAGTGTCACCACTTTCTACTGTCATCTTAAAACACTGTAAAAATATTCCTCCTCATGTAGCTCGGTGTCAAGGCTTGTCAATAGTCACTCCTCTGAAGCATCTTATGATATTTTACTGCATTAAAGGTGGCATATAAATGCAAATTGTTGTTGTATGGAGATATAGCCTTAAAATAAGCACAAGGCCATTCAGGACTGAAATTGGAAGTACCACTGCATACAAAGAGGAAAGGAAATCTGAAACTCTCTCCCTTAAAGTTGCTGATGGTCAGAGCTTTCAGAGCAAAGCAGGGTCAAGGGGCTGACATACAGACCAGGTGTAACCTGGTTGCTTGGTGAAGCAGGGTCAAGGGGCTCACTGGCCTCCTCCTGTTCCTAACAGACATCAGGATTACCTTGTCAACTGTAGTTCTGTAAAGATTAGGGGCCCCTCCCTTTTAAATAGAAACTCTGCCCTTTGACAGCAGCAGACTCAAATTAAAAGTTTATACAGAGAACAAAATAATTGATCATTTCTCATTCTCTAGTGTCAGGTTATTGTCAAGCTTTCCGTGCTGCGATAGTTTGAGTTATGGAACAGGCAACCTGTTTTTTAACCAGCCGTTGCTGTATGTGTAATTTACTTCTACTTAGCATAATTAATTAATATACTATTCCTAATTGCACATGCTCTTGAAGGTTCAATTAAGTTTATAGTTAGAGAAATCTATTAACTAATGTGCCTAATTTGCGTCAATGAATTACATTAGAGATGGTAAAATTCCTCTCATTTAATCAAAGTAAACAATGCTTTACCCAACAATAGTCCTCTCTTTGATCTCCAAAACAATGAAAAAAAATAGGGTTGTTATATAAGACCATAAGAAATAGAATTGGGGGTAGGTTGTTCAGCTCTTGAGCCTGCTCTGCCATTCAATAGGATCATGGCTGATCCAACATCTCTCAAATCCACTTTCCTGTATTCACCCTGCAACCCTTGATTACCCAACTGATGAAAAATCTATCTCCACCTTCAATTAACACAAGGACTTTGCACCCCTCTGTGGCAAGGAGTTGCAAAGACTCACAACCCTCCGAGAGATGCAATTCCTCCTCATCTCAGTCTTAAATGGTCTCCCCACCTTAATTCGGAGACTAAATTCTCTGGTTCTAGACTCTCCTTAAAGAATCCTATATTTCAATGAGATCATGTCTCATGCTTCTGAACGCCAGTGGAAATATCTGGAAAATGTAAGGAAAAATGGAGTAGTCACGACTTTCCCATCATCCACCTTCTTGTGGAATGTGCATTTGCAAAGGAGATCTGCACAAAGAAGATGGGTTTCATTGAGGTCCATCCCAAACAGCTCTATGATGCAGTCCTGTAGACTCTATAGACTGTACATGGAAACATACGCACAGTAAACAACTGTGCCTGGAGGACCAACAACACAGAGAAAGACTCTTTGGTTTTCCCAAAACCTGCTAGACGTTTAGTGAAAAAAAAGCTGTCACCAATCAAGTGTTGCAGATTGTCCTGGACCTTGGCATGTACCAATATGCTGAGGGATACACTAAAGTCTGAGGTAACTGCAGCTGCAAGGTGAAAGGGCCAGAACTGAAGGCCCTCCTAGCACAGTAAACCAAGGGGCAGGAAGCTGAGTAAAAACCCACATGCCATATATTTGACATGAAATTAATATTCTAAATATAAACCGTAATGATAAATATCGCAAGACACTTCAGAAAGCCTCTGAAGAATAAGAGGTGATATAATTGACACACATATAATTCTTGAAGACTTGACAGGAACAGAGTGACCTAGGTACATATGTGTATAAGTCATTATAAGTGGTAGGACAATGAGTAAGCAGTTACGAAAGTATACTACAACCTACACTTTATTAATAAGAGGCATGGAACACTGCAACAAGGAGATTATGTTGAACTTGTAAAAAACACTAGTTTGGCTTCAGCTGGAGTATGGTGTAAAGTTCTGGACATCTCACTTTACGAAGGATGTGAATACATTGGTGAGCATAAAGAAGGACTGTTCTCCTTGGAGGAGAAGGCTGAGGAGGTCAGATTAAAAATCATGGGTGGTCTGGACCAAGTAAATGGACAGAAATTGTTCCACTTGGGAAGAAATCAAAAACAAGGCAGCACAGATATATAGTAATTGGTAAAAAAAGCAAAAGTAATGTGAGGAAAAATGTTTACACACAGCAAGTAAGTGCTGAAGGCAAGCACGCAGGTGCAGCAGATAGTGAAGAAAGCAAATGGCAGACTGACCTTCCTCGCAAGAGGATTCGAGCAGAGGTGCCTCGCTACAATTATACAGGGCTTAGGTGAGAGCACACTTGGAATATTGTGTGCAGTTTTGGTCTCCTTATCTCAGGAAGGATGTCCTGGCTATCAAGAGAATACAACAAAAGTTTACCAAACTGACTTCTGGATGGTAGGATTGACGCAAGAAGAGAAACTGGATCAGTTAAGATTATATTCATTGGAGCTTAGGTACACATGGGGGGGGGGGGGGGGGTCTCACAGAAACCTAACAGGACTAGACAGGAAGGATGATCCCGATGAAAGGAGAATCTGGAACCAGAGTCACCATCTAACGTATAGGTAGGCCATTTAGGACTGAAGTGAGAACAATTTTCTTCATCCATAGATTAGTGAACCTGAGGAATCCTGTGGCAAAGAAAACAGCTGAGAAAACAGGTTCAAAGGGCTGAATGGCCTACTCCTGTTTTTTATGTTTCTATGATTAGATGCGGAATGGAATAGTTTAGAGCACGGTGGATGCAAGGTTTAATCAAGACATTCACAAGGGAATTAGAAGACTATGTGAAAAGAAAGCAGAATGATGGGTGAAGGCAGGAGAATGGCACTGGGATGCCCATTAAGGAGCCTGTGCAGACATGGACTGAAGGTCCTTCTTCAGCACTGTAATAATTCTGTTATAGAAACTGGAAAATTGTTTCCTCTGGTTGGAGAGTTTAATACCAGCAGCCCTAGTCTTACAATCAGGTGGTCACCATTACATGCTGAAGCACAAGGAATTTCTTCAGAGGAAATTTCTAAATCTCTGAATTGCAGACACTAACATACTAGTGCATTTGGTTCCATTAAGGTGTCATCTGTCTTATTTTAAAAAAAGCCATTAACCTCTTCAAAATAAATGAATTAAGGACAGAACACGTAATGCACTAAAATAGCAGAGAGATTAATTAATAGTAATACTAATTAATATCTTTTAGGTAAAATCAAATGATGCGATATTAATTTAGTGAATTTCTTACACAAACAGGTGAAGTTATTCTTCTACTTTAAAGGTTGCTGTAATCATTGACAGATTTTTATATTTCAGAATTTATACCCAAAAGTTTAACATTCACCTCATTGGCATTTTGAGTAGATATCTGCTCATTGTGATTTGCTGCCCTCTGTCTGTGGGCTCTAAATTCATGCATAATACTTACTACAAAGAGACAGAGGTCCGTGAGAAAGATATTTCAGCATAACTGTTTAAGCATAGATTTTCAAGGAATTTGTTTTTTTTAAAACTTCAGCCTACCAAGACATCCACCGTTTGCCAGAGTATGTAATGAAAAGAAAAACATGTAGGGCTGAAGTCAATTAAATTAATGATGGCTTTAAACCAACAGCTCCACTCAGAATATAGATCACAATCCAATAGTGCGACATTTGTGCAGCCTCTGGTTATGAAAATATTTCCTAAAAGGGTGAATTATAAAGAATAGGAATTACTATTCCATAGCTTATATTGCAGAAAACCCATGGTTCATGTAATTCACCTTCTATCATCCTGGTCAAATAATCCAAAAAGCATGGAGTTACCGAATCATCAGAATGATTATTCACAGTCGATAACAGATCCAGATGAGGTGGGGAATCCGTCTGTCAACCCCCATACACTTCCACTACCCCCAATGGAGTGTTTTAATAACCTAGAAATCACAAATCCAAAGTCACCCGTTGTTCCAAACATGCTACATTCAGCTTATGTTCTCCAATTAAATATCAGCAAAGCTGAAGGCACCAGTTCCACTCCCTGCTCCATAATGTGTTCCGAAATTACATATTTCATCTATTCCCCAGGGGAACAATGTAAGATGAAGCCAGTCATTCACAATTCATGTTATGTTTGATCCTGGAGTGAGCTTCGGCCTCGTATTCATCGCCCAAGACCAATTTCCATGTCAGTAACTGCTCACCTGCTGTTGAAACTCTTATTCACACCCTTGCAATCTCTAGAGCCAAACAAAATCTCTCCCTGGCTAGTTTCTCATATTCTACCCTCTACAAATCTAAGGTCAGCCAAACCCCTGCTCCTCACATCCTAAATCACACCAAGTTCAATTTCCCTATGTTTTCTGGCTGCTTGATTTTAAAATTTTCATTGTTTTAAAATCGCTCCGCAGCTGTGCTTTTTAAAAAACCAACGTGGTTCAGACATTTTATCACACATCTTCAGAGAAGGTGGGACTGGAATGCAGGCCTCCTGGCTCAGAGATAAGGGCACCACCATTGTGGCACAAGAGCCTGCCACAGTTGTGCTTTTATCTCTAATCTCCTCCAATCCCACAATCCTCTATGGCCACCATGCTCCTCCGATTCCAGCCACTTGCATATCCCCAATTTTTACACACACCATCAGCGAGTGGTAGTGGATGGAAAGTATTCAGCCTTGAGGTTAGTGACTAGTGGTGTCCTGCAGGGATCTGTTCTTGGGCCTCTGCTCTTTGTAGTTTTTAGTAAATGAATTGGATGGAGAAGTGGAAGGGTGAGTTAGTATGTTTGCCAATGACAGAAACATTGGTGGTGTTGTAGTGTCGGGGGCTGTTGCAGGCTACAAGACATTAACAGGATGCAGAGCTGGGCTAAGAAGTGGCAGATGGGAGTTTAACCTGGACAAATGCGAAGTGACTCAATTTGGAAGGTCAAATTTGAATGCTGAATACAGGTTTAAAGACAGGATTCTTGGCAGTGTGGAGGAACAGCAGGATCTTGGGGTCTACATACATATATCCCTCAAAGCTGCCATCCAAGTTGATCAGGCTGTTCAGAGGGCGTATGCTGTTTTGGCTTTCATTAACAGTTTAAGAGCAACAAGGTTTTGCTGCAGCTCTATAAAACCCTGGTTAGACTATACTTGGAATATTGTATCAAGTTCTGGTCACATCATTATAGGAACGACATACAGAGGAACCTCGATTATCCGCCATTCGATGATCTGAATATCAGTTTATGCGACAAGATCACAAGGTCCCAGTGCTTGGCTAAACTGTGTTATCCGGTATTCGATTAACCAAACAAAATACTCCCCGCCCGTGTCTTTAGGATAATCAAGGTTCCTCTGTAGATGCTTTAGAGAGGGTGCAGAGGAGATTTAGTAGGATGCTGCCTGGATTGGAGGGCTTGTCTTATGAAGAGAAGTGAAACTAACATGGTCATTCTGAAAGATGAGAGACTTAACAAACAATCAAGGTATTTTTCAATGCATAATTTCAGTTACACCACACTGTAAACCTTTGCTATAAATTCTGCGTCTTACAATTGTGTCATCCACAACCACCTGTTGAAGGAGCAGTGCTCCAAAAGCTAGTGCTTCCAATTAAACCTGTTGGACTATTTTTAATTTTGTCTTATGAAGGCTAAGTGAGCTAGGGCTTTTCACACTGGAGAGAAGAAGGATGAGAGGTGACTTAATAGGTGTACAAGGTAATGAGAGGAATAGATACAGTAGATAGCCTGAGACTTTTCCCCAGGACAGAAATGGCTGTCACGAGGGGTCATAATTTTAACATGAGTGGAGGAAGGTATAGGCGAGATGTCAGAGGTAGGTCCTTTATGCAGAGAATGGTAGGTGCATGGAATGCACTGCCAGCAGTCGTAGTAGAGTCAGAGACATTAGGGACATTTAAGCAACTACTGGACAAGCACACGGAAGGCAGTTAATTGAAGGGTGTGTAGGTTAAGATAAATGCTTGACACATCGTCAGCTGAGGGGACTGTACTGTTCTATATTCTATCATTGGTGGTTATGCCTTCAGTTACCAAGGTCCCAAGCTCGATAATAGCATTTGCCCCCCTCATTCACATCATTCTAAGGCACTCCCCAACGCTTATCCCTTTCCTAAGCTTTTAGCTGTCTGACCTAACATTTCACATTGTGGCTTAGTGTCATACTTTATACCATAGTTCTCCGGAGAAGCAATTTAGGACATTTCCAATATCAGATTTTATTTTAACTCAAATTTCTCTCATCCTGCACCTCAAATATTACTCACTGAGGGAAATCAAACGAATGAATAGAATTTGCTTTCACTGTTTTTGTGTAAAGAGGAAGGGATGGAGGTAGGTTAAAAAAAAACAGGAAATAGCGAGTTGAGAAGATTTGTAGCTCAGGTTGAGGTTCTGGATGTAGGTTTGCTGGAAGGTCCATTTTCAGACATTTCATCACCATACTAGGTAACATCTTCAGTAAGCCTCCAGAAAAAGCACTGCCCATGTTTCCTGCTTTCTAATAATATGTTTGGGTTTGCTTAGGTTGGTGATGTCATTTCCGTTCTTTTTCTCAGAGGGTGGGAAATGGGGTCCAAAGTCAATGTGTTTGTTGATAGAGTTCTGGTTGGAATGCTATGCTTCTAAGAATTCTCGTGCGTATCTTTATTTGGCTTGTCCTAGGATGGATATGTTGTCCCAGTTGAAGTGGTGTCCTTCCTTATCTGTATATAAAGATAGTGAGAGAGAGTCATGTCATTTTGTGGCTAGTTTTCTGCCGGTTTGTCCAATGTAGTGTTAGTTACAGATTTTGGATGGTATTTGTAAATGACATTAGTTTTGTTTGTTGTCTGTATAGGGTGTTTCAAGTTTATTAGCTGCTGCTTTAGTGTGTTGGTGGGTTTGTGGGCTACCATGATGCCAAGAGATCTGAGTAGTCTGGCAGTCATTTCTGAGATGTCTTTGATGTAGGGGAGAGGCTAGGGTTTCTGGATGTGTTTTGTCTGCTTGTTTGGATTTGTTGCTGAGAAATCAGCAGACTGTGTTCATAGGTTACCCATTCTTTTTGAATACATTGTATAGGTGATTATCCTCTGCTCTGCGTAGTTCCTATGCAGGAAGGACACCACTTCGACTGGGACAACACATCCAACCTCGGACAAGCCAAACAAAGACACGCACGAGAATTCCTGGAAGCATGGCATTTCAACCGGAACTCTAACAAACACATTGACATGGACCCCATTTATTATCCTCTGAGAAAAACAGGAAGTGACATCACCGCATGAAATGCCATCACCCCAAGGAAACCCAAACATATAAACAAAAAGCAGGAAACACGAGCAGTGCTTCATTTGGAGGCTCACTGAAGATGTTACCTAGTATAATGTCTGAAAATGAACCTTCCAGCTCAACGAGCAAACCTACACCCAAAAGGAAACTATACGCCAGTTAGCCTGACCTTTTCTGTGTAAGATTTGAGAATCCATTATTAAGGTTGAGATTGCAGAGTACTTAAAAGTGCACAGTAAAGTAGGGTTGAGTTTGCATAGCTTCAAGGTCATGGCTGACAAATCTGGTAGAATTCTTTGAGAAGGTATCAAGTTAGATGGAGTATATCAAGTAGACAGTATTTCCAGAAGGTGGCTGGTAAGGTGCCGCATAGGAGGCTGCTAAATAGAACAAGAGGCCATAAAGATAGGGGTAAGGTACTGGCATTAATTGAGGGTTAATTGACTGGTAGAAGGCAGAGTGTGGAAATAAAAGGGTCTTTTTCAGGATGGCAACTGATGACTAGTGGAGTTTCGAAGTAGTCTGTTGGATAGGTTTGCTCGCTGAGCTGCAAAGACCCCTTGGCACCATGGTAGCCCAAAAACCCACCAATATACTAGAACAGTAGCTAATGAACTTGAAAGACCCTATACAGACAACAAGCAAAACTAATGCCATTTACAAAATACCATGCAAGGATTGTAACAAACACTACATTGGACAAACAGGCAGAAAACTAGCCACCAGGATACATGTACACCAACTAGCCACAAAAAGACATGACCCACTCTCACTAGTATCCTTACATATAGATAAGGAAGGACACCACTTCGACTGGGACAACACATCCATCCTAGGACAAGCCAAACAAAGACATGCATGAGAATTCCTAGAAGCATGGCATTCCAACCGGAATTCTATCAACAAACACATTAAGTTAGACCCCATCTACCACCCCGAGAAAAGGAACCGGAAGTGACTTCATCACAAGAAATAACATCACCAGCCCAAAGAAACCCAAACATATAAATTGAAATCAGGAATTGTCAGCATTGCTTTGCTTGAGGCCCACTGAAGATGTTACCAAGTAGAGTAACGAAACGTCTGGAAATGAACCTTACAGCTCAGCAAGCAAACCTACATCCAAAACCTCAACCTGAGCTACAAATCTTCTCAAAACTCACGAAGTAGTCTATGTTGGGACAACTGTTCAGGTTATATATTAACAATCTGGGTGAAGAAACTGAAGGTACTTTGCTATATTTGCAGATAAGACAAACATAGGTGGAGAACAGATAATGCTGAGGAAGTGGGTACGCTGCAGAAGGACTGGACAGGCTAGTAGTGTGGGTAAAAAAGTGGCAGATGGAATACAATTTGTGAAAGTGAGAGATTGTGCACATTGGTAGACAAAAGAGCTGTCGACCATTTTCTAAATGGGGAAAGGCTTTGGAAATCACAAAGAGACTTGGGAGTCCTACTTCAGCATTCCCTTAAAGTTAACATGTAATTGAGAAGGCAAGTTAAAAAGTTAGTTAGTGTCCATTTCAAGACAGCTAGAATACAAGAACAGAAATGAACTGCTGTGGCTGTAGATGGCTCTGGTCAGACTGCATTTGGAATACCGTGAGCAGTTTTGGTCCCTGTATCTAGACAAGGATGTGCTGGCATTGGAGGGGGTCCAGAGGAGGTTTACAAGAATGATCCTGTGGATGAAGCACTCATCATATGAGGAGTGATCGAGAACTCTAGCTTGTGCTCGACAGAGTTTTAGGAGGATTTGATTGAAACTTACAGAATACTGAGAGGCCTCGATAGAGAGGACATGGAGAAGATGTTTCCACTGGTAGGAGAATCTAGGATCTGAGAGCACAACTTCAGAGTGAGGGGATAACCCTTTGCATCTGAGACGAGGAGGAATTTCTTCAGCCAGAGGATAGTTAATCTGTGGAACTTATTGCCACAGAGGGCTGTGGAGGCAAGTCACTGAATATATTTAAGACTGAGATAGAGAGGTTCTTGATTAGTCAGGTGAAGCAGTATAGAGGAAGGCAGAAGAATGGGATTGAAAAACATCTTGCCATGATCAAATGGCAGAGCAGATTCAATGGCCTAATTCTGCTCCAATGTTAGAGTAGATTCCCTACAGTATGGAAACAGGTCCTTTGACCCAACAAGTCCAAAGAGTAACCCACCCAGATCCATTCCCCTACCTTATATTTCCCTCTGACTAACGCACCTAACACTACGGGCAATTTAGCATGGCCGATTCACCTAACCTGCACATTTTTGGACTGTGGGAGGAAACCCACACATACACGGGGAGAATGTGTAAACTCCACACACACAGTTGCCTAAGGCGGGAATTGAACCAGAGTCTCTGGCGCTGTGAGGCAGCAGTGCTAACCACTGTGCCACCATGACGCCCAATGATAAATGAGCTACCACTCCCTCCACCCCAAATTTCAGGTGGGGCTATGTGTTCTGGATGGAGTTGGTTAGGGTCCTGTTCGAATACCTGCCATTCCATTAACTCCCAACCCTCTCATCCCCAATGAGAATATACCCAATTCACATAATCAAATCCGGTTATCCCCTCAATCTTTCGGCTTGGCCTGATATTATGTTTGTTTGGCACTGATCAGAACTTAACCTGTTCAAGTGCAGTCACTCCTAATGAATTATGAAGTGTCAGCACTACTTTGCCAATAATACCTCTCACCATCTAGATTTCTTTGCTGGCTGCCTCCATGAGCATCTATTGCAACAAATCCATTTATTGTCTGTCTGCACACACTGATCCCTTGCACTGACTTTGTGCATTGTTTTCTTTAAGAGTCATAGAACCCAGCAATATTTCTTAGTTCCTATCTAAATAGTCTAATCTAACACATCCCATTATTCCAGATTGAACTCCTACCTGTTTTCTCAATTCCCGAAATACAGTCTGTTTTGATATAATGCGATAGTTCCTTTCCCATGCATCCCACATAAGGAAATTGTGTAATAGCAGTACCACTTAGACCAATGGAATCAGAATTGCGTAAGGAAAGTTCTCGTTCCACACATAATGGTCTAAATTCTTGAACCACATTGTAGCCAACTCGTGTTGAAGAAACATGCTTTATAGCTTAACTGACTGTATATTAAAATACTTAATCCTGTTTAGCTTTCGATTCTATCAGCATTATTTCCCATCAATTGCAAACTTAGATTCCTGTGTTTGCAGCTTCAGTTTGATCATTTCCATGATATTGAGCAAAATAAAAGTCTTCAAACAGATCCCCCAGGTATCATTGACCCCTGGGACAATGATCATCCTGCAGCTTCATCCCTAGGTCCTAGCCATCAATGCCTGAGTTGAGGATTAATTGAGGATCTGAAATGCTAATTAACATAAATAACTCTGCTTTTAGAGTGCTTGATACCAACAGCCGGTGACTGATTGCTTTGTAGAAAAAGCTGACTGCAGATTTTTAAGAAAACCTATCATTATTTTTTTCCCAGCTTTGTTGATGTAATGTGCACTGGTCACAGAAACAGAGGGTGCCCATTACTCTGGTTGTACAGCACTCAGTCTCCACATAATTTAAACAGACAGATTTAGATTAGACTCGCTACAGTATGGAATCAGGCCATTTGGCCCAACAAAGTCCACACCGACCCTCCGAAGAGTAACCCACCCAGACCCATTTCCCTACCCTATATTTACCCCTGACTAATGCACCCAACATTATGGCAATTTAGCATGACCAATTCACCTGACTGGCACATTTTTGTGATTGTGGGAGGAAACCCACATGGACACAGGGAGAATGTGAAAACTCCACAGAGTCGCCCGAGGCAGGAATTGAACCCGGGTCCCTGGCGCTGTGAGGCAACTGTGCTAACCACTGAGCCACCGTGCCGCCCTTATTCAACCTTCTCATTAATGCACGAGTATAACTCCTTATGGTGAGTTTTGTAGTGGTAGTGATTCTGGAAGGTTTGGGTTTAAATTCAGATGCATGTAATAACATGGCTGAACACATTTAAAAATATTAAAAGCTCTGCAAACAATCAGTAAAGGTCACACTGGAAAGATACAAGTCAACATTACAATCTTCAAGAAAAATAAAATATTACTCAACTCTATCACCTGATATCAAAGGCCTTGATTAATAAAACTAATGGCATCACATATAATCAGGGAATTGAGAGATTGGTTTAAGTTTCATTTGGATGTATATCTCCATATACATCGCATCATCCTCTGCCACCAACATACAGACCCCACCACTTGGTATATATTTCCCTCTCCATCCCTATCAGCATCCCAGAGAGACCATTACCTCCATGACTCCCTTGTCAGATCCTCACCTCCACCAGCCCACACCCAACTCCCGGCACCTTCCCCTGCCACCACAGGAAGTGCAAAGCCTGTGCCCCACCACCTCCCAAGACCCAAAGGATCCTTCCACATCCAACAGAAGTTTACCTATACCTCCAAAAATGTCATCTACTATATCGGTTGCACCCAATGTGGTCTCCTTCACATCGGGGAGACAGGACACCAACTTGCAGATCGTTTCAGAGACCATCTCTGGGATACCTATACCAACCAACCCCACCGCCCTCTGGCTGAACACTTCAACTCCCCCTCCCACTCCACGAAGGACATACAGGTCCTGGGCCTCCTCTATCGCCAAATCCTAACAACCCGAAGCCTGGAGGAAGAACACCTCATCTTCCGCCTTGGGACCCTCCAACCACATGGGTTTAATGTGGATTCCACCAGTTTCCTCATTTCCCTCCCCCTACCTTATCCCAGTCCCAAGCCTCCAACTCGGCACCATCTTCTTGTCCTGTCCATCATCATTCCCATCTGTCTGCTCCAACCTATCACCTTCTCCTAACCTTCATCTACCTATTGCATTCCCAGCTACCTTCCAACCAGCCCCCCCTGCAAGGCCCCAGAACTGCAGTTTGGCCTTTGAACTTGCGCTGCCGTTTAATACCATCATGGCAAATCTCATCTCAGCCTCAATTCCACTTTCCTGCCCAATCTCCATAACCCTTTAACCCATTACTTATTAAAAACCTGTCCATCACCTTTTACATTTACTCAACGTCCAGACATCCACCATACGCTAAGATAGTGAACTCCACCGATTCACAACACAGAAGAAATTTTTCATCTTGATTTAAATCTGCTACCTCTTATCCTAAGATTATGACCTTGTTCTAGACTTCCCCACATGAAGAAACATCTACTTTATCAATCCCCTTTAGCATCTCAATTTAATCTCTTCTCATATTTCTAAATGCTGCAGATATAGGCCTAAACTGCTCAATCTCTTTTCATAAGACAAACCCCTCATCTTGGGAATCAATCACATGAACCTCCTCTGACCTGACTCCAAAACAACTACATCGCTCAAGTAAGGGGACCATAAATTGTACACAATACTCCATGTGTGGTCAATTGCCTTCAAACATATTGAAACATCACAAGGCGTTTTCCCAACTTGTAATGAAACCAAGTTTAACTGGAAGCTATGAGATGACATTAGGATGGAGGACCAAAGATCAGCTTAAAGAAATCCATTTTACACTGCACATTACAGGGAGATGGTGTGTGAACAAATTCCAGCATTTAGGGTCCAGACAGCTGAAAGAACACAGTGAAGTATTGGATTGCAGCAACAGGTGGAAACCTGGTCAATTCTCTTAAAACAGGAGAATTCAGTGTCTTCCCTCCTATCCTACAACAAAAACCAAGGAAAGAAATTGTGACATTTCAGATTAAAATGTTCAAAAGTTGAACTCTTCTGTATTGGTGCTGAGCTAGTACTAAAGTACACTACTACATTTCTGCTGATCTGAGCAACAGTGATCTGGGAGAGATTACTGCCCCCGATGCTATCCTTCTTGAATTTCTTTCACATTTAGAGAAAAAAAAGGAAATAGAGTAAACAGCTGAAGGCTCAAAGTATTGCTGAGCATTCATTACTAAGAGCTCTAAAATACTGCAACATTTGCCTAAGCAGAATATGAAGGGACTTACAAATATACAAACAAGGAGGAGAAGGAGAAGATCGGATGGATTACAGCAGTTCAAGTGCAGTTCAGCATCATCTTCTCATGGACAACTAGGGACAGGCAAGAAATGCTGATCCAACAAACAATGTCCACATATCATGAACAAATACATGAATTAAAAACTCCAAGTATTTCATTGGCTGTAAGGCACTCTGGGACTCCACCTGATAATATAAAAAAACGTGCTACAGAATTGCAAATTCTTTTGCAGACAGCCTTCTGACTTCAGTAGCAGCACTTTGCTGAAAAAGATGGAAAAAAAGGCCACAGAGGAATAAGTCAACAATGATGTATTTACATCACAGATTTAACACTAGAATCAAATGACATTTCCATTTACATTGTTTCATCATGGTACACACTCTACCACGGATATTAAATTAATATTTATACTGAAAAGCTTTCATCTGAAACCTCACCATCTCAAATTACAGGTCAGGTGGCTTGCACAGCTGTCTATTTGTTTCTGACTGTTTCTCTAGTTAAGCATTTATAGGTGCCTTTGCGTTTAGGATGATGACTGTTCCATTTATCAATCCTTTAATTCATTAGTTGATTGCAGTTTATGGTCCATATGCTGCACATTTGTTTGAAAGCACTCATTAGTGCAACGTATCATGCACATTGAGTGCATTCTTAAAAGGAGACAACTTCTCTTGTAAATAATTACCCCATTGATCTGTAAAATGCATATTTATCCACAAAAAAAATGCAAAAATGGATACTTACAATATATAAAATTCTTAAGAACTTTACTGGATTAATGTCAGAATCATAGAGATGTACAGCATGGAAACAGACCCTTCAGACCAACAGGTCTCTTTTTCTCTTATTTTGACTTTCCATAACTAAAGGTCACAAAGCTTGTGATGTGCAACGCATGTAAAATGTGGGAGATTTTGGTCCCACAAGACATTAGGACAGCCACATCTGCATGAAGTGCCAGAGGGCAGCAGTCCTTGAACAACATGTGGCTAATTTGAAGCAGTGACTCTCCCCACCACACAAGGAGAAAGCTTTCTGGATCAGTCATACGAGCGAGTGTTCAACAGCATCATGACAGGTAGACAAGGTGGAGTGCAGAGATGACAGATGAGTGGGTGACCATTTGCCAAAAGGAGACAAGCAGATCCAGGAAAGCCAAGACTCCCTGGAGTTGTATAACAGGAATCGAATTTTAGATGCCTATTTTGTGAGCAATACAACGGAGTCGTTTTGGATGACCTGAGGGAAAACCACAGTACAAGGCTAGTTTGGGGGGGGGAAAAAAAAAAAAGAGGCTGGTCGGCAGATTAGTAAGGTAATCACGGTGGGTCACTTAACAGTTCAAGGGATACAGAGTCTAGCTTGTATCCATGATTGAAAGTCCCATATGGTCTGTTGCTCCCAGGTACAAGGGTTCAGGACATAACAGAACAACTGAATAAACGTGTGGAAAGGGAGGCTGAACAACCAGTGTTTTTTTTGGGACCAACCACATAGACAAGGGATTGGAGGTCTTGCAGGATCAGTTTCAGGAGTTAGGGAGTAGTTTGAAACACAGCACTTCCAGAACAGCAATCTCAAATATTCCCCATGCCATGGGCTTCACCATTTAAGCAAAACAGGGAGGTAAATGTGTGGCTTGAGGGGTGATGCAGAAGGGAGAGGCTTAGATTTTTGGGACATTGGAATACCAGAGAGGCCAAGAGAAAGGAGATGGTGAATGGGGAAAAGGAAGTGAGGAAAGGCTTCAGTGAACAAAGAAATGATTGCCTTCCAATAGGCAAAGTTAAATTGAATGTACACAAATACAGAGAATAGTGAACAAAACGGAGGAACTGGAAGCAGAAATTGGTCTGGGGGATATGACATAGTAGCATTCACAGAAACTTGGGCAAGGCAGAACAGGATTGGATACTTAACATCCCAGGTTAGAAGGCTTCCAGAAAAAGTAGGATGGGTAAAAGGGGAGGAAGTGTAGTAATCTTGGTCAAAGATAGTATCATTGCCCTGAACGAGATACAGTTCGTGACTTGGAATCTATATGAATGGAGGTGATAAACAGGAAGGGAGTAGTGGCCTTGTTGGGTATTTATTACAGACCTCCAAATAGTGGGAAGGAAATAGAAGACAACATTTGTAGACAGATTGTGGAAGTCTGAAAGATAGGTAGGATTGTGAGAGTTGATGAGTTCAATTGCCCCAGGGTAGATTGGGAAAAGGTAACATGCGGGACACAAAAGGGGAGAAATTCCTGCAATATGTGGAGAACTTTGTAGAATAGTGCATTTTTAAACACAATCAATGTATTATATCTGGACAATTTCAGCTGAATTTAAATAGAGTTTTAAATACCAAAATTGCCATACAGTTCATGTCAACAAAGCTGGAATTGATCAGCCTTCACTCTTGATGCAAACTATAATTTAATTGCTTTAAAATAAGATAGAAATTGCAACAGAGGCTGTTCTCATATAAAAACCAATTGCTTGTGTCAAGTAGCTCTTTGCAATTTTTATAACAAGCATTAATGTAGAATCTTAACTACCAAGTAGAATTCCTACAATTTTCTGAATCTATTTGCTAATCAAACAACACCCAATGAGAATCAATGTATTCTCAACATTTTATATTCTTGATGATGCACACTACTTGCAAGTAAGTTTCTTCTGACTTGCTACACAGTAATAAGTAACATTTGACTTATTTTTCTACTTTTTAAACCTATGATTTTGTAGCAAGTTGCCTTTATGCCTAAAATGATACCAGGAATGGCAATTTTGTCTAATTTCCACTACCCCTGTATCCCCGTACTTGAGCACACATCACAATAAACTTAATTCTAATTTCCTGTCCTAATAGGGGGGGGCTGTGCTGCGTCTGATCCTAGGAAAGGAGGCAAGCCAAGTGGAGAATGTCAGAGGAGGGTAGCATTTGAAAAATAGCAATCATAACATAAGGCTCAATACTAATATGGAAAAGCATAAAAATCAATGATTAAGATCTTAGACTGGAAGGGGCAGGTTTTAGGGGTCTAAAGGTTGAACTGGAGCATGATGATTGGAAACACATTTTCTGGATAAAACAGTGAATGAAAAATGTCAGAATTTTAAAAGGGAGGTGAATAGAGTAAAAGCTACTGACATTCCCAACAGAAGTACATATCCAGAGCCAGAGTATCCTGGATGACTGAGAATATTAATGAGAAAATAAGAAAAAGGAGGCATATAATTCATACCAGAATAATAATAGCAATAGAAATCAGGAAGAGTATCTCATGTGCAGGAGAGAGGCCAAGGTTGGAATATGAGGAAAGGATGGCAGGATGTGCTGAAACAGAGTACAATGTTTTCAAGCATATTAATAGTAATAGATGAGTAAAGGATAGGTTGGGGCCCATAAGAAACAAGCAGGGTAAGCAGTTCACTGAAGCAAACAATATGGCAGAGGTACTTAATGAATATTTTGTTTTTTTTTATCTTTACCAAATTAGAACATAGAACAGTACTGCACAGTACAGGCCCTTCGGCCCTCAATGTTGTGCTGACCTTTTACCCTACTCCAAGATCTGACTAACCCACATACCCTTCATTCTACTATTATCCATGGGTCTAACCAAGAGTTGCTTGAATGTCCCTAATGTATCTGACTCCACTACCACTGTTGGCAGTACATTCCAAGCACACATCACTCTGTGTAAAGAACCTCCCTCTGAAACCTTCCCTTAACCTTCCTCCAATCACCTTAAAAATATATGTGCCCTTGTGATAGCCATTTCTGCGTTGGGAAAAAAAAGTCTCTGGCTATCTATCCTATCTATGCCTCTCATCATCTTGCACACTTCTATTACGTCACCTCTCATCCTTCTTAGCTCCAATGAGAAAAGCCCTAGCTCCCTCAACCTTTCTTCATAAGACATACCCTCCACTCCAGGCAGAATCCTGGTAAATCTCCTCTGCACCCTCTCTAAAGCTTCCACGTCCTTTCTATGAGACAGCAACCAGAACTGAGCATAATATTCCAAGTGTGGTTTAACCAGGGCTCTATAGAGCTACAGCATAACCTCACAATTCTTAAATTCAATCCCGCACTAATGAAAGCCAACACACCAAACGCCTTGTAACAACCCTACCAACTTCAGTGGCAGCTCTGAGGAATCTATGGACATGGACCCCAAGATCTCTGTTCCTCCACACTGCCAAGAATCCTGCCTTCAGCCTTGTAATCTGCATTCAAATTTAACCTTCCAAAATGAATCACTTCACACTTCTCCAGGTTGAACTCCATCTGCCACTTATCAGCCCAGTTCTGCATGCCCCATCAATGTTCCATTGCAACCTACAACAGCCCTCAACACTATCCACCATTCCAACCTTCATCTCATCGGCAAACTTATTAACCCACCCTTCCACTTCCTCATCCAAGTCATTTATAAAAATTACAAAGAGCAGAGGTCCCAGAACAGATTCCTGCAGAACTCCACTGGTCACAGAGCTCCAGACTGAATACTTTCCATCTACAACCACGACCTTCTACAGGGCAGCCAATTCTGTATCCAGCCAAATTTCCCATGCCTCCTTACCTTCTGAATAAGCCTACCATGCTAAAATCCATATACACCACATCCACTGGTCTACCTTCAATGTGTTTTGTCACATCCTCAAAGTATCCAATAAGGCTTGTGAGGCATGACCTGCCCCTCACAAAACTATGCCAACTATCTCTAATAAACTATGCTTTTCCAAATAATCATAAATCCTGTTCTCAGAATCCTATCCAATAATTTGCCCACCACTGACATAAGACTGACCAGTCTAATTCCCAGGGTTAACCCTATTCCCTTTGCTGAACAAGGGACTAACATTTGCTATCCCCCAATCATCAGTTACTACTCCAGTGGACAGTGAGGACACAAAGATCATCGCCAAAGGCATAGCAATATCTTCCTTCGCTTCCTATAGTAACCTTGGATATATCCCAGGGGACTTATCTATCTTCATTTATTTCAAAATTTGCAGCACATCCTCCTTACCATCAACCTGTTTGAGCACATCAACCTGTTCCACGCTGCCTCACAAATGACAAGGTCCCTCTCATTAGTGAACACTGAAGCAAATGCTGCCAAACATCAAAACCAATATGGCCTCCCTCTAGTCAGCCTATCTACGTATTGAGTCAGGAATCCTTCCTGGACATATGACAAAATCTGCTCCAAACTATTTGCACTAAGGAGGTTCCAATTAATATTGGGGAAGTTGAAGTCACCCATGACAACAACCGTTACTTCTGCACCTTTCCAAAATCTGCATCCCAACCCACTGCTCTAGTGGTGGTGATGGTGTCTACAGAAAAATCCCAATAAAGTGACTGCTCCTTTCCTGTTTCTGACTTCCACCCATACTGACTCTGTATAAACCCTCCTCAATGACCTCCATTTCTGCAGCTGTGATACTATTCCTGATTAGTAATGCCACTCCCCCACCTCCCTCACTATTCCTTTTGAAACATCTAAACCCCAAACCAGCCAACTGTGATATCCTAGATTCCAATGGCCACAACATCGTAGTACCAAGTACTGATCCATGCTCTGAGTTCATCACGCTTACTCCCGACACTTCTTGCATTAAAAGACATTTCAATCCATCACACTCACTGCAACTTTACCCTGTTACCGGTCTATCCTTCCTCATAGACTCTCTGCATGTTGTATCTGCCCGTTCACCAGCTACCTCCTCCAGTGATCCGCACCTCAGGTTCCCACCCCTCTGCCAAACTAGTTTAAACCCTCCCCTTGTACAGGTCCTACCATCCCCAGAAGGTATCCCAATGATCCACATTTCTGAAGTCCTCCCTCCTACACTAGCCCTGCAGCCACATGTTCAGCTGCACTCGCTCTGTTCCTAGCACATGGCACTGGGGTTACTACTCTGTCCTGCTCTTAGCTTCCAACCTAACTCCCTGTATTCACCTTTCAGGTCCTCATCACTTTTCCTAGCTGTCACTGGTACTGATGTGCAACACTACTTCTGGCTGTTCACCCTCCCCCTTCGGGATCCTGTAGACTCAATCAGAGACATCCCCGACTCTGGCATCCAGAGGCAACATACCATCCGGAAATCATTTTCCCAACCACAGAATCCCCGTCTGTTCCTCTAACCATTGAATCTCCTATCAAAATCACACTCCTCTTCTTCCCCACTTCCCTTCTGAGCCACAGAGCCAGGTTGAGTGGCAGAGACCCAGCAACTGTGGTTTTCCACAGTAGGTCTTCCTCCCATCCCCATAAGAACAGTATCCAAAGCGGTACGCTTATTGAGGGGAACAGCCACAGGGGATCCCTGCACTGACTGCATATTCCCTTTCCCAATCCTGACAATCACCCAACTAATTTTATCCCAACACTTAGGTGTGACTACCTCCCTATAACTCCTATCACCCAGCCAGCCTCCCAAATGATCCAAAGTTCATCCAGCTCCAGTTCCCTAACGCGGTCTGTGAGGAGCTGGAGTTGGGTGCACTTCTCGCAGGTGAAGTCAGCAGAGACACTAGTGCTGACCCTTACCTCCTACGTCCTGCAACAGGAACATTCAACTTCCCTAGGTCCCATTTCCTTTGCTCTAAATTGCCAAGAGTTAAAAAAACTTACCAACATGCCGCACAATCCTTTCTTTGTTAGAGGATGACGACGGATAGGAGACACGTGGTGTTTCGGGTCAAGCCGCTGCCTGAATATTTTAGTTCACTTACCAAGCAGTCCCTGTGTCCGCTTCCACTCCTGTTCAGCCTTTGCTCTGCTGACTCACAAGGTAAGTATATTGTATTCAAACTTCCCTTCCCACTGTCCCCTAACCCCCTCTGATTCGCCACACTTCTTCGCTGTCCTGCGAAGGTCTCCTGTACAGTCGTGATGACTGTGGCAATGGAGGGTGTCCTGCGGAGGTCTACTGTACAGTCGTGATGACTGTGGCAATGTCTCCCAGAATTCTGCTATGATGACTCTCAACCGTCGTCTGATTCGCCACCTTTCTTTACCATCTCACAGAGGGTGCCAACAGTGGCTTACTCGAAACCATGAGTGTTGAGCAACTGAATGTTATAGTGATAAATAAAGGTGCTAGAAAGTCTGGCAACACTCCAGATAGAGAAATCCAGATGGGATGATCCTAGATTGCTTAGAGAGTTAAGGGAGAAAATTGCAGAGTCGTTGACAGAAATTTTCCAAGCCTCTGAACAGGGTTAATTCCAGGGGTCTGAAGGATTACAAATGGAGCACCATTTTTTAATAAAGGGACAAAGGATAACCTAGGAAACTACAGACTGGTCAGTTTGACAGCAATAGTAGGAAAACTGTTGTGGTCATAGTCCATGATTCCGTAAAGATACACTAAAAGAAAAGTAAGCTAATAGTAGAAAGTCAACATGGTTTTGTGAAGGGCAGATCATGCCTGACAAATTTAATTGAATTTTTCGATGAGATGACACAGGCACTGGATGAGAATAGTGCTGTTTGATATTGCATATTTGAAAAGCATTTGCTATGGTGCCACATGACAGGTTGGTTAGCAAATTAGAAATGCTTGGGATCAATGGATCCTTGGCTGCATAGATTAGAAGGTGGCTAAAAGCTAGGAAACAGGAAATCAATGGGCATTTCTCAGATTGAAGACAAATTAGTGTTGGGACAATTGCTTTTTCATATTCATATAAACTATTTGTAGACGAGGATATTGAAGACAGATGATACTAATCTAGGGAGCATAGTGAATTGTGACAATAATGCTGAGTGACTTCACAGGAACATTGAGAAGTTGACCAAATAGGCAGACGCCTGGCAAGTGAACTTCAATGCAAAGAATCACGAGGTAATGCATTTTGGTAGAAGAAATACAGGATCAATGGTACAACTTTTAGGGGAGTACAGGAGCAGAGGAACCTCAGGGCTCATGTGAATGATTTTCTGAAGGTGGCCAGGTAAGTTCAAGCAGTTGCTAAGAAAGCTTTCAGGATTTTTAGGTTTATAACTAAAGCCGTACAGTATAAAAGCAAGGAAGTGATGCTACACCTCTACATATTATTGGTCAGCCCACATTTGAAGTATCCCGTTCAGTTCTGAGCACCCTATTTACGGAAGGATATTAAAAGCCTGGAGAGTTCAAAGCAGTTTTACTAGAATGATACCAGGAATGAAGGGCTTTAGAAACAAGGAATGATTAAAGAGATTGGGTATATTCTCCTTGAAGCAAAGATTAAGAGGTGACCTTAGAGGTGCTCAAAATTATAAACAATTTTGACAGGGTAAAGAGGACATTCGTTTCCACTAGATAGTAGGTCAGTAACTAGGGGTCACAATTTCTAGATTGTCAGGAAGAGAGCTAAGAGTGAGATGATGAGAAACGTCTTTACTCAATGTTAGGATTTGGAATACACTGCTTGGGAGAGTGGTAGGGGAGGCAGATTCCATAGGCAGTTTCAAAAGAGAGCTGGATATATATTTGAAAGTGGTGAAGTTAGAGGACCATGGAGTGGGACTAGCTCCATAGTTCTTCCAGGAGCTGATACAGACACAATGAGTCGAAAGGCCTACTTATATGCAGCAAAATTCAATGATTCTATAATTTTTAAAGGAACAAACTACTTAGGACAGGGAGAAATTTCTTCTGAAGATTGTGAATATTGTGAATTCTAAACCCTCAACACAAACCCTAAAGGGTTGTAAATACCAAGTGAATCAAGGGATGCAGGGAAAGGGCAAGAAAGAGAAGCTAAGGTACACAGTCATGATCACATTGAACAGCAGAGTAAACTTGCATGGCCTATCCATTTTCCTGTAATGAATTATGCAATGTTACAAATGTTTCTCAAGTAGCCAGAAAGAGCAGTCATGAAATAAAATAATTCTCATAAAAAGATTTTACTGGAATATATAAACAGAAGTTGTGATGTTTATATACATGCACTGGACAAACCTCACTAAGTCCTGATATATGAATCTGAGCATCAAACTGGACCATGCATTTAGAGCTGCAAGATCACAGAGCATTGTCCATCAATACACATAGACTTAAAGATGTCCACAGACTCATTTGTAACACAACACTTAAAAAGTTTGAATATTGTGCAACATTGTCAGATACAAATACAGATAAGACAACCTTACAAAATAATCTTTATTTTACATAGCTCTGTATGTTTGCAAGATTAACCTGCAAATGAGATCGATTTTGGAATGTGCAGCAAACTAACAGTCTATTCGCTGTGGCAGAACCAAATTAAACCAGGGTTGACAGGATTTGTCTAGCTGAACCATCCAGGTCTTCTTTCCTGGCAATTTCACAATCAATATTAGCCATAAAGGTTTTTCCATGTACAATTTGTGCAGGAACAGAGGTGCACCTTAGAGTAATTGTTGGGTAACCCCATCCCATTTTTATTAACCCCTCCATTGAGGCTTCTCCTACTTTTAAGATTCACTGCAGTCCTTTGTGCAGGATGGCATGAAGATCAAGTAGCAGCCTGTGTCACCATGGTACGGTGAACAAATTTCTGTAAAATAATCTGTGATTAACTAGCAAAAGTTTCAATGAAATGTAGTTTTATACAGGGCTTGAAGAAACAATTGATCACCCTTCCCTGATGGGCTAGTAACTCAAGCAGGCTATCACGGCATAGTACTGATCTAAATAGCCTGGAAAGATTCTGAACTTGAGCTAACTAGGTTCGATCCATACAGGCACAGCAGTACCCTCAGTCAGCCAGGATTGCCATTTGCTCATTGGTTAATAGCTCCAAACTTCACTATGTGGACACGCGATAAGGGATTGCACAGGAAGAATAGTTAACAGAAAATTATTACAAAAGGCTGCTCAAATCTCTGCAAGGCAGCACCTTTAGGAGAGGAGATAAAATAGTACTAGATCTTTAAAACTATCAGGAGGAATACATTGCCTTATTCTTCAAACTCACTGACAGCAATTTTCTTCCTTAAGGATGAAGTGTGTTGGGCAATGAAACTGTTGTTTCACCATCAGCATTAAGCACACAGCTGTGCGCCTTCACAAAATAAACCACTGACATGAATTTCTTTCACAAGCAGGATAAAAATCCAGACATGCAGCATCAATACATTGAAACTCAGCTTTTAAAATCATCAAGAGCTGAAAATGTCACATCTATGTTTTTGGTTATCCAGGAACTAGTGTTCAAAACTAGTTCAATCCCAGTCCAATCTTGGGTCAAGGCATCCAAAACATCAAAATGCCGAAACTCTCTAACTACAGATAATCATGATCAGAAAATTATATTCATTGAACCTTCCTCTTAAAATAAAAATTGGAAAATTGACGAAGAAGCAAGTTGTTCTTTTTAACCCAAAATGACAATTTTCCCACAAGAAATCCAGGAGGGTAATGAATAACCATTAATGCTGTAGTCCACTAAAATGGCTTACAGATGACACTGGGAACTTCATTGCTACATGTACCACTGGCAGTGTGTTGTTGATTGGCTCATCTGTAGAAAAGAAGCTACATATGCAAAAAAGAACTCCCAAAAAAAATCACAAGAGCCAGAGGATAAAGGTAATTCAATTACCAAGTCACACGGCTTTGCGATGATATTCCGGTGGTGCGACTTCATAATCACTTGGACTAAAGAGACTCGAAGCATTCTTCACCAAGTACCTGAAGGTTAGGGGCGAAAGAAAGAATTGTTGAGTTGGTAACGAAGCAATTGAACACAAAGTTACTGAAAAGCTCAGTGACAACTTAGTTATGCCCCCTCTGCATATAATGAGACCTTCCTGGAGAATATTAAAGAGTTGAGTCTCAATTTCAAGGGCAGTACACATGCAAGTACAGCAGGAAGAGGTATAAAGAGACCAGTACCAGCAAAATTTAAATGCATGTATGAGAAAGCAAGGCGGTCCTTTGAACCCGCTTCAAAATAATATCATGGTGATCAAACTGCCCTCTGCCTGAGCTTTCCTGTTCCCTGACACATTAAAGGTCCAGCAGCCAGATTACAACTGCTGCATGCCACTTCACCTCGTCGAATATGAGTCACCACAATTTGGATGTGGAAAACCAGATTCACTTCAGCAACATGAAAGATTTCTCCAAATGTCTCTGGCATCTTCCAAGTCACAATAGCCTATTTCAATGCATCAAAAGTTTGAATTTGCCCTTTCTGATTTACACCTCTTATCAAATCATTAGATTCTTCACTTCTTCCATTATCATTCAGTTTAGGCTTGAACCAATATCCTTATGACATTTAATCTTTTCTGTCTTCCACCCTCTCTCAGATTACCCATCTTTCCCCACCTCTGCACTTATGTAAAACAATTAAATCTCAAAACATTTTCTGGACCTGATGGAAGATCAACCTGAAATGTTTTGAGTTTCCCTCCCCAGGGATACTGTCAGACCCATTGAGGTTTTTTTTAAGATAACCTTAACGTAATGAAACATCCCATGATACTTTAAAAGGCCATTACAGAAGAAAGTATGGCAATGAACTACAAAAGATGATGCTAGATCAGATTATCAAAGTCCTGATCAAAGAGGTATATTTTAAGAAATATCTTAAAGGAGGACAATTAGGGAGAGAATTCCAGGTTTGGAGCTGAAGTAGCTCAAGGCATGTCTACCAAGAGAAAAATTATAATTGGAATGCTCAAGAGGTCAGAATTACAGGAACACAGGCAGTTTGGAGAGTTGGGCTTGAAGGAAATAAAAAAAGAGAGAAATGACAACTTTAAAATGAAGATATTGCCTAACTGGTGGCTAATATAGTTCAGCGATTAGAAATGATAGGAGAACAGCAGTTGTTGCAAATTAAGATGTGGACAGAGCTTTGGATGGCCTCAAGTTTAGGAGAGCAGAAAGAGAGAGATTGACCACAACTGTATTAAGTGTCTAGAGGTAATGAATGCATGGATAAGGCATTTGATGATTTTAATTTGCACTAATGCATCAACAAATTTTTAATCATGCATTAATGCATCCCATTAAATTCCCTAGTGATTCTTATCCCTGTAGCAATTCATGATTACTGAAGTATACAGCACAGAAGAAGCAATTCCATCTGTGATTTTTTTCCTAACAGCCATGAGGATTTAATAATTCAGCTTACTTTAAGAAATCGTGCAAGTAATTCAGCAACAATGCTAAACTCTTCTCATCCAAAGGTGTGTATGCCAACATTGCTCCAATTCGCACTGTGGAGAGAAGCAAAACACTTAGCATTTAAAATATGAAAACAAGCCATTCACCCCAACTGGTTCAGGCCAATGTTTATGCTCAACTAAGAGATAGAGAGGAATGCATTTGCTGGAGAAGTCAGTCGATAAAGTGTGGCGCTGGAAAAAGCACAGGTCAGGCAGCATCTGAGGAGTGAGAGAGAGACCACGTTTCAGGCTCAGCCCTTCATCAAGACCTACACAACGCTCCACACAAGTCACCTTTTCGCCATTTAAACTCTTCAACCTCTTTGAACCTAATCAACATGTCCTTCTCTTTAGAAACCATTTAACTGGCCAAGAACTTTCATTTTTTTTCTTTTCTCATTTATCTATTATTTGATATTATAATTGGATGATGAAGTTCAGCTTAAGACTAAAAATGGCAGGAGATCTCAGACCCATGTTATGCTCCTCTTGCTTAATGTGGGAGCTCAGAGACACAATTGATGTCCCTGACTCCTTCATGCGCAGAAAACGTGCCCAGCTGCAGCTTTTGTTAGACTGCAAGATGGCTCTGGAGCTGTGGGTGGCCTCACTTTGGACCATTTAGTGGATACACATTTAGTGAATTGGTCACACCACAGATTAGCATTGCTGAGAGAGAAAGGGAATGGATGACCAAAAGGCAGAGAAAGAGCAGGAAGGCAGTGCAGGTGTTCCCTATGGTGATCTCCCTCCAAAACATTTGGAATACTGATGGGGGAAATGGCTTACCAGGGGAAGGCAGAAAGAGCCAGGTTCATGGCACCATGGCTGGCTCTGCTGCACAGAAGGGCAGGAAAAAGAGTGGAAGGGCTATAATCATAGGGGATTCAATTGTAAGAGGAGTGGATAAGCGATTCTGTGGTCGAAAACAAGACTCCTGAATGGTACGTTGCCTCCCAGGTGCACAGGTCAGGGATGTCTCAGATCGACTGAGACAGAACATTCTGAAAGGGTAGGGTGAACAGCCAGTTGTCGTGGTGGATATGGACACCAATGATACCGGTTAAAAAAAAACGGGATGAAGTCCTACAAGCAATATTTAGGGACTTAGGAGTCAAGTTATAAAGTAGGGCTTCAGAGGTAGTAGTCTCAGGATTGCTATCAGTATTACGTGCTAGTCAGAGTAAAAAATAAGGCAGAATTAACGCATGGTTCAAGAGATGGTGCAGGAGGGAGAGGTTCAGATTTTTGGGACATTGGGACCAGTTCTGGGGGAGGTGGGGCTATTACAAATTGGACGGTCTACACCTGGGCTGGACTGGAATCAATGTCCTAGGGGCGCTTTTGCTAATGCTGTTGGAGTGGGTTTAAATGAGGTTAGTGGAGAGTAATGAGGTAGTAACTAAAGCCCATAAGAAACTAGACAATGAAGTCAGCGTGACTAAGGGGAAGAGTAGGCAGGGAACAGATGAATAAAGAGTACTGGGCTAATGGTAAGATTCTTGGCAGTGTAGATGAGCAGAGATCTGTGTCCATGTATATAGATCCCTCAAAGATGCCACCAAGGATGATAGGGTTGTTAAGAAGGCACACATTGCGTTAGCTTTTATTGGAAGAACGATTGAGTTTCAGACCCCTGAGGTCATTTTGCAGCTGTAGGGCGGCACTGCTGCCTCGCAGCGCCAGGTACCCAGGTTCGATTCCAGCCCGGGTGACCTGTGTGGAGTTTGCATTCTCCCTGTGTCTGCGTGGGTTTCCTCCAGGTGTTGCGTTCAGTTCTGGTCACTGCATTATAGGAAGGATGTGCGATTTACTGGGATGTTACCTGGTATGAAGGGAAGGTCTTATAAGGAAAGGCTGAGGGAATGGAGGCTGCTTTCATTAGAGAGAAGAAGGTTGAGAGGTGACTTAATTGAGTGTTAGTTAAGGTGGACAGTAAGAGCCTTTTTCCTCAGATGGTGATGGCTAGCACAAGGGGACATAGCTTTAAATTGAGGGGTGATGAACATAGGACAGATGTCAGAGGTAGTATCTTTACTCAGTAGTAGGGGTGTGGAACGCCCTGCCTGCAACTGTAGTAGACTCGCCAATGTTAAGGGCACTTAATGGTCATTGGATAAACATATGGATCAAAATAGTGTAGGATAGATAGGCTTCAGATTGGTTCCACAGGTTGGTGCAATGTCAAGTGCTGAACGGCCTGTACTGCGCTGTAATGCTCTATGTCCTATGATGAATGCAAAGGGACAGGTGGTCTGAGGCGTACTTGTTTTAATGTGAGAAATGTAGTAGGTAGCTGCTGTTTGTAGGTAAATCCACATTTAATATGTGGGAGGCTATTAATGAGAAGTTGATTAGAGTGCAGGACAGACATGTCCCTGTGAAAATGAGGGATAGAAATAGCAAGACTAGGGAACCATGGATGACAAGTGAAATTGTGACACCAGCTAAGAGGAAAAAGGAAGCATACATAAGATCTAGGCGACTGAAAACAGACGCAGCTTTGGAAGAATATTGGGAAAGTAGGACCAATCTGAAATGAGGATATAAGAGGGCTAAAAGGGGCCATAAAATAGCTTTAGCAAACAAAGTTAAGAAAAATCCCAAAGCTTATATATAAAAAGCAAGAGGGTAACTAAAGAAAGGGTTGACCCACTCAAGGACAAAGCTGAAGAACTTAATAAATACTTTGTCAGTCTTCACAGTGGAAGACGTGAATAATATCCCAACAATTAAGGAGAGTCAAGGGGCAGGGTTGAGAATGGTGGCCCTAACAGAAGAGAAAGTACTTCATAAGCTAAAAGGTCTAAAAACCGATAAATCTCTTGGCCCAAAAGGCTACATCGTAGAGTTTTGAAGGAGGTGGCTGAAGAAATAGCAGAGGTGTTGGCTGTAATCTTTCAAAAATCACTGGAGTCAGGGTCCCAGATGATTGGAAAAATCACTGTTGTAATCACCTTGTCCAAGAAAGGATCAACACAAAAGATGGAAAATTATAGGTCGATTAGCCTAACCTCGGTTGTAGATAAAATTCCAGAATCCATTGCTAAGGATGAGATTTCTAAATTCTTGGAAGTGCAGGGTCAGTTTAGAACACGTCAGCATGGATTTAATAAGGGGAGGTCATGCCTGACAAACCTGTTAGAATTCTTTGAAGAGGTAACAAATAGGTTAGACCAGGGAAACCCAGTGGATATTATCTACCTCGACTTCCAAAAGGCCTTTGGTAAGGTGCCTCACGGGAGGCTGCTGAGTAAGGTGAGGGCCCATGGTGTTCGAGATAAGTTACTGATACGAATTGAGGATTGGCTGTCTGACAGAAGGCAGACAGTTGGGATAAAAAGGTTCTTTTTCGGAATGGCAGCTAGTGATAAGTGGTGTCCTGCACTGTTCAATGATGGGGCCCCAGCTGTTCACTTTATATATTAATGATCTGGATGAAGAGACTGAGGGTATTCTGGCGAAGTTCGCCGATGATACGAGGTTAGGCAGACAGGCAGGTAGTTCCGAGGTGGTGGGGAGCCTGCAGGAAGATTTAGACAGTTTAGGAGAATGGTCCAGCAAATGGCTGATGAAATTCAATATGAACAAATGTGAGGTCTTTCACTTTGGAAAAAAGAACACTGCCACGGACTATTTTCTAAACAGTGAGAAAATTCATGAAGTCAAAAGTACAAAGGGATCTCTAAAGGTTGACTTGCAGGTTGAGTCCATGGTTAAGAAAGCAAATGTAATGTTGTCATTTATTTCAAGAGGGTTGGAACGTAAAAGCAGTGATGTGCTTGTGAGACTTTATAAAGCTCTGGTTAGGCCCCATTGAGAATACTGTGTCCAGTTTTGAGTCCCTCACCTCAGGAAGGACATACTGGCACAAGAGCGTGTCCAGCGGAGATTCACACAGATGATCCTTGGAATGGTAGGCCTAACATACAATGAATAGCTGAGGATCCTGGGATTGTATTCGTTAGAGTTCAGAAGGTTGAGGGAGATTTAATAGAAACTTAGAAGATAATGCATGGCTTAGAAAGGGTGGATGCTGGGAAACTGCTTTCATCAGGCGGGGATACTAGAACTCGTGGGCACAGCCTTAGAATTAGAGGGGGTCAACTTAAAACGGAAGTGAGGAGACATTTCTTCAGCCAGAGAGTGGTGGGCCTGTGGAATTCACTGCCACGGAGCGCAGTAGAGGCCAGGACATTAAATATCTTTAAGGCAGAGATTGATAAATTCTTAACCTCGCAAGGAATTAAGGGTTACGGGGAGAGTGCGGGTAAGTGGCGTTGAAGTGTCCATTAGCCATGATTGAATGGCGGAGTGAATTCAATGGGCTGAATGACCTTACTTCCATTCCTATTTCTTATAATCTAAAAGGAGGAAAGTTACACATGGAGCCAGAGAAAAATGGGTGAGATTCTTAATGAGTACTTTGCACTGGTATTCACCGGAGGAGAGGGATACGATGGATGCGAAGGTTGGGGACAAATGTTTGATTACTCTAGGTCAAGTTGGCATAAGGAGAGAGGAAGTGTTGAGTATTCTAAAAGGCATTAAGATAGACAAGTCCCCAGCTCCAGATGGGATCCATCCCAGGTAACTGAGGGAAGCGAGGGGGGAAATAGCTGGGGTCTTAACAGATATCTTTGCAGCATCCTTAAACACGGGGGAGGTCACAAAGGACTGGAGAATTGCTAATGTTGTCCCCTTGTTTAAGGAGGGTAACAGGGCAATATTAACCAGGGCATGGTTTTAGCCCTGGGAGGGGGAAGCTGGGAAAATATGAGTACAATGATTAGTGCTCCCAGGGATGGGAACTTCAATAGAGGTGCAATGAGTGAAACAGAATAAAATAATGTATTTAATTTGAATTCAACTTAAACTAAACTGCAATCAAATTAAATAAAAGTTAAGTAGATATGTTTGTGCTGATAGAATAGTAGGTTGTTTATTATTCAATACCAGGTTATAGTCCAACAGGTTTATTTGGAAGCACTCAGTTTCAAAGCGCTGCTCCTTCATCAGGTGGTTGTGGAGACCAAGATTGTAAGACACAGAATTTATAGCAAAAGTTCACAGTGTGATGTAACTGCAATTATATATTGAAAAATACCTGGATTGTATGTTAAATCTCTCAACTTTTAGAATTACCAAGTTGGTTTCAGTTGTAAATCGTAAAACTTTTTGTTTAAAAGTTACATTCTCAAATGAACTTTAACAATTGGTGTCATGTTAGCCCAGATAATGTATTGAAAGTGTTAGCTTCCTACATGAGACTGTCTGTGCCCCAATGGTTACGTTAAAGATTTGAAAAAGTTTTTAATAAAAATAATTTTAAAAAAGGGTAACAGAGATGATCCAGGTAATTATAGACCAGTGAGCCTGATGCCAGTGGTAGGGAAGCTGCTGGAGAAGATACTGAGGGGATCAGATCGACTTACATTTGGAAAAAAATGGGCTTATCAGTGATAAGCAACATGGATTTGTGCAGGGAAGGTCATGCCTTACCAGCTGAATAGGATTCTTTGAGGAAGTGACAAAGTTGATTGATGAGTGAAGTGCTGTAGATGTCAGGTACATGGACTTCAGCAAGGCGTTTGATAAGGTTTCCCATGGTAAATGATGGAGAAAGTGAAGTCACATGGGGTCCAGGCTGTACTAGCGAGATGGATAGAGAATTGGCTGGGCAGCAGGAGACAGTAATAGTGGAAAGGAGTTTCTCAAAATGCAGAACTGTGACCGGTGGTGTTCCACAGGCATCCGGGCGGAGACCATTGTTGTTTGTGATATACATAAACGATCTGGAAGAAGGTTTGGGTTAATAAATTTGCAGTCGACACTAAGACTGGAGTAGCAGCAAAGGGGACTGTCAGAGAATGCAGCAGAATAGATAGATTAGAGAGTTGGACAGAGAAATGGCAGATAAGAGTTCAATCCAGGCAAACACAAGGTGCTGCATTTTGGAAGATCCAATTCAAGAGCGAACTTTATGGTAAATGGAAACGTCCTGGGGAATGTTGAGGTACAGAGATCTGGGTGTTCAGGTCCATTGTTCCCTGAAGGTGGCAACGCAGGTCGATAGAGTGGTCAAGGTGGCACATGGCATGCTTTCCTTCATCGCACTAGGTATTGAGTACAAGAGTTGGCAGGTCATGTTACCGTTATATAAGACTTTGATTCAACAACATTTGGAATATTGTGTGCAGGTCACCACATTACCAAAAGGACATGGATGCTTTGGAGAGGGTGCAGAGATGGTTCACCAGGATGTTGCCTGGTATAGAGGGTGCTAGCTATGGAGAGAGATTGAGTAGATTAGATTTGGAGATGCCAGTGTTGGACTGGGCTGTACAAAGTTAAAAATCACACAACACCAGGTTCAATTGGGAGTACACGAGCTTTCGGAGCAACACTCCTTCATCAGGTGAACGTGGAGGCTCAATCCTAACAGAATTTATACCAAAAATTTGCAGTGTGATGTAACTGAAATTATACATGGAAAAACTGATTATCTGTTAAGCCTTTCATCTGTTAGAATACAGTGATAGTTTCACTTCTTTCATGTGTAAATCACAATACCTTTTTTTTAAAAAAACGTTGCATTCTTGGGTTAGCTATTAACAATGGTGATCGCTAGACAATATGTTGAAGGTGTTGGCCCCCTGTGTTCTCTGTCTATGCCATGACGTTTAGATTGATTCTAATCTAAAAAGTGAGATAACGGAGTTCTACATGAATGCATGCAGTTTTTGAGCAAAGTACAATGTAACCCTGAAAGTACAAATTCACCCTACAAAATGTGTGTATGTGTATGGGGGAAAAGTATAGAAGAGATATGGAAAGTTCTTTATGCAGAGGGTGTGGGTGCCTGGGACCCATTGCCAGCAGAGGTGGTAGAGGCAGTCACAATAGTGTCATTTAAGACCCTACACAGATACACGAATGGGCAGGGGACAGAGGCATACAGATCCTTAGAAAATAGGCGACAGGTTTAGATAGAGGATCTAGATCAGAGGCTTGGAGGGCCCAAGGGCCTGTTCCTGTGCTGTAATTTTCTTTGTTACATCACGATTCTGAAGAGCACCATACAAATGCAAGTTCTATCTTGAAAATTTTTATCAGTGGACCAGAAGAGGATTAAGTATTTAGTAGCATAGCCCTTGGTGCCTGTTCTCAAGTGAAGAGCGACAGATTAGACTAATTTATCCTATCCTACCCACAAGGTCATTGGGAGCAAAGAATAAAAACTGGAAAAGAACCAAAACCAAATCTTAAAAACCAGCTAAACTTACCAAACAACCGAAGGAGATGTGGTGCTCCATAAATCTGTGACATGGGTGCATCTGGATGATCAGCCAAGATTTCGGCATACTGTGGTCTCTCAAATTTGTACAGTAGTTGCGTACCCAACATCACATTGAAATATTCCTTAATTCCAGCAACTACTTCATTAACTGCATATTCCCTAAGGTTGAAAAGGAAAGATACTAAGCAATCAGTATTCTATTAGTACCCTATTATCAGCTTGTTAGAAAGGATAAAGACGTGGGAATGACACATACAGGCAAGCATCAAAAGAATTCAACTTGTGTCAGTGCTTAATTTTTTTTTATGGCATCCAGAAAAAGACCGTGAAAAGAGAAAGAGATGGGATGAGATAATCTTAATTCTATCCCTCCTCATTAATGACTTCAGCCTCCTAGATTTTCTCTGATCACCAGTCTTGTTTCCTCCCTTTGGGGTATGTCCTTTACAAGTGTCTGAAGATGGGTTTTTATCAAGGTCACACACACACACCCTCAAACATCTCGTGTGCCCTGCTCTTAAATCACAGAAGATCCGAGCAAAAACTTCAGGCATCAGTTTACTTTGTACTTTGAAAACAAGTTACCAGAGAAATAAAATCACTCACTTGTTATTGTCAGTGTTCCCACGTGACTTTTTGTAGTTGGCATATTCTTCCAACACTGTATCTACATTCTTTTTTGCGGGCAAGTGAAACAGCTTTAATGAGAGGAAAGATCATTGTTAGGTTATATAGCCATGTGTGAAACACTACTGAGCATGCAAATCTTGAACAATAAAAATTGATAACAAAAACATATTCTCATTTCTAAAAATAGAAATCCATCAACTGTGCCAAAGGTTTCCAATTATATTGTCAAAAAATAATGTTTGGGCTTATGGATCAATTCTTGATTATTTATCCGATGCATGGTTATAATTTCTGGAGAGCAGTATATGAAAAATACACTAACACAATCACCAAAAATGTAAAACAAATGGTCACTTTTAATGCATGAGGTGAATTGCTGCAGCAGTGAAGAAAATGCCATAGTCTAATAACTAACATGTCACATACTTTCAACACAGCCTGTGAAATTGGTCTGCAAGTTATTCAGACCACTGACAAGGCTTCTGATCTTATCCCAGGCAGAAGCAGATTACGTCCATTGCCAACACAAGTTGAGGATAACATTAAGGATACATAGCATTCACAGCATGGATACAAGCCGTTTGGTTTCTCCTCCCACTCTCCAAGTCTCCTCCCACTCTCATTTCACCTCATTTACAAACCCACTAATTCTTTTCTCGTTCATCGTGATAGCATTTTCAGTGTAAGGAAGTTTTGCTCAACTATTTTTGGATAGATTAACTTCACTATATCCGAGGAAAATACCCAATGACAAATTCATTTCTTGGCTGTCACCAGGTCCTCAGCACCTTCCGAATCCACGACCACTTCCAACTAGTTGAACAAGGGCAGCTGATACAAGGGAACACCACCACCTTCAAGTTCCCCTCAAAACCACTCATCATCCTGACATGGAAATATCTTGCCATTCCTTCACTGTTGCTGGGTCAAAATCTTGGAATTTCCTCACTAATGGCACTGTGGGTCAATCCACAGCAGATGGACAGCAGTGTTTCAAAAAGGCAGCTCAACACCACTTTCTCATGGGCAACTAGGGATGGGCAATACGTATGGCCAGCCAGCAACGCCCACCTCCCACAAATAAATACATTTTTTGAAACGCAGTCCAGCTCTATAGTCGCAGCATCTTTTCAGTACAGTCTTGCAAATCACAATTCATTCCATCCCAAAAGTAAAATTGGTTATTCTGTTATCTCTTTGTTTCAAGAAATCAAAATAAAAAGTTATCTTGGTATAAAAATCCTTGAAGTACTAACTTGGTTTCAAAAAAGTACCAAAAATGACAGATTCAACATGCAAGTGACCTTCAGGCAGCCATGAACAACTCAAGAACTACTGTCAAGATGTTGACCATTTTATGAAATCACTTTCCAGATTCAACCGAGTGCACTGAAGAATGACATTTTAACAAATGGAGACTCAATTCCCCTAAATTTTCCCTCTGAAACATCACTCTTCCTCAGGGAAATATAGTACAGTCCTGCATGTGAACAACATTCATTACATTCAAGAAGCTTAATGTGTACAACTCCCAAGAGTATAACCCTCATGAGAATTAAAGCACATCACTGGAAAGCAAAGTCATAATGAACTTCATCTTGCCTTGCTTGCAGGGAGCAAGAAAAGATATAAAAGAAAGATGTGTGCAGACCTGTTAAATTCAAGGAACAGAGTATGTAGTGGACATTCTACTTTGATGTTAAAACTGCAAAGTCAGGTAGCTTCTGTACTTGAGCCAAAAACATGCTTCAACTTCAAGCATGCTCTGACTCTTCTGAACATTTTCAATTTACCATCATCTATTTGGTGGCACAGTGGAAACTGTCAAATTTGTACTTACTGATTGATATGCCTTTTGTTGTGGGCTCCTGCTTACTTGGAATTTGTATCAAGGCTGTGCAAACAATTTTCAATAAAGGCTGAACAATCAGGAAAGGAGACACTCATTTAATTAGTCCGAGGGCATCTGAACACAATTCTTAAGGTGAAATGCCAGCACTGAACCCACGTCATCACCAATTACCCTGTCTTAGCAGGTTAAATATTAACTTTCATTTTGTAATGCTCCAGGGGCTTTTCTGTACGCTCAAAATCCATGCACTCAGCACCTTCCAGCATTTAAGCATGGCAGGAAACGCAAGACTTCAGGATGTATGCATCTCAAAATAAATGCCTTAAAAATACATTCCCTGTAAAATTATCCTAAGCAGTTTAAATCTAATCCAAGATCCAGAAAGGATACTGAAAAACACTTTTGAAGCTTTCAACATATCCGTAGGTAGCAAAATAGATTCATGAATAAGAATTGAAAGATAACAATTTTAAGAGTCTTTAAGAATATTTCAAGAAGTTGTTTTATATTTTTATCAATGCTTTTTTAATACTAACTTTACAGGACTGCTTACAATAGCACCCAGCAGCTTGCAGTGCCAGCAAGAACCTGTGATATTACAGGTTCAAAACAGATCTATCCCAGCATTGCCAAACTGAATAGTACAACTGTTCTAGACATGATTTCCAAGTATGAGCTGGCATTAATTGAGTACTTTTCACAACCACAGGAAGTCAGCAAGAATGTTTGAGCTAGTGAAGCACTTAAGTGTAATCAGTGTGGCAACGCAGGAAACAAAGCACAGTAAGATCTCACAAATAGCATTTGACAGCAGCCAGGCACTAAAAACGACACTGAAAAATTTAGCGCGTAGGTTTGCTCACTGAGCTGCAGGTTTGATATCCAGGCGTTTCATTACCTGGCTAGGTAATATCATCCGTGGCGACCTCCAAGTGAAGCGAAGCTGTTGTCTCCTGCTTTCTATTTATATCTTTCTCCTGGATGGGGTTCCTGGGGTTTGTGGTGATGTCATTTCCTGTTCGTTTTCTGAGGGGTTGATAGATGGCATCTAGATCTGTGTGTTTGTTTATGGCGTTATGGTTGGAGTGCCAGGCCTCGAGGAATTCTCTGGCATGTCTTTGCTTAGCCTGTCCCAGGATAGATGTGTTGTCCCAGTCGAAATGGGGGGTTTTTCAACAGTGTGTAGGGCTACGAGGGAGAGAGGGTCGTGTCTTTTTGTGGCTAGCTGGTGTTCGTGTATCCTGGTGGCTAACTTCCTTCCGGTTTGTCCTACGTAGTGTTTGTGGCAGTCCTTGCATGGAATTTTGTAGATGACGTTGGTTTTGGCTATGGGTTGTACTGGGTGTTAAGTTTGTTAGTTTTTGTTTGTGTGTGTTGGTGGGTTTGTGTGCTACTAGGATTCCGAGAGGTCTTAGTAGTCTGGATGTCATTTCTGAAACTCCTTTGATGTATGGTAAGGTGGTTAGGGTTTCTGGCAGTGTTTGGTCTGCTTGTCGTGGTTTGTCCTAAGGAATCTGCAGACTGTATTTTTTGAGTATCCGTTCTTCTTGAATACGTTGTATAGGTGGTTCGCCTCTGTTTTCCGAAGTTCGTCTGTGCTGCAGTGTGTGGTGGCTCGTTGGAATAGTGTTCTGATACAGCTTTGTTTGTGTGTGTTGGGATGGTTGCTGGTGTAGTTAAGTACTTGGTCAGTGTTTGTCGGTTTTCTGTATACGCAGGTTTGTAGTTCTCCGTTGTCCTTTCTTTCGACTGTGACGTCCAGGAATGCGAGTTTGTTGTCAGTTTCTTCCTCCTTGGTGAACTTTAGGCCTGTGAGGGTGTTGTTGATGTTAAATGTCTCTTCTATCTTGTTTCATTTTGTGATGACAAAATATTAACCAGGGCATTGGGGGAAAACTCTTTCAAATGGCGCCACTGGATGTTTTTGTGCCAAGACAACTGACAGGACCTTAATTTAAAAATCACACCAAAAGACACCACTTTTATCTGTGAAACACACCATGAGCCAAGATTTTGCTCTTAAGTCATGACAGTCAAATGAACAGCCTCCCGATTCAACAGCGCATGCATTATTCACTTACAGTTCTCTTCTAACCAATTTCTGACCAATTACAGGTGGCAATGTAATCTTAAGATGGAACTTAAATACAAATTTCGCGCATGCCCATATTGGTGCTATGTCAAACTTGTTGTAGATGAGGGCAGTGGTTTTAGATACAGTGGAATTGGAATTATCGGAAACAGCTCAACAATGCTTCTCTAACAAAGTGCATGTGCACGCCCAGAGAACTTTTACTTTTCCCTTTCACTTTTCAGCTTTTCTTTAATTTCAGTGGCTAGTGTTAAAGGAGAGTTAAGGGAAAGTAAGATTGCACTTCATCTTTACAAAAGCTCAGTTAACATCTGAAAACAGCTAACCACCTTTTTGTGGGACAACTTTAACCTCCCTCATCCTAACCTTTCCTCTGGATATGCTGCAATGATATAGAGCAATATGCTTTCCTTGGACCTTAGCAGCATCTCATTTCATAGTGAATGACCCCCTCCCCTCTCTTGCTTAGAGTCAGAGCAGGGTTTAAAATACAGATAAACCTTGCTCCATACCAACTGCATAGAAGTACAATACATCCATGTTATCAATTCCTAAACTCCTCAAGCAGCAAAGACTACATACTTGCCCTCAACTGTTTTTTCTGAATATTTGATTCACAGAAGCAAAGATCTCCTCAGTGAAAAGACAGATAATAACAGATAATTACCTACAAGGTAATTGATCTGTTACACAACCCTGGAAAATCAACCTTAACATCTCAGTGGTCAAGGACAATTTGGGAACATCACACGCTTTATCTGCCCTCCAACCTGGATAGCATCCTAAAGGGGGTGAACAGGAGTTGTTAGATCAGCCAAGACCCTACCAAGCGGGAGGGCAGGTTTAAGGTCTCTGTTCCTAATTTGATTTTTTATAACTTGGGATATAATTACTATTTCTCCACTGTCACTGGTCAAAATTCTGGAATTCCCTCCCTAACACCACTATATCGATAGACTGCAGGAGTATTAAATGATGCATTACATAATTTACTATTTCTCCTGACTAATGCAAAGATGTCTGCTGTATATGCACATTACTTGGCACTAGGTGGATGACTGTGTACAGAATTACTCAACCTCAGGAGCCTGGGAAGCATTCCAAGCTTCATAGTGCACTGAATTGTTTTGAAGTGCTATGATTGTTACGGAGAGAATTACGGCTACTCACGATGCATTGTTCAGTGCATATTGTACAGGAATTGGGACTTAATGTTACAGATGTACAAGACGTTTGTATGGCCACATTTAGAGTACTCCCATATTTCTGGTCACCCTGCTATAGGGAGGATGCCATTAAACTGGAAAGGGTACAAAAAAGATTTACAAGTAATGTTACCGAGAATTGAAGGCTGGTTATAAGGAGATGCTGGGACATTCTTTGCTGAGGCATGGGAGGCTGAGGGGTGACCTTGCAGGAGTAATAAAATCATGAGGGGCATGGATAAGGTGAATAGTCAAGATTTTTACCTCAGTAGGAGAGTCCAAAACTAGACAGCATAGGTTAAGGGGAGGGGGGAAAAGATTTAAGGGAGATCTGGGGAAAGTTTTTCACTGAGAGGATGGCCCGCATATGGAATGAGCTGCGAAAGGAATATGTAGAGGCAGGTACAATTAAAACAGGTGAAAGACTTTCGAACAGGCACATGGATGTTCAAGTATTTTTTCGAGATGGCTCAGGGAATCCTTGATGGACTCTACCTGTAAGCCTCTCTTGATCCAGCCCAGAGATTGTACTCTATGGTCGTCTGGAATACAAAACTTTTACAGACAGTTTAGTTTAAATTATTACCTTTATTTACCAATGGCATCAATGTTACACTATAACATAGATACCTACAAGCCAGGCTTGAGCGAAGGTTCTAAAACCACTAGCAGTGTAGCAGCGCCAGCTCGTACCCCTATGAGCTCTCTCAGGCTACTCCTCTTATTGCTGCAAACAAGTTGTCTTTATAAAGAATTTGGTATTAAAATTACTACGCCACATGTCCTTAATCAGATAAGCAGCAATAAAATGGTAGAAGTTTGCAGAGAAAGAGAAACTCGCTGACAGGTCTGAGTATGCTTGACTAATTAAACTACATGACAAAGTGGGACACCCTGATCAAGCCACGCCAAATGGCCAATTGCTTTGACTAGATTACCTTCTCTTTTAACAGTACATCATAACGAGAAGCTAGTCTAAACTATGTGGAAAAGGTCATGAGGCAACCTTGCTCAGCTAACATGCTGTTATGATTGTCCTACAAAATGGCTTTTTCCTTTAAAGTCATCTTAGACTCCCAAAGTGCAAGTTAAATCCATAACATTCCCAGATCTCGAGCTCTAGGGAACAATACACAAATATTCAACCCATGATAAGCTGGTGTTCACTAAAATCAGACCACAAAGAGTTAATCTTTCCACCAGCTTCAGTCCTGTGTATGTCCCTTGAACCCTTCGGTCAGTGAATGTAATTTACTGAAGAATGTTTTCTCTCTCTCACACGTGAACATCTTCCAACTTTCTTATTATGTCAATTTCACCGTGTTTTCCTAGCTATGGGTAATGAGACATTCACCCTCCAAAACTGTCAAGATTAGATTAGAAAGTTGGAAGATGTTCACGTGTGAGAGAGAGAAAACATTCTTCAGTAAATTACATTCACTGACCAAAGGGTTCAAGGGACATACACATAGGGAGCTAAGCTTCATAAATCCAAATCTGCACAGTGTGGTATACATGAAAATGTATCAGGATTGTTCTACTACGTGCATATTCCACTCAGCTTATCAAATTACAAGTTCTTTTCCTACTGAGTATGAGTTTAGTTAAAAGAGTTTTCGATGTAAAACAGAAATTTAGTTATCAGACATTCACCTGTGAAATATGCACACCTCCATACCCCTGGGTGAGAAGGAAGCACTGCCACACATTCCACAAGTGAACAAATGTTATCACCTTATTTATACCAATCCATTGACGCTAAGAACAGATGTCCTTAATTCTTTCCCACATCTCCTTAGCGGATGTGTAAGGCCACCAGCTTTCTCATGGATGGGAAGTGTTTAGAGGGATATGGACCAAACACAAGCAAATTGGACTAGTTTAGTTTAGGAAACCTAGTCGGCATGGACAAGTTGGATTTAAGGGCCTGTTTCCGACTATCATTAATTGAGAAATCCCATAATCAATGGTAAGACAAATGATCAGTCAAATCTGTTCTTTATGATATCGACCAAGGATGCAATGCTGGCCAGGGCACCAGGATAGCCTTCTACCAGTTGGGATGCTTTCAGGATAATCAATGTGCAATAAATTATAGCGAAACTCACGTGCCATTATCGATTATTTAAAAAATAATACTTGCTAGCCTAGAGTACCTCAGAATGCTTTTGTTTTACCATGTCTACTTTACTTTAAAACCCAAAACATTTTTTCCAGTCCACTCTCAAGGGTGCATATGTATTTGGAGGGAAAGATAATCAAATATTGATGCATTAAGCCAAGACAGCCTCTGCTTCTTCAGGTTGCCAAACATCCTAACTAGTAGAAAACTATCCTGATCGCCCAATTGTTAAGTGCTTAGTTTTTGCCTAAATAATTGCTTTGAAGTGGTATGACTGTTAAGTGTAATGTGAAGCTTGGAATGCCACTCTGGCTCATGAGGTTTAGAGTAATTTTGTACAAATTCATCCAGCTTGTGCTAAGTAACGTGTATCCAATGCAGAGACATCTTGCTAAATAATTTCCACAATAAATTCCAAAATGTATAATGTGCAACATGTATCAGACTGGAGAAAATTAAAAGTTATGTGAATTCAGCTTAGTAACAAGTAAACCCCACAATAATTGTGACAAAACACAGCACACACAAGTAAATCAGCTGGAAGACACAAGAACCTGCTTTATTGCAAGATTAATGTTCCTTCTTAAAAGCCATGCATCAATCGATTTCTGAGCAAAGTTAGATGTTAAGGATATGCTTTAATTATCTAAGATTTAGTTGGCAATCTCCCTAAAAATAGAATCTCAGAATGAAACCACACAGAAGGAAGCCACCCAACACGCAGCACCTTTAATACAGCTATTCCATTAGTCTCACTAATGTTATTTATCCACAGTCCGATAAATTTCTCACCTCCCACTAGTTCTCCAATATTTTACTGATAAAGTTATTACTGAATCTACTTCAGCGCACTTCAGAACAGCTGTGCAAAGGCACAGTTTCTTCATATCAATCACCATAACCCTATGAATCTTATTGCCACTGGGTGGAGAAGATCTGGGTTTGGGTCCCAGTCCACAGCTTGATAGTCACCAAAGTTTATTCTTAATGTGGAGCATCTGATTGATTATCAGTCCATAAATCCTTCCATTATGCCCACGACTGTTAGAGCAGGAGAATGAGTCAGGCATGCTTGAGTTAGTGTGACATCCCTCAAGCTCGTGCCTCTGGTCACAGGCTAGTGATCTGTCCCAGGTAAAATAAGCTATGAAAACATACAAAACTACATGATTTGTCGGTCTCATCATCGTGGAAAGCCTCAAAGTTTGTAACTGGAAACAGACTCTCTATTTACTATGAAAACCTCTCAATTTAGGACACCTTTATTTAATTTTTTCTTAATCTACATCGTTCTAAGGAGAGTTCACTACAAATCTTAGTTCTTCAGGGTTGCTTAAGTAAATTGTTCAAAGCTCGCATCATGAAAGGCAGGCCACGGTTCCTAGAGAGCACGCTGCCCAAAACAAGATGACTTAATTTCATCAAAAAAATTCTGAAATTTGATTTTAAATGTTTTTTAATATTGATGTTAATTCACTTTAGACTGAGAACCGAGCATCATCTTTCAGTTTCTGTTGGTAGAATTGCTGAAGTTACAGCTCTGGCAATATGGTATGGAAACTCATCTTGGCAACCAAAACACGGGAGCAAGTGGGCAGACTGCACTCCCCCACAAGCTGAGCTAACCTAGTGACAAGTAAAAAATCTATTGTTGTGAAATATTTACAGCACAGAAACAGGTGATTTGGTTCATGAATCTGTGTCTAATCATCTTTCCAACCCTTCTTTACCTCATCCTATCAATATATCCTTCTTAGATGTTTTCACCTCATCTTGTTACCTTGTCTGCAATAGCAATATTCTAGCCAAATTTACCATGGTAGCAAATCCTGATGTATCACCATGCTTTGAAGCAACCAGATAGACTGCATACCTGTTTTTGACGTGTGATCAGGTCCCAATCGTCCACGAGCCATGGTTTCAACTCCTCTGGAATCTTAACCTTGACTTCTACCCTGTTCATAAATGTCTCCTCCTGCAGAAGACAACAATTTACCAAGTTACAGCTTCTTCCCAGGTCTACACACAAATTGAACTTGCTGCACACTGCATTTAAAAAACACACCCACAGTCCTAACACCTCAAGGTAAATCTTTATAAAGTAGTAGGAGTGCTCAATTCGATAAAAATTGCAGACTTTTAAAAACAGGCTTCCCATCTTCTCAAAGCCTCAACCAGCAATAGCTCCGAATACCTTAAGGACCAACCATTCAGGGGTAGAAGTTGTGTCATAGGCATGTAGATTTCCATTTTGGTTCATTTGGAGATGAGCATTAAACATGTCCCATCTCAAACAAATAAAAGCTTGGAAAGCATAAGATGTGACAGAATGATACCCAGTTTAAAAATGTTGGGACAGCATAGATTTAAAAAATTAGGCATGAACCAACTGTAATGCTCAAGATCAGGAAATAATATGACACCATACAAGACAAAGACTACTTTTTTTCCTTGACTGAGTCCAGTACAAGAAAGTGTAACCTACTTTGAGTGGGCTATTTATAGGGAGAAAGCAGGAGAATGGGGTTGAGAAACATATCAGCCATGATGGAATGGTTGAGCAGCCTCATTGGGCCGATTATCTTAATTCTGCTCCTATGTCTAATGGTTTATTCAGTCATCATGTCAGGCAGGACTTCTTCAAAACAAAATTTACTGACAATGTGAAGCTCTCTCTCTAAAAAGTAATGAAGCTAAAAGTTTGAAATCTCAGAAATATCCATCTAATCCAGCTGAATTTCAAAGCTTTTTAGAAGGTTACCTACTAAATTTTGATCTATACTAGTCGATGCAGACTATCCTCAATGTAACACTTTTAATCCTGCCAGCCTTGAAGGAAAAAGTAAAGGATTGTGATTTAATATTAAGTCCACAAGCACTTAAAACTTCCCTGCAATACAACTCGTACATCGCATTACACATTCAACCAGACACTTTGCTTATTTAATCAAGCTTTTTAAAAAAAAAATCTCTTGGTACCATTCAACAATGTGGATCTAGTTACACCTCAGATTTCTGATAAAATGTAATTAGAACTGAACAGAAAGTGATATGAAGCAATAATGAAAATTGCTGAAGGGAAGATGTTGAGGCTTTTTGTCAAACATGCATCATGACTGACACAAGAACACCAAATTAAGGGAACAATTATTTATACTTCATGAGAAAAAGGCATAGATTAGTTGGAAAGTTGTGTCTGATTGGTATGTGCCCATGGTAAAGACTTGACCAGGGAACTGTGGCCTCCCAACATGTTCTTTCTACTTACAAAGGACAGTGCCCACACACATACATGCAACCTTAGCAAGCATAGGATAAAAAAACTTCGACAATGTCTTTTTCCACTAAACACTCAGGTTCCACACAACTATGTGACTGTACATGATGAAAACTAGCAGGTAATCAAATGATACCTACCAGGAACTATGTTATCGAGACTGGAGGGTTTGAGTTATCAGGAGAGGCTGGGATAGAGGAAGAGGTAGGGGCGGGTACAATGACAACATTTTAAAGATATTTGGACAGGTAGGCGTGTAGGAAAGATTTAGAAGGATAACAGCCAAACATGGGCAAGTGGGACTGGGTCAGTTTAGGAAATCTGGTTAGCACGGACGAATTGAGCTGAACGGTCTGTTTCCATGCTGTATGACTATTGACTGTAGCTGTAAATAAAAGTCACAATTCAACAAGATCAACTGGTGTTTCTTTGTTGTTAAACCTAAGAAAAATTAAAAAATGTTAAGTACCATTTTTATTCCATCCATGAGGAAATGTTACTTTGTCCCATTTTCTTTTCCCTCCACTCATGAAAGCTGATTTTACCATGGGTTCTATGCCATGGATGCCAATATTCAAAAGGGTAATTGAGACCAGAAACATGCCACTATTTAGAAGACCAAAGTGTCCATTTTTAAAATTAATTCATTCATAGTGTTATAAAAGATCCAAGACTTGTATGAAGAAATACCTGTAGATTTAATTATGTAAAATATCATTTTTAATGAATTTGAACTTCAAGCTAGTGGCATATGGGTGCTGTTCTGTTCTTGTGAAAGGGTTTTAAAGAACTAATTAGGTCAGTCTTTTTAGATCCAAGATTTTAAACCGCTATGTGCAAGTTTATTTATACCACAGGACTTACAACTGAAGACAGAGTGTATAAAGCTATTAGAAAAGCAGAAGCTAAAATGAAGTTTTAAAAAAAAAAACTAGCTCAAAAGATTTCAAGCAGTTTACTGAAACTTCCAGATATGGGGTGTTTGGTTAGAACGCTGCAGTTTATGAAAAGACTAAGGAAGTCTAAGCTATCGATTGTGAAAGTGATCAAAGGTAAAGGGCTTCACAACTCAGATCTGAGTCGTAGTAGTTAAATCAAATCAATGGATTTGACAGGGAAGGAATATTTAAGTAACTGTCAAGATGATGATATTCGGGAGTAGATGGGATTTTGTTTTGCAATGTTTCAAAACCTTTCAAACAGTGTTGATTGAGATAGCTTGGTTTATTTCACTTCATTTTCCTTTCTTTTGCATAATAAGTTTGATTTATTGTTGAAACCAAATTTGCAGACTTGCGTGCTCCTGTTTCAGCAAAAGACTACCATGTTAAACAAAAATATTATCTATCAAGCCAGATTTCATTCTGGCATCTAACCTGTCCAATTGGCTGGGATCATAACGATAGGAATAGAACTGTTGGCAAGGCCAGCGTTTAATGCCCATTCATAACTGAGCTTGAGAAGGCGAGTGACCATGCCAGCAAGAATCTCTGGACAGTAAATCAAACCAGAAATATTGGCCAAGCTTTTGATGTCCCCAGTACAGATACTCAGTCAGAACAAATTACTGCAGATGACAAACTTTACTGAAAAACAACAAACTCCTGAAGAAGGGCTTGTGCCCAAAACATCGATTCTCCTACTCCTTGGATGCTACCTGATCTGCTGTGCTTTTCCAGCACCACACACAACTGAAAACAAATGCTGGAGATCACAGCGGGTCAGGCAGCATCCATGGAAAAAGCAAGGTAACTAAGTCTCAAACGGATACTCAGAGCCCCAAGTGTAGCATCAAAACCTGCCAATTTAAATACTTTAATTACTGTTTTGGCTCATCTGTTCATCAGTCGCAGACTGAATCAAAGACTTTCTGCTCCATGTGGATTAACAATCTAATTCACTATGGAGCTAAAAGTGGCATTATAAACTCAAACTGAGGGAGAGAAATTGGACCCATTTCCTAATGGAGTAATAACCATTATGAAGTAACACTTTGAAAGAATGTGTGTTAAGTATCCAGAGCTCAAATACACAGGCGTTTAAAAATTATGTTTCAAAATATAGCACAATAGAAGCTCTCTTCATCGACAGTTACTGAAATCCACACGTAACATCTTTGTTAGTTGTAATCCCAGGCATTTCAGAACATCATTTATAGATTCAATTTATGTTGACTTAAATTTTGGTTTTATTACTGGTTATTAAACACACATTCAGTTGCTGTGTTACATTCTAGTGAACTACATACACTTTCCATTGTGGGGTCCACTCTTGCCCTTTTCTTCCTGGGTGGCTGTGGTGTTTCACTAGTGCTACTTCCATCACCAGCTGTGGGAGCTGATAAAAGATCAAATTAGTTACTCACAGCGAAGCTAATTGACTGTTCTTACATACACTCAACCATCAGCTGAGGCACTGACTTATAGACCTCGAATAACTGACTACTAGAATATATTCAATATACATCATCATCATTTCTATGCGGCATTACTAAAAATCACTATATTACAGATTGGTGGCAGAACTGAGGAGATTGGAAGAAATATTTAGGATTTGTCTTGCTTTGTTTAATAATGCTGCATTACATCAAGCATTACCTGGATTTTTAAAATGTTATTGATGCATCATAAGTGATGCTCATCTGTGTTTGTTCCTGTTCAAGGTGCACAGTCAGTCCTGACCGTCCTTTATTAACAGGAGTTTGCATCAGTCAAGCGGTCAAAAGACTCAATTTCAAACAGCGATCAAATTTTTATCAGGTCACTACATATTTTGCCAAATTCTCCAATGCTAAGCCAAGCCATTTACAGAATCTCAAGAAATTAAAGCACAGGATGCAGCCATTTGGCCTGCCATGCTAGTACAGGTTCTTTGAAAGCAGTTATTCTTAGCCCACATTACTGTTTTTCATCCATAATCCTTTAAAGTCTTCAACCCTATTTACTTGTTCACCATCCTTTTAAAAATTATTTCCATTACTTTTGCAGGGTCAGCATTCCAAATCAAATAACTCTGGTGAAAACAATCCTTCTTAGGTCTTTTACCATGAATTTAAAATTCATGATCTCTAATTATTGACCAATGTAGAGAAAACTTGCCCTATCAAAGCCCAAAAGAACTCAGATGATCCTTCCATAAGCTTTTAAGGAAAAACCAGTTTTCCACTTGGGTTACAGTACTACCAATGTAAAACATACAAAATCACCCTATGATTACCACCAACAGGCCTACATCCAACTGGTCCGCATCCAGCTAATATATTGCTTTTCTCTCTCCACATTGAGCTGAGTGATAAGTACAGAAGAAAACACTTGAATGCTCTTCATATTTCATGAAATATTTCACAGTTCTACCATAACATTGCAATAAGTTCTAATCGGCACCATCTGCCTGAGCCTGCCTCCAGTGCATAACCCACACCTTAAACCCTGCACCCCCTTCCCATTATCCTGCACATACCCCGCCGCTCACCGAAGCCCTGCTCCTCTCGACACCTGCCCAAATATTCAACCCCTCCCCCCCTCAACTGCTCTGTCTCTCTACCCCACCACCTCCTTTGCAGCCAACATACCTCCTTCCATATTTGTTCATACATGTGTGAGCAAGGTGAAAGACTGAAAATGAATGAAATTCCTTGAACCAAAAGTCAGAATTCCACCAAAGATCTAAATTTGTTATTCCTAAACATACCTCAATGAGTACATTTTAAACAAATGTCAATCATAGGATATGGGTATCACAAGCAAGGCTAACATTTATTGCACATTGCCTACTGGTTCTCAAGGCTAGACATAGCAAGTAGGACTCTCTGACAACAGGTAGGCAATTTCTGAGACAACTAAGGGGATAAGTATTCCTGAGGGATACCCTTTGGGGCGGCAAGGTGGCTAGCACTGCTGCCTCACAGCGCCAGAGACCTGGGTTCAATTCCCAGCCTGAGGCAACTGTGTGTGTGGAGTTTGCACATTCTCCCCGTGCATTCTGCATGGGTTTCCTCCGGGTGCTCCGGTTTCCTCCCACAGTCCAAAGACGTACAGGTTAGGTGAATTGGCCATGCTAAATTGCCCATAGTGTTAGGTGGATTCGTCAGGGGTAAATATAGGGGGATGGGTTTCTCTTTGGAGGGTCGATGTGGACTTGTTGGACCAAAGGGCCTGTTTCCACACTGTAGGTAATCTAATCTTGTACAGAGATAACCGGTTTCTTCAACTGCTTGAAGGTTGCATTCAGTAATAAAAGATCTGAACCAAAGATAAGTTTTAAGGATACTTACCTTTCTGTTTATTCTTCTTTGTTTTTCTGAAAGAGAGAAAAACTTTTACAAACGAGTATCAAATGCATTTTTTTAAAATCATGTCAATGGGAAAATAACAAATTATTGCCGTATCAACTTCATAGCTGGCACTGACTAATACTGGACATGCCCAGAACCTTATTCAGGGAATACATACAAAAAAAAATGATAGTTTATGCTTCCAAGGCAACATAGAATTTTGTTTTAATTCATAGTCATGCTGCACAGATGGCTCGCCACCTGATTTTGTTTTTAAAAAAAGATGAATAAAGGAAAGAAGAGTTACATTGCTACAACAAACAATTCTTCTTTGCTACTCATTCTCCATGGTAACTCCAGTTTCACATATCATGGGTTGCTTCTCTGGCTTGATGGTAATGGCTCAGCAAGGCAAATGCCAAATTATGAGGTCAGAGATTGCAGTTGAATACAGTTCTGCCATTAACTCTTCGTATTTTGTCAATCAGGGGTTTGAAAAGGACAATAAATCCAACTTAGTGGAAAAGCTAATTGAACCGCGTTAAAATTAGTTTCAAAAAATTGGAACACACCTGAAAAGTTACCACGAGATTCAGTACTCAAGTTACTCACATTTCAACATTCTTCTGTTGCATGGTGGAAGCCTTCTTGGCTGGTGCAGCGCCCCTCATCTTGCCCTCTGCCCATTGCTCTCTAGAGATAAATAAATTAACAGAAAATAAAATAATTACTAACAGAAAAAGGGAACACTTCTCAAACAGTATTAGAGTCATAGAGATGCACAGCATGGAAACAGACCTTTCGGTCCAACCCGTCCATGCCGACCAGATATCCCAACCCAATCTAGTCCCACCTGCCAGCACTCAGCCCATATCCCTCCAAACCCTTCCTATTCATATACCCAATAAAAATGCCTCTTAAATGTTGTAATTGTACCAGCCTCCACCACTTCCTCTGGCAGCTCATGCCATACACGTACCACCCTCTGCGTGAAAAAGTTGCTCCTCAGGTCTCTTTTATATCTTTCCCCTCTCACCCTAAACCTCTAGTTCTAGACTCCCCCACCCCAGGGAAAAGACTTTGCCTATTTACCCTCTCCATGCCCCTCATAATTTTGTAAACCTCTAAGGTCACCCCTGAGTCTCCAACGCTCCAGGGATTGTCAACATTAAAATTAACTTAGACTGCAATAAAAAATATTTGCTTGCAATCCCTATTATCAAAACTTGTGTTTGCACTTAGCATAGAAACTATCTTTGTGAACTTGTCACTAAATTATATACTCTGACTATAAAGTGATTATCAGGTGAATACAAGGATCCCAGAACCACTTCAGAGATGATTAGGTGTCTTTCCCAGTGTCTTAGCGAAACCTGTATTTTAATCATCACCAAAATTCTGGTCGTTGCAAACTGTGTAAATTGGTGGCTACAACTCCTTACATTGGAAGCACTTCCTAGAGGTTGCAAGCTCCATCTCTTGAGATTGTGCCCCACAGTGGCACTGAGGCCCAGGTTATCCCCTTGCCATTTCTCACGTCTGAGGCACAGTAGAGGTGAGCAATGAAGGTGATGGCGCTTGTGTGTTGGTGGTGATGGAGAGGCTTCATAAACATCTTCTTGAAGTCTCATACCCAAATCATTAGCCGGAGGCCTTCAATGAATCAACTGGCATAGCAGAATGCGCCTTCATTTTGATACAGGCCACGAGCTGATAGATGACAGTACAAGAGATATCGTGCAATAGGACACATACATGTTAGACCAGTCAGCAAGACATCACCTTCATAAAATCATCCTAGGAAAGACATTAAGTTTGAAATAATAATAATCACTCAAACCTCGAGGTTTGTGTTCTCGGCACAGCTATCATCTGGTGCTTAATTCATAATCTATCTTCTTCATACAGTCAAAAGTGGGAATGTTCATTAATATTGCACAATGTTTAGTACAGGCTATCTTCAGATACTGAAGCAGTCCGTATCACCCAGACTTGGCCAGATACGTGGCAACTAATATTCATGCCAAAGAAGTGCCAGTGACCACCTCAGCCACCTGGAGACAGTAAGGACTGCAGATGCTGGAAGCCAGAGTCAATAGATGTGAAGCTGGGAAAGCACAGCAGGTCAAACAGCATTATAGGTGCAGGAACGTCAACATTTCAGGCCAAAACCCTTGTCAGGACTTTCCTGCTCCTTGGATGCTGCCAGAACCTAGCCATCACCCCTTAATACTCAACGGCATTACCATCAAATGAATCCTCCAACAATATCTTTGGGTTACCATTGACCAGAAACCGAAAGACCTACATAATAACGTGCTTACTAATACAGCTCAGAGACTGAGAATACTGAGGCAAGTAACTCACCTTTTGCTTCCCCAAAGACTGTCTACCATCTACAAGGCACAAGTCTGGAGTTTGATTGAATAATCCCTACTTGCCTGGATGAGTACAGGTCAAGAAGCTTGGCAGCATCCATGAGAAAGCAACCTTGATTAAGTGGCCTCCCCATTAACCACCTTCAATATTTATTCTCTCTCCAACAGCATTCAGTAACAGCAGTGTGTACCACTTACAAGATGCACAGCAGCAACAAACAAAGGATCTTATTACAGCATCTTTCAAATTTGCAGCTTCCAACACGGGGGAGGACCAGGGCAGCGAATGCAAGGCAACACATGCAAGTTCCCCTCTAAGCCATACACCAACTTGGACGTGTAACGTCAAGCCTTTTTAATCACTGGGTTCAAAATCTTAGAACTCCCTCCCTCAGTGATTTCAGGAGGTAGTTCATCACCACCCTAAGGGCAGTCAGCAAGAGGCTATAAATTATGCCTTAGCTAGTGACGTCCACACCTGGCAAACAAAATAAAATATAAAAAACGTTCTTACAAAGTTCAGTTTTTTTACATTTATAGCTATTATATATTGACATCAATATGTCAACTTTAATAATCATACATATTATTACTACAGTGGTTTACTGCTTTTTTGTTGGCCTCTGCAGTCACATTAATTTTTAAATGTTAAGCGGGGTCATATTGAAAAGTACTAAATAGGTGAAAGTTACTGTGGAAATTTAGTGTGCACTCAAAAATAAGGAGAAAATGTGTAACTTCAAAATGGGACTGTGATCTATGCAGCTGGGTTCAATTAGCTTTAACTTGGCTTTATCTGAAGATAGTACTTGTCCTTCCCTCTCCAAATGCTACAGTACAGAATATTGTTTAGAAATACTGTTCAATTCTTCTGTACGTAGTGCATATTTTACAATGTCATGATTGTGACAGTCAATCATGCAGATGCCCACTTTTACAACTCTCTGTACATCGAGTGGCAGTGATGGACCTAGAGGGAAATTCACTGTCTAGAGGGGGAGTGTGGCACTCAGTAATTTCAAATTACAGCAAGATTTTTCTCGTTTTTGATTCAACAAGTGCCTAAAATTTCACTTCAAATGCGAGATTGAAAACATCAACTCGATAACTAAAGTGTGGAAATACCCAGCTTTGGGGACACCCAATTCCTGAAACCATGACTGTTTTGTCTGATTATTGACAGGCTTTAAGTTAGAAGAGAAACTTCAAGGTGCAACTTTGAAATTTCAGCAGAAACTGGAGTACCTGTCACAGGTATAATAGGGAATTACAAAATAGGGGATACGGTTACAGAATAAAGGAGGCATTGATTTAAAACTGAGACACAAAGGAATTTTCTTTATGAGGGTTGAGACACAATCTGGAATTGTCTGGCCCAGAGATATGGAGGATAGATCCCAAAATATTTAATGGAAAGGTAACAAAGAGACCTTGAAGTGCAGGTGCATACTTCCTTGAAAGTGGAGTTGCAGGTAGATAGAAAGCGACATTTAGTACGCTTACCTTTATTGGTCAGTGCACTGAGTATAGGAGTTAGGAGGTCATGTTGTGGCTGTACAAGACATTGGTTAGGCTACTTTTGGAATATTGTGTGCAATTCTAGTCTCCCTCCTATAAGAAGGATGTTGTGAAACTTGAAAGGGTATTCAGAAAAGATTTACAAGGATGTTTTAAGGTTTGGAGCATTTGAGTTAAAAGGAGAGGTTGTTTTCCCTGGAGTGTCGGAGGCTAAGGTGTGTCCTTACCTAAGGAGCAACTTTTTCACGCAGAGGATGCTGAGTGTATGGAATGAGCTGCCAGAGGAAGTGGAGGAGGCTGGTACAATTAAAGCATTTAAAAGACATCTGGAAGGGTATATGAATAGGAAGGGTTTAGAGAGATATTGGCCAAGTGCTGGCAAATGGGACTAGATTAGGTTAGGATATCTGGTCAGTATGACAAGTTGAACTGAAGGGTCTGTTTCCATGCTGTACATCTCTACAACTCTAGATTGATTGTTTTAAAATAGAGGAGCTGAGAGCCATGACATGAAAATAGAGTTGAAGCCTGGGGAAGATCAACCATGATTTTATGGAATGGTAGAACAAGCTTGAGAGGATGAATGCCCTACTCTTATTTATGTTACGTAGTTAGCCTGATTTAAGTTGTGGGAAGGTATTCAAATTTATCACTAAGGAAGTTTCTGCTGGACAGTTAGAAAAAGGTGTCAAGGTATTCAGGAAGACCTATCAGTATTCCACAGACTCCAGAGATATATTTCACTCCCCACCCCATCAGCATTCCGTTGAGACTATTCCCTCTGCGACACTCCCTTTCAGTCTACACTCCCCACCAACTCACCCTTCACTCCTGACACCTTCCCTTGCCGCTGCACTAAGTGTAAAACTTGGGCTCACACCTTCCCCTTCACTTGCATCCAAAGCCCCAAAGGATCCTGCCACATCCAGCAGAGATTTTCCTGCACACCCAAATACCTCATCTACTGTATCCGTTGCTCTCGATGTGGTCTCCTCTACATTGGGGAAGATAGGATGCCAACTCATGGAACGTTCAGGAAGCATCTCCCCCTTCCACTCCGCCAAGGACATGCAAGTCCTAGGCTGTCTCCACCGCCAAACTCTAGCTACCCAATGCCTGGAAGAGGAACATCTCATCTTCTGCCTTGGGATCCTCCAACCACATGGAAATGAAAATGCTGATTTTGGAACTGTTATCGATTGGCGGAGCATGCTCAAGGAGCTGAAAGACCTAATTTTCTTCCTTATTTATATATTCACCGGTTTCCTCATCTCCCTTCCCCCCACTTTATCCCAGATCCAACCCTCCAACTCTGCACCACCCTCATGAATGGTCCCCCATATCCATCTTCCTATCCGCTCCACCCTGCCCACCAATCTATCACCATCACCCCCCCACCTACATCCAACTATTGCCTTCCAGCTATCTTCCCCCACAACTCATCCCAACTCTCATTTTTCTCTCAGCCCTCTTCTCCGCTCCACATTCCTGATGAAGAGCTTATGCCCAAAATGTAGATTCTCCTGTACCTTAGATGGTGCCAGATCTGCAGTGCTTTTCCAGCACCACACTTTCCAACTCTGGTCTCTAGCATCTGCAGTCCTCAATTTCTCGTATTCAGGAAGGATCAGCAGTTTCAATTTATCGGACCACTTTGAAGAGTAAGATGCACAGCGAGTAAAGGTCAGCCTATAGACTTGTTGCACTTGTATTTTCAGAAGGCACTGGATAAGATGCCTCATCAAAAGATTGTGAAAAATTAAAAAAAATCATGGTGTAGGGGGTAACATACCAGCTTGGAAGGATGACAACTAGCTGGCAGAAAATATATTAAATATATATTTTACGGATTGGCAGCATAGACAAGTGGGGTCCACAGGAGGCTGCGCTTGGACATTAACATTTCATATTTTATATCAATTACTGAGAGGTGAGTGGAAAAAGTAATTAAATTCGTGAACGTCACAAATATAGGTAAGGCGGCTTATTATTGAGAGGATATAATGAGGATGCAAAGTCATTTACATAGGTTAAATGCAAGCAAAAATCTGACTAATGGAGTATAATGTGGATAAATGTGAATCAATTACTTTTAGGCAGGAAGAATTAAAAAAGCAATATTTAAACTGAGAACAGCTCTAGAGGGATTCAGGTTTTGTAGAGCATGAGTCATAAAAAGTTAGTGTGCAACCACAGCCCATACAACACGTATAGACTAATGAGATCATACCATTTATTCCAAGAACAACTGAACATCAAAGAAAGGATGGTAAACTTTAGCCATGGAATTGATCTCAAATACTGTGTGCAGTTTTGGTCTCCTTATTTAAAGGAGGACGTAAACGCATTGGTGGCCAGCTCAGAGGTGGTTTACTCGATTGATATCTGGAATGAGTTAATTGCTTTATGCTGGGACAGGTCAGGCTTTTCTCCGATAGAGTTTAGGAAGGGGGGGGGTGACTTGACTGAAGTGTACAAGATCATGAATTGTTTTGACAAGGTGAACATGAAAAGGATAATTCTGCTTTTGAATAGCTACCAAGCACCCATTCACTCCAATCCCATTTTCCAGCACTTGGTCTGTAATTTTGTAACTCATCTAAATACTTCATCTATATACTTCTTATTGTGACGGTCCCTGCTTCTTACACCCTTTCAATTCAGATGGTTGCAAGACTTTGGAACACACTGCCTCAGAAGACATGTGAAGCTGGGCCAGTAAATATTTTAAAGGGAGCTAGAGAAAGATTCTTTCAGGCAAGGAACTCAACAGTTATTGATGGTGAGAGAGAATGCGGATTGGCGTAGCACGTTCAAGACGCTGAAAGGCCTAATTTTCCTCCTTATTTATATATTCACATGAGGGGAAGCAGCAAGATATTCTCAGTGTGATGCAAGATTAGAAAGCTAGCCAGATTGACTAGCAGGCTGTAGACACGTTTATGCTCAACAGCTAAATACCATACAATATTACAGGACATCTTAATAGGACCAGGGTTGGTCATCAAGAATGGAGACATAATTCTGTGGCAAAAACTGTACAACTTAATATAACAAGCAATCACCTCAAATAATTAGGTCAATTTTTAGGAATAATAATTAGGTCAATAATTAGGAATAATTTGGAGTTCTGTTATACTACTCTAGTGTCAGCCTTGGCTCAGTCACAAACATACTCACCCCCGGGGGTGGGGAAGAAACAGGAGCAAAAGCTTTTCACCCACTCAAAAGGTCCAAGTGCATAGTACTCCCAAGCACAGTACTGAAGCGTATCAAAACTGTCAATCTCTGTTGCACTGCCATGGCAACTCCCTGACCAATCAGAATTTAATCATCGAATTAAGACAATTAACATTTCTGCTGAATCTCCATGCCAACCATGGACTAACCAAAGAACAGCCTCTGATTTATATTAATTGCAGCGTCCATTCCAATAATTTTGGTACAACAGTCTTGAGGAGTGCAATAGGAAAAGTTTCAACTTAGAGAATGAGTTTTAGAGCATGGAAAGAGGCCCTTCAGTCCATCACATCCATGTCAGCCACCAAGCACCTTATCCACTCCAATCAGTTTTTCCAGCACTTGGTCTGTAGGTTTGTATCCCATGGTGCTTCAAGCAATTATCCAGATACTTCTTGTTGCGATGGTTTCTGCCTCTAACGCCCTTTCATGCAGACTTCATGGCTCGTTTTAGCAATTTTTAAATACTGAGGAAGCGGGATACTATCTTTCAGAAGAAACATCAAGCAGATCGTTCACTTAGGCAGGTGTGAATGCGAAAGATCCCATGACTCTTGATCAATAATCAGCACGACTAAAGTGAACTGGCTTCTAATTTATCTCATTGACACATTTCCAATAATGAAGTGCAGCACCTCAAGAGTGCAGCACCTTTAAAATGAAGCAGGTACAATTTTACACCATCATTCACTCTCGAGACATTTCAAGATGCTGCATATTCAATAAACTACTGCCGTAATATAGGATCCACCTTAAGAGACCAAGACACAAATAGAAAGCGGGACAGAACACCAGCGCTTCACTGGATAATGTTAATGATGTTATCTAGTATGGTGACGAAACATCTGAAAACAAGCCTTCCAGCTCAGTTATCAAACTTACAACCAGGATCCATGACAATGTAGCAGAGAGCAAGCTTCCAACTAATTATGTGATAATGACTATCGAAATAATTCTTTTTGAAATTCTATCGACATTGGCTGAGGAATAAATATTGGCCCGGGGAAAAGGAAAACCTCTTGGGCTCTTCTTTGAAATAATGTGCCGGATCTTTTATACCCGTCTAAAAGGGACAAACGGCAAATAATGTTTCAACCACATCTCCACCAGTGGGACAGAGGTTGTAAAATGCACTATACAAATGTGTATATTTCTGTATTTGGCTACAAGTATTGTTTATGGGAAAAAAATCAGTCAACCTGTTCAAAGCATAAGATATACAAAAATGGGAGAGCTTAACGATTCTCAAGGCAGCACATTATCTGACATAGGAAGAAGCTACATGGTAGCTGCAATAAGAGAAGCAGCCCATCTAAACATTAAACCTATTGCAGAAATTCTCTTTTAATAAACAAGATCTTTGGACATCAGAATGCTGGAGTTTTTTAAAAAAACTGTAAATCAGTGCTCATTGGAAAGTCATTAAGCTGAACTCCTGAACAAGCAATGACAGTAAAATAGATTTCAACATCAAGATAAGCTTTTAGTAAAATAGCAGTGGAGGTCGATTAAATTGCTGGCATTCATCCTTGAAGCCATTGAGAATCAATCCCATGTAACACAACTAGAGTGCCCAATTGAGCAGCATGAAAATAGGTTGGAACATTTCACAGACATTTCCATTTTCTAGCATGCATTTACCATGTTAAAATGCTTGTTCATGAGAAAAAGCAGGTCAACTTTGCAAAGCAGACTAGCTGCTTGCTGCAACTTGTATGGGCAGACTGATCAGACTGCAGTGCAAATCATCATGGTCTAAATAATAAATTCACTGTTACTCAGCCACAAAGAAAGCAGCATGAAAGCATTTGTAACAAGCTGATACCCTGATGGAAACAAAGGCAATACTATGCTTAACATAAGTATCATAGGTTTGCACAATTTCCCTCAGCCAAATCGTTTCCCTGCCTCTCCTGCAGGCAAAACGTTAAACCAGCAAGTGCCAGTCTCAAGACACAAAGCCAACAGTTGCAATTCTTCTATTCACCAGCCTTGTTCAGTTATACTCACTGATTAGCCTTTTGTAGTTCCTTCTGCTTTTGCAGGTTTGTGTCCACATACTTCAGCACTCGGCTCTCTGGAACCCATTCATCCCAACTAAAAACCGAAAGAGAAAGTAATATGACAAGAAAAATCAACACAGAAATTTTCACAACTAAAAACTGAGGGATTACAACTGCACATGTTCAAAGTTTATAGGGGATGCAGGGGAGAAATAAAAAAACTAAAACGTTCAAGCAACTAAGAGAACAAGACAGATAGTTCACTGGAATCCATGACTTACAACCATGATGGAAGTTTTTTTAAAACAAACTTTCAGTTATTATTAAGCAAAGGAGGGAGAACTGGTTTATCCATTATGAGTCACGATAATAAAAAAAAGTTAATCAACCCTTTGATTGACCTGAGCAAGTTATAACAATGCATATCTCATAACCTTGAGGGGTGCACAATATTTTAAACCACCCAGACTTTAGCTGAAAACATGTGAATTCACTCTTACAACGAGCTGGTATTCAAAACAGGAGTAGCCTCTGAGCAAACACCAAACACTCAGGTACTTTTTCCAGACTAAAAGCACATGATTGCATTTCCATTTCTGTCAATAATTCAACAGTTTTACCTGTGGCTAAAGTCAGTTGGCTATTCTATAAAAGTTTAATTATGCCTAACCTGCAGGACATTTTGATGCAATTAGCATCTCGCCCAAGATCGGCAGTTGCAGAATTTGAAGTACAGTTTCACAACAAAGCTGACATTACTGCTACAGAAAAAGAACCAAGTAATGAATTTTAACAGAAACAAAATCAAGATATCATAAAATATGACCGTTTTGCATGCAAGATTTGAAAAACATACGTTAGAATGGGATTTTCTTTTTCAAAATAAGTTAGATAACATCTGTAACAGGGTAGTCATATTTTACAAACATCCACATATTGATGTCCAAATATAATCTACCCAACAATATTCAGTCAACATGTATTCCTGTAGCTCCTGTTACTCAATATATTCAGCAGTTTGATAGTCAGTGAAGCTCAAAGCCCCATATTCATTGACTTTCTGAAACAGCGGGTGGGGTGGGGAAAGAGAATCTAGCCACCCGGAGCAATCCTATGCCACAAACCTAACTATCACTACATTGGATAGCATGAGCCTGACGGAATCTTCTGCACCCAACAAACTCCCACTATATCCAATGCCGCCAGAGACCCACCTCAAAATCCTTTGTATTCACTGTGCTGTCATTTGATGATATCAGCTGCAGATGCAAACACCAATGATACCTGACTTCCTTTAACATAACAGATTCCAAGGCAGTATGTCTGACTGACAGCCACTACAGGTCAAGTCAAAATTTCATACAATTTATCAGGAAAAGTGAATCAATTCCATTCAGCTCAGCCCTGCCTCTGGTATAGAAATATTCAAGTCACTGGCTGCTTGTCTAAATCCGTCCTGGTCCTGTCCAATTCCAAGTATAGTCTTATGTCTCACATTTTGTAATTGTAGGACATTGATATCTCAGCATCTTTCATCCCTTTCATGCACAGATTTTCACTAAAACAGAGATAGAAAGTTGTATTAATTTGACAGAAAAAGCTGGCATAATGGTCAGAAAAATAAGAAGAAATCTGATAGGACTGATCAGTAAATTATGTAGGGATTGAGCTGAAAATGTGTTGCTGGAAAAGATCAGCAGGTCAGGCAGCATCCAGGGAACAGGAGAATTGACGTTTCGGGCATAAGCCCTTCTTCAGGAATATGCCCGAAACGTCGATTCTCCTGTTCCCTGGATGCTGCCTGACCTGCTGCGCTTTTCCAGCAACACATTTTCAGCTCTGATCTCCAGCATCTGCAGACCTCACTTTCTCCCCTATGTCGGGATTGAATAAAGTAAATCAAGAAAATTGCCAGCACATGCTCGAGTTTGTGATTACAGGTCACAAATTTAAGATAATCAAAAGGACTAAAGAAAAAATCTGAAAATAATCTCTCTGGGGTGGAAGAGGTTAAGCCCAAGTTGCTGAAAGATTTGAAATCAAGACAGATTTCGATATAGTACAAACAGAAACTGCTTGCCGAAGCAGACCAGTCAATGAGAAAATAAATTTAAAGTGACGAAGAACAAAAGTGAATTTACAGAGTTGTTGCAAGTTGCCTGACAAAATGGTAGAAACAGATTAAATAGTAACTTTCAAAATGGGAACTGGGGAAAAGATTTGCAGGATTATTGAGAAGAGTAAGTGAAGAGGGATGTAGGAGGGAGTATGACTAATTGCATATGTAACTTTCTCTGGATTCTTGTTACCTCATTTCTGAAGGCTTCCCATTTTCCAGATGCCCCTTTACTTGCAAACATCTGCCCCCAATCTGCCTTTGAAAGTTCTGGCCTAATCCCATCAAAATTAGCCTTTCTCCAATTTAGAATTTCAACCTTTAGATCCTGTCTATCCTTTTCCATCACACCTCAGCTAGCTGCCCTGCCCTATTTCCCAAGAGCAAGTCAAGTTTTGCACCTTCTCTAGTAGGTACATCCACATGTTGAATCAGATAGTTTTTTGAACACACAAATTCCTCTTCATCTAAACCCTTAACACTATGGCAGTCTCAGTCTATGCTTGAAAAGTTAAAATCCCCTACCATAACCACCCTATTATTCTTACAGACAACTGAGATCTCCTTAGAAATTTGTTTCTCAATTTCCCATTGGCGGAACAACCTTGATTATCAGAACGAGATGGGCAGGTAGTATTTTGTTCAGATTACTGATGATGATCAGATCAGTTATCTGAACAAACAAAGGAAGCCATACTGAACATAAAAAAACGACATTAAAAAAGCATATTTCCAGTTTTTATTTTATTCAATCGACAACACTTATACAAACACTGGATATTGCTTAAAAATTCATAATATTTTCCAAATAAAATCAGTGTAAATAAAATTCATTGAAGTGGAGGTTGGTTATTATTTTTTTCAAGAAAATATCCAGTCGCTGTTGTTTCAAGTGATTTTGTTTCTTTTCTCCACTGCTCCAGTCATAGCTTTATGTACATTTCAAATGAGACGTCTATTAAATGTACATTGTTAGCGTCAATTTTATCAATCTTGGACGAATATATCTTTAGACACGACATTTATGCCTCACATCAGGTATAAGAGTCAAAATAATTATATCTAGTATGAAGTAACTTTTAATTGTAAATACTTAACCCTTAAAATTAGTTAAGACAAAGTAAATATGGATATTTTTGGCAATTTTGCTTGGTCATAATTTCCAACAATTAAAATACTGGAAATACCAAAACCACCATTTTCATCATCCAATATAAACTCCTCACTCATCCTGATTTCACTTCATTTGCCAGTTTTCAAACTAAAACAGATCATTCAAAATTCTGATAACACACTCACCATTTCAGACCAGGTGAAATCCTATCCATTCATTTGCAATCTTATTTGATTACTGAAATGCTATTCTGACCATCCTTCAACCGCAGACCCCTCCATAAACATTAGACCATTTAAAATCCCATATGTTGATGCAGTCAACCCATCACCCTCCTTGCTGATGCACTCAGAATTCCCACTCGCAACCAGTCTCCATAACACCTCTTTAATGTAACATTTTTATGGAACCTTGATCAAAATTCTGATAACACACTCACCATTTCAGACCAGGTGAAATCCTATCCATTCATTTGCAATCTTATTTGATTACTGAAATGCTATTCTGACCATCCTTCAACCACAGACCCCTCCATAAACATTAGACCATTTAAAATCCCATATGTTGATGCAATCAACCCATCACCCTCCTTGCTGATGCACTCAGAATTCCCACTCACAACCAGTCTCCATAACACCTCTTTAATGTACCATTTTTATGGAACCTTGAGATCTTGTTCGGATAATCCGAAATTCAAGATAATTGATGTTCGGATAACCGAGGTTGCTCTGTATTAGGGGGTCTATATTACAATCCCAATAAGGTGATCATCCCTTTCTTATTTCTAAGTTCCACCCAAATAATTTCCCTGGACGTATTCCCAGGAACATCATCCCTAAGTACAGCAGCAATGCTATCCCTTATCAAAATGGCCACTCCCCCTCCTTTCTATCCTTCCTATAGCATTTGTATCCTGGAACATTAAGCTGCCAGTCCTGACCATTTGAGCCACATTTCTGTAATTGCTATGACACCCCACCACCACCCCCCCTTTACTAATTTAAATCTTTCCAAGCAGTTCTAACAAATTTCCCTGCCAGTATATTAGTCCCCTTCCAATTCAGGTGCAATCTGTCCTTCTTGGACAGGTCACTTCTACCCCAGAAGAGATTCCAACGATCCAAAAATGTGAACCCTACTCCCCTGCACCAGCTCCTCAGTCACACATTCATCTGCTCCATCCTCCTGTTCCTACCCTCACTAGCTTGTAGCATTGGGAGTAATCCAGATATTACTACCCTCGAGGACCTCATTTATAAAGTTTTGCCTAACTTTCTATATTGTCCCTTCAGAATCACACCCTTTCCCCTTCCTATGTCATTAGTTCCAATGTGTACAATGACCTCTTGCTGGTCCTCTCCCCTTTGCTGCACCCGCCCGGAGATATCCTCTATCCTGGCACTAGGGAAGCAACACACCATTCTGATTTTTCACTGCTAGCAGCAGAAATGTCTGTCTGTGCCTCAGACTAGAGAAAGTCCCTGATCACAATTGATTGCTTGGAACCCGATGTACCCCTCCTTACATTAGAGAAAGTCTCGATACCAGAAACCTGGCTGTTCATGCTACATTCCCGAGAGTCCATCACCACCTATATTTTCCCAAGCAGCATACTTGTTTGAGATGGGAACAGCCACACAAGACTCCTGCATTACCTGCCTAACCCTCCTACCTTTCCTGGAGCTAACCCATCTAGGTGACCATATCTGTGGCTTTTCTCCCTTCGTACAACTGCCATCCATCACAACCCCTCGCTCTTGTAAATTCCTCATTGCCTCTAACTGCCGCTCCAACCAGTCATGCGATCTGATAGGATTCACAACCAAAGACTCTTCCTGTAGACAATCACAAGTAACATGAAAACTCTCCCTAAACTCCCACATCCTTCACTCTACTGAAGACCATCTTTGGGTCTGTTGATATGAAGGAGCAGAAAATAGCATTGTCTTTTTGCTCTAAAAAGAGTGCTCCAGGCTAACTTAGTGATTACAGTTTACATTTTTAAAATTTAATCAAGAGACAGTTCTCAAAACACAATCAACAAAGAACCCACCTCTCACTACTATAGACTTACAGCAAGGTTACATGTTAATAACTATGCACTTTTCTGTTCCTGTGCTGTGAGCTCACCCCACCTGTTCCTCCAAGGTCAGCTGTGAAATTTCACTGTTTGTTAATTTTTCCTAGACACACACCAATGTCCAGAGATGAATGAACTCAAATAGCAAAGGCAATAACGGTGCAGATTCACTGCTGTGTAAGTTAGCAGTGGAGGTTTGTTTCTCTCCCTCTCTGACCACGTGATCACTGGCTTTTGTCCGTCTTCCTCCTTTTAACAGTGCCGTTGTTTCGATCTTTTTTCACCAAAGTTCCAAAACAACACAACACTTTATAAAACAGCAATTGTTGCTCCTGGAATTCGAGGAAATCATCTTAAACACCTAAATTAACTCAAACAAAAAAGGAGCAGCTCTTACAGCCACCATTTTTCCCGTTCTCCATGTTGAATTACCCAAAAGGCCCAAGTGTGTTCAGAAGTTCTATATGATAATATTTAGCCTGACACTTACATGATTCTGACAAGCTGTCAAGGCAAGGCATTTGCAGATAAATGAAATATGAATCTCTAAAATCAGAATCACACCACCCGAGGTGCAGTGCAGACAAATTTGGTCAAGACAGCCAAATCCCAGATATTGTCCATCATAAAGTGAAAGAGCCATTGAAGTCGCAAACTTCACATTTCCACCATTAATATTATTGCAAATTTCACAATGTGTGGACTCATGAACTAGGAGCAGGAGGGCATTCAGTCCCTCAAGTCATCCATCATTCAAGAAGATCATTGCAAAATAAATAAGTGCTTGGATACAAGGACAGTTGTACAAATTTCAGTATTTGAAGCCCAATAAGTTTTTGATTTTGTACTGTAGTTACAGGTTCAAATTGTAATTCATGAAGTTGATACCTTTATAGTTTGGAAGCTTCTGGCCACATCAAGTGCCATCTTGGAAACAAGCATTTATATGTAGTATCAGCTTGGCTCAGTTAGCAATGCTTGTACCCAAATAATAGGATTCAAGCCTAACCCAGGCTAAGAATGCATATTCAAGCCAACATTTCACCACAAACACTGCAGACTTTCAGATTACATATAAAGGCCAGGCCCTGCTCCATGTGGGCATCCAAGGATACAATGACATAATTTGGCAAAGAATTATTCAGCTTGCCAGCCAACATTCATTCTTCAAACACAAGTCATCAATAATAAGAACTGCTCAATCAGCAGCCGCATTTCGTGGGAACTTGCTTTATGTGATGCATGCAAATAGTTACTTTCAAACTTAATGTGTCAATTTGAACATTCTGAATGTCAAAGGGGGAAACCGGAATTAAAATATATTTTCTGTGCTCAACATTTCTTCCCAGCTTTTTACAAAATCCTTCAAACTCATTATGATAACCATGCAGATGGTCTTGCACATCTCCTAAGATGTGCTGGTTAGGTAGATTGGCCATGCTAAATTGTCCATTGTGTTAGGGATGTGCAGGCTAGGTGGGTTAGCCACAGGAAATGTAGGGTAGGGGGATGCTCTTCAGAAGGTCAGTGTGCACAAGTTGGGTCGAATGGCCTGTTTCCACACCGCTGGGATTCTATGATGTCACTTTCTGCTTTTAAGGGCAAATAACCAAAAGTGACAAGTTTCTTTTTAAAAAGCCTGCAAATTGTTACAATCTGGAAAGCACTGCCTGAAAGGAAGCTAGAAGCATTTTCCATAATAACTTTCAATAGATAAATTGAATAGATAAATTCTGGATGTGGGAGAACTTGAGAGTGTACGTAAAGAAATCAGGACAACGGGAAAAAAGGAATAGATCATTCAATTAGCTGGCACATGCATAATTAGTCAAATGGTCTGTATCATTCTAGCTCTCGCCATGTTCACCTTGAGAAATGGTGCAGGATGTTCCATTACATTAAATTGTGGTATGCAAATACAAGTAACTGCAGCGACAGCACTGATTTTAGTGGATCGTTAAAGACAGATTACCTAAAGTAAACTCACTGCTTTCTACCAGAGTGAATTGCAGTAGTGAATAAAACATTTCAATCTGACAGAAAAAATTAGATAAAGAACTCTATGGTAATGAAAAGCAGTACAGGCAGAATCATTTATCAACATTAATAGTAATCTGACACCGCATTAGAGAGGAGTCAGTCTCAAGACCATCCTCCCTCCTTAAATATACATACAAAAATCTTTAAAAACTCATGAGACATCTCATCATAAAGCCAGTCAAATAGTACAAGACCAGCATTAATATCAGTAAACACTATCATTAACAGTTTTCACGCAAGCTCATTTATCACGTTGATTCAACTTCAACCCAAGCAAAATCTTGTTCCCTCCCTTCCCAAATCTCAGTGTCACAGATCCAGCAATCTTCTCAACCAAACAGCCATTCCTCATGTCAGTTAACACATGTTGACAGGCTTTTGACGACGATGGATCTCACATGACCTGATCTTAATTCAGCTTGTGGCCTGCACATATGCCCTAGCCAATGACATGTGGGAAGTCTGCCTGACTGATTTTCCTTGCTAATTCAGGAAGTTAGGTTCAAAATTGTGCCCAACAGACAAGACTGAATAAACTTGGCATACAAAGGTCGGAATTGGGAACATTTGGCACATTTCCCCGACTTCAATACAATGTTCACATTTGGAAGAAGAAATTTAAGAGGTATTCTCCATTTTTATTTTAAATGGTTTGTGCTACAATTTTCCAACAAGTTCACACTTATCGCTCTTCACACGTTCATTTTCTTAGTAAACCTTGTTTTTAGGTTTATTGAGTTTCAGAAACCAAATAAAGTGAAAATAATTCTGAAGCAGCATGGAAAACAATGACATTTCATTTTAGTCTTAAGTAAAATAATTCTAACTAGTCTTTACAATACCTGCAATCTTGAAGGTACCACACACCTAAGCTGTTTAAATAGGCGAAACAATAAAGAATTACATATTTGGTATTTTTTCTCATTACCCTAACCTATTCACCTAACAAAACATATTTTCAGGACTCAACTCTATTCCAACATACCAACATTTACATTTGTTACTGTTGAAGGAAGTAGTGTCATGGGCACTATGACAAGGCATCAACTTTGTAATAAAAAGATAGAAACATCTTACAATTATTTTTGAGAGTAAGTGCAAAATGAAGACATTGTTGTGACATGGCTAATTGACTAAATGTTTCTAACAGCAATAACGTTTGCAGTTTATCTATGTGTCTCTTTTATAAAAAAATGCTTAAAAATATTCAGTTATGCACCACAATTTCTTTGCACATCACTTCCATGAATGAAAAATACAGCTGTCATTTGCTGCTGTCACCATTTTTTAAAAATAAACTTACATATAGTACTTCGATTTTTGCAATCTATAAACTCCTTACCGAAAATGCACAATCTTGATACAAAGACCAAGTACCATTAAATCAGTTCCTTTCAGTAGCTTTCGTCTTAACAAAATTGATTCTCTCTTTCTGGATGTGTGAAGACTTTGCAGGGCGAGGTCCAGACAGCTGCAACCCTTAAATAGGGAGTGCACAAGCAACTTTTGCACATGAGCCTAAACAGTACGTGGGTCAACAGATGCCTCAGAGACTTTAATACCAAGTCAAGCATGTCCTTAGTCAAAGTCTAGCTGTGCACCTCCAATAGATATTTTGCACACAGTTGCAAACGTGCAATAACCCAATTGTTTTCCACCTGCTGGAGAACCTCCAGGTTGCTACACAGCCATTTGGCTGAGAGAGAGAGAACATTGATATAGGACTCAAATGAAACCCTACTTCAGCACCACCCCACTCACCCAAGCTCAACAAATCCCCAAACATCGCTACCATTCAAAAACTTCAAATCAGAAAAAATTCCCTTCAAAGTCTCCTTGCATCATTCTTTGGTCAAAAAGACAAAGAGAATCCAAACCTCTTCTGAGAATAAACCAACCACATTTGTCATGCAAAGGCTATAAACTTGTACTTCACCCTTCCTCCTTTTTGCAAAGGAATACCTGGCCAGCATCTGAAGCCAGATCAACAGTGGGAGACAAAACCGCGCCAGATGAATATCTGATAGATCTCATTTGTTTGAGGAGCTTTTTTAAAAAAATACCCTATTTTTCAGTCCTACAGTTCTGATGACAAATTCTGAATTTCTAAACAAAATAATAGCCTAAAACACTTGTACACCTCCCTAACACATCCAATCCCCCCCAGAAAATACAAACTACATACCCTATTGCTGCTCTGAGCATTTTGACTACAAACATTCAGCATCAGTTCAAATATTAAAATAACCAATGGCTGCTCTCAGTGTAATTTTCATATTATAACCAACACTACTTACTTCAGGTGTGTGATTTGCACATGATTCAGCCAGCATAACATGGTAGCAGATTGACAATATTTTTAAAACTCTGTGGTTGACTTGTAGAGGTAAGTCTATTTCCACCTAGCAATGGCTAAGGAGGATCTTTTGAAATTGCTTAAATTAGCTTCTGACTGTTCCATTTCCTTGCAATTAATTTTTCAGCTCTCAAACAGTTGAACTTTCAACATGGTCATGACTATGTTTTAGTCTGTTCAACGTTAATGGTAAAGTGCAAATGGAATACTACAGTGAAATTTACATGGACATTTACTAAATTATGGACCAGAGAGATCAACGAAGCTTAGAAAATGTGATTAGTGTAAAACATTTTGCTTGTGATCAGTTTTTAGATATTAGTAACTGATCAGATACTATTTGGGGTACAGCTGCTTAATTTGAAGAGCCTAATGTACTGAGAGAGATCCTGCCAAGTAAACGCCTTGGAGCAGATAACAATCTATAATCTCCAAGTTTAAAAAATACATTAATGCAACAGATAAAAGTTATTTTTTCTTGTCAAGTGACTCCTTGCGATTTGTGGATGTTTCAAGAGGTGAGGGCTGCATACAGAACTCAAACACATTCCATGACAACCCCATCGTAAATGTGACAGGCAAGTGAAATCATGCACGCTGATTTGTTTTAATCTGATCAATGATAAAGGCTGTTGACAAATGGTCTGGCAAATTCACAGCATTCCTTCCCAAACTGCAAAAACATTACAATACAAATGTGCCAGAGGAACGAAGGAAAGGCCAGTCATAACTGTGATTACAATCTTTTTTGGAGAGATGACCCCCACCCCACCAAAATTCCACTAAAGACAAATAGACACAGTATCCCTACCTTGCCACCTGATTTTACACTTCCTACCACATGTTTGTTTCCCCACTTCAAGGCAGAAGGTGCATAAAATTCAAGCTTGTGTTTATGTCACAATGCTATGAAATATCCTCCATCAAGTTTCAGGAACTCATCCTACAGTTCAACATCAACTTCCTTCAATCTATAACTTATTTTAAAACCAGCTTTTTTTCTTGAATTGGTAAATGTAGGCAATAGGAGGAATAGTCCATTCAAGCCTGATCTGCCATTCATTTTGATCATGGCTAATCCTCAGCCATGAAAGTGTTCCAAGCATTAGTATCATGGGTTTCCTGAAGCCAGGTCAACAATCATTCAGGTAAAACCCCTGAAAAATAACTTTGACAGACTGGCCACTGTGTCTGGATTGTCTTTTCTCAACTCTCAAATTGTCAAAACTCCAGGGAAAGCAAAGAAAACACTTCAAAGACATTTAGGAACTTCCCTTTAAGCACAGCAGCATTGACAGAGGGGAAGAGTCTGCTACAAAATGCTCAGAATGCTGATAAAGTGTCCATCAAGCTACATCCTGAGTCATACTCCAAAGACAATGATGAAAATGATGAAGCAGGGTGACAGCACAGAAGGAAATAAAAAGCAGCTAATCCTGCAATCTGAATTTCAATGTCTCATGGGATGTCTCATCTGATATGACGAAGAGCTGTGGTTCAAAAATCAGTCATCTCAAGTCACATTCAGAGCAACAGGAGAACCCTGAAACCCCAAGTGGATGTCATCCTTAAATTGAGGGACATGAGTGACTTCGACTGTGGCTGCAGTATTTACAATTCAAGGTTAGAAAGAAATTTGGTGTTTGCACAATGTACCCTTAATATGATAAAACAAATTAAACCCAAACTTTTTGTCAAGTGGTGAGTAAAAATAGCTAGGGTTCTTCCTTCACATAGCCTCTAATTGCAATTGAAATACCATTACAGTGGTTTTCATTCATTGGAACTGTTTAGATAGATTACTCCAATCATTTATGTCACTGAAGTTTGCCACAGAAGTAGCACTGATCATATTAACATCACAAAATTCTGGCCTCTCCTAAAGCATTTGGATATTACCCTTCCCAGTCAAGCAAATTCACAATTTTAGACGCAATCTGTCTCTCATATTTAATACTTACTTTTTATTCCAGCCACTATAATGTATGAAGTATTTCACTTGTTTGTCCTTTATAGCAACTTTTACGCACTGCAACAGAAAAAACAAATTAATGGAAGTTAACTAGATTAAGTTCAGCACTCATTAAATCACATTAAATCTGTGGAATTTTTAGGTATAATGTATCATTCAAGAAATATTTTGCATTAATATTTCAATTGATGTTGAAGTCAAATGTACACACATTAATCAGCAACTAACATTGCAAGAAAAAGGGCCAAGTGTGAGAGATCATGTAAGGAAATTATTTCCATTCTGAACAGGTTGGTAGTGTTCCTTATCTCTGCTTCCAAGCCTGCAATGACAGATCAAATACTCCCCAAACACACCCAAAGATCTGGTGCTCTTTCCATCGATCTAGGAAAGACTGAATTTAACCATGATAGATGCTGGCCACAATTTGATATTCTGACATTAAAGTCACCAAACATTTCCACTGGGTGGCAGCCCTGGATAAATAAAATCAAAATGTGGAGCGAATTTTGTAGGGATAGATAACAATCTCCACATACAAAGTTGTACCCCTAGATCCCAAGCCAGTATGTGTATATTAACAAGCCGGATCAGAAATCACACTGATTTAGGATTCATAGAGAAACAGACTGAATCAAATAGATAGACCCTCAAAATTGTTGGTAAAAATGCCAGAATACCATCGCATTTCACTTAATATCATTAAAAAAAACTTGGCAGAAACTAAAACAATCAAATGTAACTCTCAAAATACCAGTAAAAGCCCAGCATTCGCACATAATAAAATGGTGTGGATGCACTTAGTAATGAAACTCAGTTACCATTATAGTATTGTCCTTAATTATCTTAAATGGAATACAATACTCATAAGGGAAAGGAGCAGACAAAGAAATCAGCTCCTATTTACTGATGTTACCCCAAAGGATAAATAAACCAGGAAGATACAGAATTTCAGCATCAGTTTGCGCTGGACAAACACTTAAAAGTAACAAGGGATTATTGCTAGAATTTGTCATCCTTAGAGGGAATGAAAAGAAAACCCTAGGGACGTCCGGCTGCTAAATCCCTATCAATGACCAAAGACCACCAGTGAAAAGTGAAGAGACTGGGATGCTAACAGGGTTTATTCTTAAAAAGGGTGTTTAGACTAATGAGAATTCCTCCTATCATGCCATTCCATTCCAAAAGGAGGTTACCCATTGATTTACCTTGACATCTGCTTAGGAAATGAAGTTTTTTTGGGAAAATCAAAGCTTAATTTGAAAAACCCTTTACTTCATCTTTATGCTGTGGATTAAGTTATCAAAACCCTCTTTGCCCAAGTCTCTTTATGCAAATGAAACTTGAAGCAGCTAATAAAATGCATAACATCTGCTATGTAATGAGAGCAACTGGATAAACAATGACACTTTCCCAAAACGGTCACTCTGAAGTGTTATGACAATGAACAGTTACACTGGTCACCATGCATGCACAAGGTTCTGAAAAGACTCAGTCTTTGCAAATGACCGGACCCAAGTTGGTATGGGTGGTAAAAGCACCGCGACTGCTCTCCAGGAACCTTGTCAAGCCATTCCTGCTTGCTGTTTACAAGACATACAAATATTTGTGAAAGAAAGGCTGGTGAGAGTCAGCACCTTCAACAAAATAGAGAACTAAAAGTAGGTATTGACAATTGAACACCTCAAGCCTGCACTCCCTTTCAATACGAACACAGCTAATCTCATCTCAATTCCACTTTCTTGCCATTCTCCACAACCCTTTAAGCAATTACTAATTAAAAATCTATCTCCTCCTTAAATTTACTCAATGGCCCAGCATAAAGAGCATTGAGGTAGTGAATTCCACCAATTAACTTCCCTTTGAGAAAAGTAATTCCTCCTCATTTCTGTTGTAAATCTGTTATCCCTTATCCTAAATCTATGGCTTCTTGTTCCAGATTGCCCCACAAGGGAAACCATCTGCTCTACATCTACTATGTCAATTCTTTTAATATCTTCTATACCTCAATCTGGTCTCCTCTCATTCTTCTAAAATCTAGACATTTTTAACTCAAACCCTTCACTCCTGGCCCTATCCTGGTAAAACATCTCTGAATGCCCTCCAGTCTAATAATATCTTTTCTACAACAGGGCAACCAGAACTGCACACACTACTCCAGAACAGCCCTTACCAACATCCTGTTGGAAACTTAACATTACATCTCAACTCCCAAACTCAATAGTCTGAGCAATATAGGAAACTGTGCAAAATGCAAATTTCAAAGGATTATGTACCTGAATCCCAGGGTGTCTCTGTTCTACAACACCATCCAGGACCCTACCATTAATTGTACAAGTCCTATCTTTTGTTTGTTTTACCAAAATGCAATACCTCACATTTATCCAAATTTAGCTCCATCTGCCACTCCTCAGTCCACTGACCCAACTGATTAAGATCTCTTTGCAATCTTAAATATACTTCTTCACCTGTCCACTCTGCCACCTATTTTGGCGTCATCTGCAAACTTACTAACTATGCCTCCTATGTTCTCATTCAAATCATTTATATAAATGACAAACAAAAGTGGACCCACAAGGATCGGTATTGGAACACCACTGGTCACAGGCCTCCAGTCGAATAAACAATTCCCCACCACTACCACCCTTTTTCTCATAATGTAACGGCAATGTTATATCCAATTGGCAAACTCACCTCAAATTCCATGTGACCTAATTAGTCTACCATATGGAATCTTAAAGACTTTACTAAAGTCCAAGTAAACAACATCTATCACTCTACCCTCATCAAACTCAAAGTTTGAGAGATACAATTTCCCTCACACAAAACCATGTTAACCGTCCTTATTTATTCCTTACCTGTCCAAATGCACGTAATTCCAATCTTTCAGAATCACCGATCCACCATTTTCATAAGCCAAAACCTTCATTTCTGGAATCAAACAAGTGAATCTCCTCTGAGCAGCCTCCAAAGCAAACACATCCACTTCAAGTAAGGCGTCAATGATGAATGGTGTAAATTGGTTCCAGGTGTTAAAAGAGACAAGTGTACTACCAGAGATGACCAAACTGTCGCTCAAGGTTCATGAAATATCAGCCACGTTAGCAAACCTAACTCAAGTTTGAGTGATAAAGCCCTGACTACCCAGACAGACAAGACTTGTATTTTCAACCTGCAGATGATATATTGTTGGCAGCACAGAAGCTGAAAGAACCAAAATAACTCTTCCATCCTTGATAACAGTGTTCCAATAGTGACCTAACCAATGACCTGTGTAGCCACCAATATGACCTCCCAATTCTCTTACACAATACTCTGACCAATAAAGGAAAGCATACCAAACACCACCTTCACAATCCTATCTACCTGTGACTCCATTTTCAAGGAACTATGAACCTTGACTCCAAGGTGCCTTTGTTCAGCAATTTCACCAGAACCTTACCATTAATGTGGGCACATGAAGAACATAGTACAGAACATAAATGGACAAGGAGAGGTTTAATCATGCAAGTGTTGATAAACCAGAAATCACTGTAGCTAGAACAGAAAATTGTGGAAAAGCATTATTACAAATTATTTAGCACTTGGGAAAAGAGAATACATCCTCATCAGAATCCCTTTTAGACGAGAAAAAGTCTTTACCCCTTTACCCTGTCTGACTAAGACAACATGGAGAAGAAAAGGAATGCGTATTCATTTTCTATGAACAGGCTTTTATTATTTGTTCTTGAGTAGATGATGCTTACCAGACCATATTTATTGTACATCCCCAAATTAAATAACTTGTCAGAACTTTCCAAAGAAGAAATTTGAAAAAAAAAATGAAATAATGACAGACTTTTGTCAGACAAAGGTACTTAGGATTATGGAAACAAACCAATTGAGTCAAGATGTATATCAGACAAACAGGCTCAAAACTGCTAAATAAGATCCTGTCCTGATGTTTACAAGTAAACTCAATACAGTGGGGTCTGCATTCATGCATGGACTGGGTAGAAAAGGCAGTTTCCTTGCTGAGCAACACCAATGTATTGGTTGCATTTCTATAATATTGTTGAAATTCACTAATTCTGTTGCTATTTTCTTCCACAATTGGTATACAGAATGATAAGAGTCATAGAGATGTACAGCACAGAAACAGATCCTTCAGTCCAACTCATCCATGCTGACAAGATATCCTATGTTAACAGAGTCCCATGTGCCATCAGTTAGTCCATATCCCTTTAAACTTTTCCTATTCAGATGCCTTTTAAATGTTGCAAATGAATCAGCCTCCAACACTACTTCTGGCAACTCATTCCATACACAAACCACCCTCTGCATGAAAAGGGTGTCCCTTAGGTCTCTTTTATAAATTTTCCCCCTCACCCTAAACCTATGTCCTCTAGTTTGGGACTCCACCAAACCAGGGAAAAGACCTTATCTACTTACCCTATCCATGCTCATGATTTTATAAACCTCTATAAAGTCACCCCTGTCGCCGACACTCCAGGGAAAAGAGCCCCAGCCTACTCGACCTTTCCCTATGGCTCATGCTCCAGCACTGACAACATCCTTGTAAATCTTTTCTGAACCCTTTCATGTTTTACAATATCCTTCCTATAGCAGGGGGACCAGAATTGCACAGTGTTCCAATAGTGACCTAACCAATGACCTGTATAGCCACCAACATGACCTCCCAATTCTCATACACAATACTCTGACCAATAAAGGAAAGCATACCAAACACCACCTTCACAATCTACCTGTGACTCCATTTTCAAGGAACTATGAACCTTGAATACAAGGTGCCTTTGTTCAGCAATTTCCCCAGAACCTTAAGTGTATAACTCCTGCCCTGATGTGCCTTTCTGAAATGCAGCACTTCACATTTATCTAAATTAAACTCCATTTGCCACTCCTTGGTCCACCCGATCAAGGCCCCGTTATACTCTGAGGTAACCTTCTTTTCTGTCCACTATGCCTCCAATTTTGGTGTCACCTGCAAACTTACTAACCATACTTCCTATGTTCACTTTCGAATCATTTATATAAGTGATGAAAAGCTGCAGACTCACCGATGTCTGTGGCGCACTGCTGGTCACAGGCCTCCAGTGTGAAAAGTAACCCTCCATCACCACCCTCTGAATTCTATCTTTGAGCCAGCTCTGTATCACTTCTTTCATTTCAAATGCAAAAAGCCTGATTTTTATTTCCAGATTTGTTTCAGGCTTGCAATTTATATTCATTGTAGCCTTATTTCCTTTCCAGTATCTAACGATTCTTTTATCATTCCAGAGGCTCAAGGTTGGTTCTCACTTCTGTTCAGTTCCTCTGCATCAATTTCCTCTGAACTCATTGACAATTAATGTCCTCCAATTAATTTTTCAGATGCTGGCACACTATTCACTTCAAATCTCCTTCCAGCATAAATGAAGATTATCTTCTCCAGATGTATAATTCTTTATTGTCCCATAATTCAAATCTTCAAAGATATAATTCTCTCAAGTCAGTAATTACCATCTCTTATTTGGTGTTTTTACCTTTAATTTCCTTCATCTGTGATATTTGGCCTCACTATTGCTTCCTGCATTAAAAAGAATTCCCTTAACAGCAGAACATAACTTCAATGGGCTTTTGTTTCAAAGGCTTTTTTTTAAAGTCACTGTCAAATTTTAATTCTTATAAAGCCCAAATCTCACCAGCAAGTTTAAATTCTTAAATCAAATGTGAACATGCTGTTCTAGCACCTTGCACTCTGTACAGGGTAGGAGAACAAAACTTGCCTGATTAGCATCCCCCTCTTACCTCAAAGTTTTGCTCCACCTCAAATGATAACCATTCTCATCTTTCTCTCTTTTTAAATAGTAGTTCAGAGAAGCTCTCTAACAATATGATCATTCAGCCTGAATTGCAAACACACTGTTCTCCTTATTCATTTGAAATCAAGATTTGTGTAGGGGTCCAAAACTAGGATACAAAAATCAGAATTCTTTTGTCCTCATGCAACTCAAGTCCAGAAACAACTAACTAGTACTTCTAGTTTGCCTCAAAAAAATTGGAATACTCTTAAGTGACAAAGAAATCTAAGTTTTTCAATAAAAATAGCTCCACAGGCAGTACAAAGTTAGAAGAAGTTATACATGCTGCCCAACAGATAAAATTGTAAATGTAAGCAGGCTAGTTTCAGTTCTGATGAATCCATAATTGAAACATTTCTTATCTCTCACCTCAATACAATGAATCTGCTGTGTATTTTCAGCAATTTTCTGATTTTAATGTCTCTATAACACAGCATATTGATCAGACACTATTACATTTCAAATTGTTTTTTAGAGCTGTTTTCATTGAACAGATGTTTTTGTGACCAAGAGAACAGACTAAAGGTAATTTGGTCATTAAAATAAAATAAAATTCCATTCAACTAAGCAGAAAAACTCTTCAGAATAAGAGAGCTTCTGGATCACGTACCTTTGCCTCATAAAGCAATGGCCCGTGGAAACACAAGACACGTTCACCTGGTAAAATAAAGAAAAGTGAGTCATACAGCACTGTTAACATTCAATCTCAAGCGCAATTACATTGAAATGTTCAAAATTATCTTATCCCAATCTTTTTGGAAAAATACACTTTGGACTCCAATTTATTACAATGTTATAAGACTTTTCCACCTTTCTTCTGTCCCAAAAAAAGTGCGTCATTTGGACTTGAAACATTAGTTCTCTTTCTCTCTTCAAAGATGCTGCCAGACTTACTGAGTTTCTCTAGCGCCTCAGCTTTAATTGATTGTAATGAAAATCATGCAAATAACTTTGCCTGTGCTATATTATTAATACTCAATAAGTGCAAACTTGAATTGTTTTACAGAAACACCCAATCAATTGCTGGTAATTGATCACATTCTACTATCATTGCGGGGGGCAACAAAGAGTGGGGAGAGCACCTGTACACTGCACCAGCTGAAAACTTTAAACAGCGCCCCCTAGTTCTAGGCTGCCCCTCAAGAGGGATCACCCTCCTTGCAGTCTGACAAGCCCCCTCAATCTTATTTTTCAATAAGATCAACCATCCATTCTCTCCAAATGTTTATACAAACAATCTGAACTGCTGTGCCCTTTCAAACCACTAATCCAAAATCTGGTTTCCAGCATCTGCAGTCATTGTTTTTACCTCAATCTTTCCTCAGGACAACCCCTCATCCCAGGATTCAGAGTCTAATGAGTCTTCACTCACTCGTTTGTTATGTAAACATAGTCAACGGCACTTAAGTACCAACAAACAAAGTGAAACTGTTTGTAGCGTTACAAAGTGAAACTTAGTACGGAAAATCAAATCAGAATGTTTGAATCATTTCAATTGAGAACTGAATCATTACAAAGAGAAAACTAAATAGCACTTTGTATAACCTCAGGATGTTTCAAAATGATTTACAGAAAATGAAGAACTTTATGCAGTGCTGTCATTATTGTAATGCAAGAGATACTGCAGTCAAGTTGTATGGATTTAGGTTCCACAAACAATGATTAACTCCCAGATCATCTGATTTCTTTTTAAAGTGATGCTGGTTCAGGGATATATATTGATCAGGAAATGACATTCTACAGAGTTCAAGAAACAGCAGTTATATACTGATTCAGAGATTCAAAATGCTGAACCAGTGGTCACTCAAAAAGCACCATAACAGGCTCAGCAACATAGGTGCTACCAATGCACACCACAAGCTGCAAACGTCTTCCAGCTAAAGAGCTGCACAGCCAGGAGGACCAGCAGTGAAGGAGAAAGAAAGATGAGAGGAGGACTTAGAAGAAAAAGGGCCGGAGGAAAGATTAATTTGATTCAGCACACCAAATATTTCAGTTCAAAACTAAACGATTGCCTTTCCCTCGCACACAAATACAGCAGTGACCATTTCTCTCAAGTAATGTAAACTATTGTCCATTCATCCATATATCTTCCTAAGCTCCCCATCTGTAAGTAATCCTCGAGTGTTCACGCTGGCTCACAGAGCTCATATCCAAGTAAGAATGTCATAGCTGCACTCAGTTGCCATTTTAAAATGAGATGTTAAACCAAGATCCCATCTGTGCTGTCAAGTTATTGTTTTAAAAGAGGAATTCTCTGTGTCCTCAATCAATATCACTATAGGTTATTCATGTGTTTGCGGGTTGTTGCTGCACACAAATTTGAATCTGAATGGTTAGAGGAAGCAGCCAAGCAGCCCACCATATCTCTGTTGGCCCCCTGCACAAATAACAACAGAGCCAGATGTTTCCATACCCTTTCCTCACAGTATTGCAAATATCTTCTCTTCAGCAACAACCATAGGAACAGGAGTTTGTCATTTGGCCCTTCAGGTCTACTTAAGTAGTTGATAGTGAAACAGTAATGTGACCGAGCTAGCAATCTAGAACCTTAGGCTAATATTCTAGATATGTGGGCTTGAATCTCATCATGACAGATGAAATTTGAATTCAAGAAGAAAATGCAATGAAAAAGCTAGCCTAATGACCATGTAGCCACTGTCAATTGTCATAAAAACTCATTTGGTACACTATGTTCTTCGGGCAAGGAAATGTGCCTGAAGACCCTAAGCAATGTTAATGCCCTCTCAGCAATTGGAGATGGGCAATAAACACACATTTCCAGTCATGTCCACATTCCATAAAGACTTTTTAAAAATAAAATCCCCACAATGCAATAAGACCTGGCTGATCTGATTGTGGTCTCAGCTCCACTTACCTGCCTGCCCCCAAAAGCCTTTAATTCATGTCTATAGAAAGATTTAACTCAGCATTGAATCAAGTTAAAGAACCAACCCTCCAATACCTTCTGGAAAAGAGAATTTCATAGACTGACTAGCATCAGAAAAAAAAATTTCTCCTCATCACTGTCTCAAAACAGAGACATTTTACTCAAACTGAGTCCCCTAGTTTTAGTCTTCCCGACAAGAGGAAATATACTCCCAATATCGAATTTATCCAGTCCACTCATCATCTTATGTATTTCAATAAGATCACCTCATTCTAAACTCCAAGTGATAAGGCATAATCTGTTCAACCCTTCTTTATAGGATAAGCCTTTCATCCCAGCAATGAGTCAAGTGAATCTTTTCTGAAGCAAGTATGTTTTCTCAAAACTATACATAGTACTCCACATGGCTTCATCTGCTATACTCACATAACTTTCTGCATATCACATACCAGGCCCCCAGAATCCTTCTGCACCACCAAGACCTCCAAGCTCTGTCCATTCAAGCAGTACCTGTTTTTTCAGTCTTCTTGCCCATTCCAACTGCCTTTGAAAATCATAACTGAATCCAGTCTTCACAGTCTCTCAAGTAATACATTCCAATTCCTTTGCACTCATGCAAAGAAATATATTACATCACCTTAAATTCTTTTTGCTATTCACCCACAATTGCACCCTTTGATTCTATTTTTCTACCAAGTTTCTCTCTCAAGAAACTCCTCACGATTTTGAGCATCTCTATCAAATCTCGTCTTAATCTTCTCTTTTCCAAGAGAACAAGTCCCACTTTCCACACAATCTCTTGGAACATTCCCATGAATCATTTCTGCAACCCTACAAAGGTCATCCCATCCTTCAGAGTCTAGCACCCAGAACCAGACAATACACAAATTGAAACTAAATCAATGTTTTATTCAAAAGATTAATCATAATTTCCTTGCTTTGATACACTGTATATTTATTTTTATAAGTCAAGGATCCCAATTACATTTTAACCACTTTGTCAATGCGGCCTACTCAAGTTCTGCTCCTGCAATTTGGCAGCCATGTTGGGCATCACAGTGGCTCAGTGGTTAGCACTGCTGCCTTGCACAGCCAGGGACCCAGGTTAGAGTGCAGCCTCGGGTGACTGCGTGGAGTTTGCACATTCTCTGTGTCTGTGTGGGTTTCTGGTGCTCCAGTTTCCTCCCATAAGATGTGCAGGTCAGGTGAATTGGCCATGTTAAGTTGCCCACATTGATAAGTGCATTAGTAGGGAGTTGGTGAATGGGTCTGGGTAGGTTGTTCTGTGGAGGGTCGGTGTGGACTTGTTGGGCCGAGGGTCTGTTTCCACACTGTAGGGAACATAATCTAACCTAAATGGCAATATTAACTACACTCAAGATTGCTAAGACAATGAAAGGCACTACATCAATGTAATGATCCATTTCAATATCTAATTTCCTTATTGCATTTTCCATCATAGCAACTTCTTCCCTCAAAAATTCCTATGAATGCAGTTATAATAACTTTCCATGTAAACCAATCACAACTTTACCCTAATGGAGTGGTAGCTTTGTCATATTTCAGTTTCCTATCTGCCTTAACCTCAGTCTTCATGTACACAACTCAAGTACAATCCAAACAATGACACATTTAGTTGTAGAAAAGGTAAAATCAAATGCTTTCAAGATTGACCAAAATTGACCTGAAACATTAACCCTACCTACCTCTCTCCACAGATGCTGAATGATTCCAGCATATTCTGTTTTATCTAGACAGCAAGTTCACCAGCACCTGAAAAAAAAAGAAAGTACAGGCTGTTTCAGATGCAGACTCTGTCAGAGCAGTTCTGACAGAGTCTACACCCAAAATATTAAGCTATCTTTGCCGCTGCTCATGGACTTGCTATGTATTTCCAAAGTTTACTTCATTTTCTCACCTTATGGTTAACTGTTTGCCAATGTAGGCACAGCTAGAGCACAGAAGCAAAATCCAGACTAAAATGTTGCCTTGCCACCACTTTCCATCTAGCAGTCAAACAACAAAAGAATATATTATGCCTTCCTGTTTATGATTTATGATTTATCATGTTACAACTGAGGTTGGACAGTTTCACTAAACATGTGAAGTCCAGGAATTCCAAATTTCCTTCCAGGAAGAACACATGGACAAAGCATTCAAAGACAGAAAGGAGCAAACTCTCTTTTGCTTCAAGAAAAAACAAGATGATTTCAACAAATAAAGCAATGCAAAGCATGTTTAAACTAGGCTGGCTGGCTGACTTACCTCCTCCTCACGCATCTGGAAAAGGGCACGGCCAATGAAGCAATTCTTTTGACAACCTTGGAAAGTGCACTGCAATGAATGCTTCGTTGCATTGTGCATACAGAGCAAGTCGTTGCAAAGTTGTCACTACCAATGCAAACTTGCTCCATTGAAATCAAAGGCAAAAATGACACAAATCTGACTTTAGCTGAAAACGTTGTTGGTGGTGGGGCGGGGGGGGAGGAAGCGGTCAAGATCGACTAAGAGTATTGCAGGATTACATGAAAAAACAACACACGCACATAGAATCTGGCGGCAGAAACATTCTGCGCAACTTTACTCTGCGCAAATTAAATGCTACAAAGGATAAAGAACGAGTACAATGTGCTTACATCCAGAAGTCTAACCAGCTGCAAAATCTCCACTGAGGCGCCTGCAAAGCTCTTGGTGCCCAGGGAGGGTGCCATCCACGCATGCGCACTAAGGGGTGGGTGGGGGAAGGAAAGGAGCCAGGCCCCGGCGCCATTGTTCCCCCTCCTCTTCGTCCCCATCGCCCTTTCCCCGCGGGGCCTCACCTTCCTGAAATTTGGGTCTAGGGTCCGGTTTCGGAGCCATCAAGTCAAACCGTCTCTCCGTGCTAAATCCGAGCGCCTGTGCTGCCCCTCGGTCTCCGCACCATAATCGCGGCCCGGTCCGCTCTCGCACGGCCGCCGAGCAACACGACGCGCCGGGTGGGGTGGGGGAGGGGAAGTGTCGTCACGTCACTGCACTACGTCACGACGCGATTACCACTCCACTGCACCGCGCTGTCATCGCATGGCACGCCGGGAATTGTAGTATGCAACCTGCACACACCTGCAAAATTTACACTGTGATGTAACTGAAATTATATATTGAAAAATATCTGGATTGTTGTTAAGTCTGTCATCTTTCAGAATGGACATGTTGGTTTCAGTTCTTTCATAAGTAAATTTCAGAACTTTCTTAAAGTTACATTCTCAAGTGAACTTTAACTTTTAAGTCCAAAGATGTGCAGGTTAGGTGAATTGTCTATGCGAAATTGCTTGTAGTGTTAGGTGGATTAGTCAGGGATAAATGTCAGGGAATGGGTCTGGGTAGGTTGCTCTTCAGAGGGTCAGTGTGGACTTGTTGGGTCGAAGGGTCTGTTTCCGCACTATAGGGAATCTCATCTGATGTGGAATCTAATCTTAACAATAGGTGCCGTGTTGGCCCAAATGATGCATTGAAGGTGTGAGGTGCCCTGTATGAGGCTGTCTGTGCCCCAATGTTCAAACTGGTTCTAGTCTAAAAAGGGAATTTAAAGAATCTTACATGGAGTCATGCAGTTTTTGAGCAAAATAAATGTAATTCTGCAAGTAGAAATTTAGCCCACAGACTTAAACTTATACATGTGTGTGCGCACGCACGGATGTGTGTGGAGGGAGAATGTGGGGTATTAATGTCTGTGAGAGACTGTATGTTTATATGTGTAAGTGAGTGCAAATGGGTATAAGTCTTTGTGAGTGTGGGAGTGTATGTGTGAGTGTTTGAGAGAGAGCTTGTGTATGAGAGAGTCTGCATGAGTGTATGGGTCTGTAGGGGTGTGTGTGTGTGTAGTGCAGTGGGGTCACTTGTAGTGTGACACAACCCCAAGATCCCAATTGAGGTCATCCCCATGGATACCGAATTTGGCTATCAGCCTCCGCTCAGCCACTTTGCATTGTTGCCTGTCTCAAAGTCCGCCTTGGATGATGGTCATCTGCAGATCTGAGGTCGAATGTCCTGGACAGCTGAAGTGTTCTCCAACTGGGAGGGAACACTCCTGTCAGTTGATTGTTGTGCCGTAGCCTCTGCTCAGTCTCATCAATGTACCAAGCCTAAGGGCATCCTTGCCTGCAGTGTATGAGATAGATAACATTGGCTGAGTCACATGAGTACCTACCACGTACATGGTGGGAGGTGCCCCCACGTGTAATGGTGGTATCCGTGTTGACACTCTGACACGTCTTGCAGCGTTGACCGTGACAAGATTGTATGGTGTTGTCCTGAAAGCCATGCAGTTTGCTGCAAACAATGATCTGTTTGAGGTTTGGTGGTTGTTTAAAGGCGAGACTTTGAGGTGTGGGGAAGGTCTTGACGAGGTGCTCACTCTCATTGATAATGTGTTGCAGGCTGCGAAGAACGAGGCATAGTTTCTCGGCTGCTGGGAAGTACTGGACAACGAAGGCTCATGTCTGTCTCCTGAGGAGATCATTACAGTTTCTCGCTATGGCACGTAGGAACTGACGGTTGATGAGTTGAGCATCGTACCCCATTCTTATGAGGGCATCCTTAAATACTTCCAAGTGCTCGTCACGTTCCTCATCATCTGAACAGATCCTGTGTATGCATAGGGCTTGATCGCAGGGGATGCCTGTTTTAATATGTTTTGGCTGGAAGCTGAAAGCATTCTGAAAGATGACAGATTTAACAAACAATCCAGGTATTTGTCAATATATAATTTCAGTTACATCAGACTGTAAACTTTTGCAATAAATTCTGTGTTTTACGATCTTATACTCCACAACCAGCTGATGAAGGAGCAGCGCTCCGAAAGCTAGTACTTCCAAATAAACTTGTTGGACTATAACCTGGTGTTGTGTCATTTTTAACATTATTCTGGGAGCGACGGGAAGGGGTGAGTGTAGAGGTGTGGGATATTGGGTTGGGCACAGTTTACGGTCCTGTCAACCACATTGGGGGAGGGGCAGATTTCTCTGTTGAGGACAAACGAAGACAGATCAGAGCTCACCCACTGTCCCCCCTCCCCCATCCACAGAGGTTGTAACAGATATGACTGAGATGAAGAAACTAAGAATGGATTGGATTCATTCAAAGAAGTAGGGCATGAAGAGGTGTTGACAAATAACTGGGTGTAATGGGTATTGACTGTCAATCTATCCCCTGAAATGGAAACAGTAAGTAATGGACAATACATGCCAACATACCCAATGATTCGCACATCCCATGAAATAATAAATAAAAATCTACTCCCGATTTACTTTCAATGTGTTTCAAATTACAACAGTTCTCTGTGTAACACCAAATGTCTATTTTCATCTAGCCAATTGCCATCCTGCTGCTGTTCTCTGGTTCCTGGTCTTTCTCCCAAGAGAAATGTAAAGGCAAAGGAAAAATGATCATTATCTCAGAAGTTTATAGAGCTACTGTCTCATTTGAGATAAATGGTGGGGGTTTAACCTGAAGGTCACCACACGATAGGCAAGAGATGAGGTTGAGAAGGCAGGACTTTCATGGTAACCTCAGCTGGTGCAGGAATTGAACCCATTCTGTTAGTATCACTCTCCACCACAAATCTCCTCTCACTCTAATATGGTCTAAGGTGATTTTCTATCAGTGAATTTAAGAGAATAAGTGAAAGGAACATTAGCCAGGAGTTACATTTCCTGGCTGTTAATTGTGACCTCCTGCTGGGAAAGTGTAGCTTTGTGCATATCCCATGAAGGAAGTGTTGGAGTTATACATGGAAATAAACTGCAGGCAGTCCTGGCTCAATCTTGAAAAATGAACATTACACTTGAACATATTGAATCAACAGATGGGAAAAATGCCTTTAGCCAATGATGCTGATTCAAATACACCTGATCAGGTCATAGAGTCATAGAGATGTACAGCATGGAAGCTCTTCCTCCTCTGTAATATGGACATTTTTCACGATGTTATCATCTATTTCCCTACATTCTATATCTTCCATGTCCTTTTCCACAGGAAATACTGATGCAAAATACTCATTTAGTATCTCCCCCATTTTCTGCAGCTCCACACAAAGGCCACCTTGCTGATCTTTGAGAGGTCCTACTCTCTCAATCTTGAAAAATGAACATTACATGTGAACATATTGAATTAACAGATGGGAAAAATGCCTCGAGCCACTGAAGCAGATTCAAAATTGTGCGGCTGGAGATGTCACATCTGCTTGTATTACCCCTGTTTAATATCTTAAGAGAAAGACAGTATCTTTAAAAATGCAGCACTTCTTCAAGTTTGCAATGCTTTTTTTTATTTAAAAAATATACTTTATTCATAAAATATTTTGATGATCTGTACAATTGGTCATGCCATACATCTGTAAACATTCCATTTCTTGGTATACAGAGACAGAGAAATCATTCATATATACAGGTCTGTACGATTACATATTTAGCACGGGGGTCAGCGGAGCCCCCTTATTGCATCGGACCCCTGTGCTTAGGCAGGCAGACGTTACACGGTGGTCTTCCCCCAGCGCGCCTTGGTGGCAGCTGCCCCAGGCTTCAGCACGTTTCTCAACACGTAGTCCTGGACCTTGGAATGTGCCAGTCTGCAACACTCAGTCAGGGTCAGCTCCTTCAGCTGGAAGATCAACAGGTTTCAGACCATCCAGAGAGCGTCCTTCATCGAGTTGATGATCCTCCAGGCACAGTTGATGTTCGTCTTGGTGTGCGTCCCGGGGAACAGACCGTAGAGCACGGAGTCCAGCGTCACGGCGCTGCTTGGGATGAACTTCGGCATTCCTCTCCACACTTCTTCCGCGTAGGCACATTCCAGAAGGAGGTGTATGACAGTCTCGTTCCCCCCACAGCCACTTCAAGGGCAGCGTGCGGTGCGGCTGAGATTCCGGGCGTGCATAAAGGATCTCACAGGCAGAGCCCTTCTCACCACCAGCCAAGCCATGTCTTGGTACTTGTTGGAAAGTTCTAGCAATGAAGCATTCTACCAAATGGCTTTGACAGTCTGCTCAGGGAACTACTCGATAGGATCCGCCCTCTCCTTTTCCCGAAGGGTCTCAAGGACACCACGTGCTGACCACTTCCTGATGGACTTGTGGTCAAAGGTGTTTTTCTTCATAAACTTCTCCACGAAGGACAGGTGATACGGAACAGTCCAACGGATTGCACCTAAATTGGAAGGGGACTAATATACTGGCAGGGAAAATTGCTAGAACTGCTTGGGAGGATTTAATCTAGTAAGGTGGGAGATGGGACCCAGGGAGATAGTGAGGAAAGAGATCGATCTGAGACGGGTACACCTGAGAACAGAAGTGAGTCAATCAGTCAGGGCAGGCAGGGACAAAGTAGGACTAATAAATTAAACTGCATTTATTTCAATGCAAGGGGCCTAACAGGGAAGACAGTTGAACTCAGGGCATGGTTTGGAACATGGGACTGGGATATTATAGCAATTACGGAAACATGGCTCAGAGATGGGCTGGACTGGCAGCTGAATGTTCCAGGATACAAATGCTACAGGAAGGATAGAAAGGGAGGCAAAAGAGGACGGGAAGTGGGATTTTTGGTAAGGGATAGCATTACAGCTGTGCTGAGGGAGGATATTCCCGGAAATACATCCAGGGAAGTTATTTGGGTGGAACTGAGAAATAAGAAAAGGATGATCACCTTACTGGGATTGTATTATAGACCCCCCAATAGTCAGAGGGAAATTGACAAACAAACTTGTAAGGAGATCTCAGCTATCTGTAAGAAAAATTGGGTAGTTATGATAGGGGATTTTAACTTTCCAAATATAGGCTGGGTCTGCCATAGTGTTAAGGGTTTAGACGGAGAGGAATTT
>NC_057745.1:1882584-1968343 GCF_004010195.1 Chiloscyllium plagiosum | reverse complement strand
TCCTTTGATCCCTTCTCTTCCATTTCCTCCGTCTGTCCTGGAGGAGCTTGGATTGGCTGCTGCATCTCCCCGCTGTCTGCCGTCTGCTCCGCTACAGCCTGCCCTTCCTTCAGGCTGCTTCCAGACACCGTTCCCGTGCTGTTTTGTGGTACCTTGCTGGTCTTAGGCGGTCCACGGCTCATGTTGCCACCTCCGGCCATCTGTGCATAGGTGGCAGCCCCTCGTCTTGGGCAGGCCTTGTACATGTGGCCCGCCTCTCCGCACAGATTACAGTTCTTGGCCTCCTTACATTCCTTGGTCGGGTGGCCTTCCTGCTTGCAGTTTCGGCAGACGGTCACCTTACAATCCTGCAGGTTCGGCACACTTTTGGCTGCCCTGTGTATGTCAGGTAACCTCTGCTCCCTCCGATGGCAAAGCTGGAGGGTGGGTGGAGGATGTTCCCACTGGCATCGACCCTCAGGGTTACCCTGACCTGTCGTTTGCTGGTCCAGATCCCGAAAGGATCGACCACATCGGTACTCTCTCCCTCGACCTGGACGTATCTTCTCAAGAAGGTCAGGACATCATCTGCTGGGATGTGAGGGTTGTGCATTTGGATTGTTACAAACCGACTCCTCTGTGCAGGAAGCACACACAACGGGACCACCGACAAAATGGAGAACAGAGGTTCCCCTTCCTTCTCCTTGAAGACCTTCAGGAGCTGCTCGCAATTCTTCACGCTCCTGAAGGTCACATCGAAATAGCCTGCCGCAGGGAAATCCTGCAGGCAGTACACATCCACTGCTTCAAACCCACAGCACTCCAGCAAAATCTTCTTCACAAACACCATCCGATCGACTGGTGTGTGCTCCTCCACCTTCTTCACGGTCACCCTGACTGTGAGAGTTTGCAATACAGTGTCAGGTTACATTCAGATGCTCAATTCTGTGTGAAATCTGAGCTGAGAAGGATTCTGAGTGTAGCTTCCACCCAGAACTATTTAAGTATTGGTTACAAAAGACACATTGGGTTGAAGCTTTTCATCATATGCTCTTCAGGATATTTGCAAGAATACCAACATAAAACAGAACAACAATTTTATACTATATGAGAAGAGCCTGCTGATCGGTTGGCAAATGGATGCTGATTGGTTGAAATGTTACCATAGAGAATTTACAAGTTCAATGATGACTGATAGTCAACTGATGAGTTTTGTTTAATTGCAAAACAGGCAGATTGAGTCTGACTGGTCAAGGTAATATCCTGAGAAATGCACCAGACAATGGCAGCCATCTATTTTTTAGGTTTAAATAGGTGCAGTTTGTGCATATATATGCAAAGGAAAAGGCCCCATGTGTTAATAGATGTAACCTTCTTTATGCACAGGTGTGCCACACTGAAAAACCCAACTGACAATCTTAAGAGTGCAAGGCAAAAAAGCCTTCAACAAAACGTATCTTTTTGTCATCAATACTCAAGTTACATACTAATAAGTGATTAGGTGCAATTTAATTTTATTATAATGTTGACATTGCATTAAATGGTATCCACTGACTGGGCAACAGCATGTATTCATCATATAAATCATGGATGCTGCATGTGATGAGCTTTATTTTAAATTTAGGATAATGCTGGCAGTCGTGTGGAAAATGTTCCATTTCTCAGAAAAAACATGTCTCATCTTGACAAGATTGGAAGATAATTGAAGTGCACTGCTTGAGAGGATGGTAAAAGCAAATTTAGCTGTAATTATCTAAATAGAATTGTTTAAATTCTGAGGGTTAAATATTTCAAGGCAATAGGAAAGAACAGAGAAAGATATAAACAACTAACTGGAAAGGTCTTTCAAAAAGCAAGCCCAGGCAGATTGAGCCAAATTGCCTCATGTGTTGTATGATTCTATAATCATGAAGAAAGGATAAGGTAGCCGATTTGTCTCATATATATTACAATTGCTACAATGCTGAAGGAAGTCATTGAATCTGTGCTGGCTCTTTGAATGAGCAGAAAGTGAGGTCTGCAGATGCAACATGTGTTGCTTTGAATGAGCAACACAGTTACACCTGTTCCTCATAATACTACACATTCTTCTGATTAGATTCCCTACAGTATGGAGACGGGCCCTTCAGTCCAACAAGTCCACACCGACCCTCCAAAGAGTAACCTACCCAGACCCATTCATTTACTCCTGACTAATGCACCTAACACTATAAGCAATTTAGCATGGCCAATTCAACTAGCCTGCACAACTTTGGATTGCGGGAGGAAATCCAAGCAGACATGAGGAGAATGTGCAAACTCCACACAGACAGTCGCCCGAAGCAGGAATCAAACCTGGTGCTGTGAGGCAGCAGTGCTAACCACTGAGCCACTGTGCCACCCTTTTGCAAATAACCATTTTACTGCCTTTTAATACTTCAGTTATGCCTGCCTCCATCACAGTCTCAGACAACACATTCTAAGCATTAATAACTCACTGTGGAAGTTTGTCTCATCATCACTTATTCTGTCAATTATTTTCAATCTGAAATGGACCGAGGTGTGGCAGATGGAGTTTAATTTAGATAAATGGGAGGTGCTGCAATTTGGAAAAGCAAATCAGAGCAGGACATATACATTTATACACATATCCCTCCAAACCCTTCCTGTTCATTTATCCATCCAGATGCCTTTTAAATGTTGCAATTGTACCAGCCTCCACCACTTCCTCTGGCAGCTCATTCCATACACGTACCACCCTCTGCATGAAAATGTTGCCCTTAGGTCTCTTTTATATCTTTCCCCTCTCACCCTAAACCTTTGCCCTCTAGTTATGGACTCCCCCACCCCAGGGAAAAAACTTTGTCTATTTACTGTATCCATGCCCCTCATGATTTTGTAAACCTCTATAAGGTCACCCCTCAGCCTCCGAAGCTCCAGGGAAAACAGCCACAGCCTGTTCAGCCTCTCCCCGTAGCTCAGATCCTCCAACCCTGGCAATATCCTTGTAAATCTTTTCTGAACACTTTCAAGTTTCACAACATCTTTCCAATAAGCAGGAGACCAGAATTGCACACAATATTCCAACAGTGGCCTAACCAATGTCCTGTTCAGCCGCAACATTACCTCCCAAATCCTGTACTCAATACTCTGACCAATAAAGGAAAGCATGCCAAACACCTTCTTCACTATCCTATCTGCCTGCAACTCTATTTTCGAGGAGCTTGAGCTTGCACTCCAAGGTCTCTTTGTTCCGGAACACTCCCCAGGAACTTACCATTAAGTGTATAAGTCCTGCTCTGATTTGCTTTTCCAAAATGCAGCACCTCACTTTTATCTAAATTAAACTCCATCTGCCACACCTCGGCCCATTTCATATTGAAAATAATTGACGGAATAAGTGATTCTGATCAATAAAGGAAAGCATACCAAACACCTTCTTCACTATCCTATCTGCCTGCAACTCCACTTTCAAGGAGCTATGAACCTGCACTCCAAGGTCTCTAGGACCTTACCATTAAGTGTATAAGTCCTGCTAAGATTTACTTTCCCAAAATTCAGACCTCTCATTTATCTGAACTAAACTTCATCTGCCACTTCTCAGCCCATTGGCCTATCTGATCAAGATCCTGTTGTAATCTGAGGTAACTTTCTTCGCTGTCCACTACACCTCCAATTTTGGTGTCATCTGCAAACTTACTAAATATTCCTCTTATGCTCACATCCAAATCATTTATATAAATGACAAAAGGTAGTGGATCCAGCACAGATTCTTGTGGCACTCCACTGGTCACAGGCCTCCAATCTGAAAAACAACCCTCCACCACCACCATACCTTTGAGCCAGTTCTGTATCCAAATGGCTAGTTCTCTCTATATTCCGTGAGATCTAGCCTTGCTAACCAGTCTCCCATGGGGAACCTTGTCAAACACCTTACTGAAATCCATATAGATCACATTTACCGTTCTGCCCTCATCAATGCTCTTTGTAACTTTTTCAAAAAAGTCAGTCAAATTTGTGAGACATGATTTCCCACACACAAAGACATGCTGACTATCCCTAATCAGTCCTTGCCTTACCAAATACTTGTACATCCTGTCCCTCAGGATTCCCTCCAACAACTTGCCCACCACCGACATCAGGCTCACCGGTCTATAGTTCCCTGGCTTGTCCTTACCACCATTCTTAAACAATTGCACCACGTTAGCCAGCCTCTAGTCTTCCGGCACCTCACCTGTGTCTATCGATGATACAAATATCCCAGCAAGAGGCCCAGCAATCACTTTCCTAGCTTCCCACAGAGTTCTAGGGTACACCTGATCAGGTCATAGAGTCATAGAGATGTACAGCATGGAAGCACTTCCTCCTCTGAAATATGGACATTTTTCACAATGTTACCATCTATTTCCCTACATTCTATATCTTCCATGTCCTTTCCACAGTAAATACTGATGCAAAATACTCATTTAGTACCTCCCGCATTTTCTGCAACTCCACACAAAGGTCTCCTTGCTGATCTTTGAGAGGGCCTACTCTCTCCCTTGTTACCCTTTTGCCCTTAATGTATTTGTAAAAACCCTTTGGATTCTCCTTAACCCTATTTGCCAAAGCTATCTCATGTCCCCTTTTTGCCCTCCTGATTTCCCTCTTAAGTATATACTCCTACTGTCTTTATACTCTTCTAAGGATTCACTTGACATATCCTGTCTATACCTGACATATGCTTCCTTCTTTTTCTTAACCAAACCCTCAATTTCTTTAGTCATCCAGTATTCCCTATACTTAGCAGCCTTTCCTTTCACCCTGTCAGGAATATACTTTCTCTGGATTCTCGTTATCTCATTTCTGAAGGCTTCCCATTTTCCAGCTGTCCCTGTACCTGCGAACATCTGCCTCCTCAACCAGTTTTTGAAAGTTCTTGCCTAATACCATCAAAATTGGCCTTTCTCCAATTTAGAACTTCAGCTTTTAGATCTGGTCTATCCTTTTCCATCAGTATTTTAAATCTAATACAATTATGGTCGCTGGCCCCAAAATGGATTAGAAAGAGTGGAAGTTGTTTCCGTTCGGTGGGGAAACTAGGCCCCTTGGGTTCAGCCTTAAAATTAGAGGGAGTCAATTTAGAACGGAAATGAGAAGACATTTCTTCAGCCACAGAGTGATGGCCTGTGGAATTCATTGCCATGGAACGCAATGAAGGCTGGGAAGTAAAATATCTTCAATGCAGAGATTAATAAAGTTGTGATCTCACAAGGAATTAAGGGCTACAGGGAGAGTGCAGGTAAGTGGGGTTGAAATGCCCATCAGCCATGATTAAATGGCAGAGTGGACTCGATGGGCCGAATGGACTTACTTTCTTTTCTGTGTTTTATGGCCTTATGGCTGCCTGACTATGAAGCTAAAGTCGCCATTGCCTTCGGGGACTATAAAGCTGCTTTCTGATGAGGGTGAAACACAGCTGGTGTTGGTGTAACCTGAGGGTCACCACGCCTCAGGCGTCCAGACAACTGAGCTAACCGCCCCCAGATGATAGAATGGATTAATGGAATAATTGATTGAAAAATTTCCGGATAGCAGAAACTATAATTTACAGTACTGATCTACAGTACCCTTTCCCCAGCTCCCCACCTCACATTCGGCTCCCGCAGTTGTTATTGTGACATTAGTTAACATACAATTAAACCGATCATATGTCTCCAACCGGTCTAAACTGTCAGCCAGTGCTTGAGAATTGAAAAGATTGAGAGGGAAAGCTTCAAATCTGAACAACAGAGCAGCAGAAAATGTCGAAAGAAATAGAACGAAAACCGCTGGAAACACGTTATTATGTAAACGGTCAAAATCCTCAGCTGAAGCTAAAAGGACAGAATCGGAACTGTTTAAGCTGGAAGAAGGGTTATAGAAGGTAAGAGATTATTTTGTTTGCATTTATACATTTAATGAAAAAATTGTAAAATTAAAGGACCAAAATATACGCCCAACGTGGGGCTCGAACCCACGACCCTGGGATTAAGAGTCCCATGCTCTACCGACTGAGCTAGCCGGGCTGCTAAATATTAGTGCCATCCATTCTGAATCACTGTGTGGTTGGTAAATGGCTTCCTATGTGTTTAGTATGTTTTCTGTAGATATTGCTGTGAGAGGGGAGTCAGAAACACAGGTTTAATTTCCCCTCCCGAGCCCAGTTTCCGAGTTTCCCGCGCTCGCACTTCCGCCTGTCTGCTCACGTGACTCGAAATGTAACAATGCAATGTAACAACAGGGGCTGCGCGCGCAGCAGGCGGTGCTCGACCGAACGTGAAGGAATGGACTTCGAAAATACAACCACAAAGTACTGGGGGAACTCAAGTTCCGAAGAAGACTCGTAAATACAAGATTGTAGCTGCTTGTGGGACCAGCATTTGTAACAAGGTGCAAGGGCAATACAAGAGACTGATAATGCAAAGAGCCATTACAGCCACGATGGGCCAAATGGCCTTCTTCTGGATCAGTGGTGCTGGAAGAGCACAGCAATTCAGGCAGCATCCGAGGACAGGCAAAATCGACGTTTCGGGCAAAAGCCCTCGGATGCTGCCTGAATTGCTGTGCTCTTCCAGCACCACTGATCCAGAATCTGGTTTCCAGCATCTGCAGTCATTGTTTTTACCAAATGGCCTTCTTATTGCAATGTAACGCTTGTATTTTTCTAGCACTCTTTCTTTTAAATTTCAGGTCATCAGCATCCACAATATTGAACAAAGTGAGAACTTTTAAAATATATTTTTATTGAGAAAATGATTTTTTTTGTTTAGAATATTACAGCAAATACAAAACCAAACAATTTAAAGCAATATTTTAAAAAACAAACCCACTAATTACATAAATAAATAATAACTAAGCTAAAAAAGGAGAATCTTAATAATAATGACGATAAAAGCGAGAACTTTAAGAGATGCTGTTTCTGATGTTGTTTCTGACCCGCGAGAGAAGGAAAATCCAATATTCCGGTATTACTCACGCCAAAAGACTCCGCAATCAGAAAAATATTGGTACAACTGTCTAACCTCATCCTCAATTGAAAGCCTTCCACCCCATTTTTGAAATAAAAAATCGATATTTACTTCAAAGACTTCAGTTCAGTTAAGTTACTTTTTTTTACTCTGTATGCCGCATAGCAACAGGGTTACATCTACTTACAAAGCGTGTCCACGCCCTCAAGTGTTCATTTTATGAGGGGATATTTGGAGATTTCTTGTGGGTCCGTACCTCTGAGCCAGGAGTGCGGGGGCTCAAGTCCCACCTGTCTCAGAGCTCTGCATCTACACATGTTGTCGAGAAAATATCGTGACGTGGAGCACCCCCTCCACCCCGGACAGCGCAAACGGGACTGAATGAAACACACGGTCAGTTAGTTTATATTGGTGGCCAGGCCTCGCTGCTGTCGTTTCCACTTTGCTGAGGGCAGTGTGGTAATTTCTTGCTTAATATTGAGTTCTAACTGTTAATCAAGCAGAAGTAGCCCCAAGACGCTGTAACCATTCCTTATTGATGTTGGGGGCAGGGACTAGATTACATACAGTTAATTGAATTAAAATGCTTTTGTAAGAATCGATCGTGGTGCGTTTCCACCTCAGGAAGGATCGCACTGTAAGTTTGAACTAAGGATGTTGACATTGAGGAAATTGTATAAAACTACATTTATTTATCTGTCCCGAGGCCAAACGTTTTGTTTCATTGACCAGTTGTCTCTTTGCCTCTCTGCTGCAACTAGCAATCTTTGATCTAGTCAGGAGGCTGTGGGTTCAGGACCATACATTATTTTTCTTCAATAAGATGTGGGTGTTGGTGGTAGGGCTATCATTTTTTGCCCATCCCTAATTGTCCAGAGGGACAGACTTCCTGCCCTACGCAATGTGGTTAACTCTTAACTGTTCCCTGAAATGACTTCGCACCAGATCTATAAGCATCCACCACCGACCCTCAGTAGCAGCAAGGTGTACCATCTACGATATTCACTGCAGAAATTCACCAAAGATCCTTAGACAGCAGCCCCCAAAAACTGCAACCATTACCATTGAGAAGGACAAGGGCAGCAGAGACAAAGGAAGACCACCCTGGGCAAGTTCCCTTCCAAGTCACTCACCATCCTGACCTGGAAATATATCATAATGTGGAGGAGCCAGTGGGGTGGACAAAGTTAAAAATCAGAGCTTAAAAATGTGTTGCTGGAAAAGCGCAGCAGGTCAGGCAGCATCAAAGGAACAGGAGAATCGACGTTTCGGGCATAAGCCCTTCTTCTGAAGAAGGGCTTATGCCCGAAACGTCGATTCTCCTTCTCCTTTGATGCTGCCTGACCTGCTGCGCTTTTCCAGCAACACATTTTTAAGCTCTGATCTCCAGCATCTGCCGTCCTCACTTTCTCAAAGATAAAAATCACACACCAGGTTCTAGTCCAACATAGTTATTTCCTGTTGGACTATAACCGGGTGTTGTGTGATTTTTAACTTTCGAAATATATCACCATCCTTTCAGTCTTGCTCACATCCATGAATTACTTTTTTTTAAAAAAAAACACCATTCAGTTCAAGGAATGGGTAACAAATGCTGATCTTGCCAACAACACCCGCATCCTATTGAAGATTAAGGAGAACAGGAATAAAGGCGAAGGGTTGAAGTCTCCTGATGGATGAGGATGCTGGAAGAGAGCTGTTGTTCCGCCAGAGGGCTCTGAACGGGCGGCCTTCAATCCCAGCCTGCAGTCCCACTGTCCGAAAATAAAGTCACTTTGCACACAGCGAGTGGAAAAATTGAGTATTTTCCTGAAAGTTCACGACAATTAAAACAAAATCTATTCACATACAGAATTGTGACTTTTTTGTTGGAAAGGCTGAAAGAATCCTAAACAAAAACAGAGGTTGCTGAAAAAGCTCAGCAGATTGGCAGCATCTGTGCAGAGAAATCAGAGTTAACGTTTTGGGTCCAGTGACCCCTTCTCATTCTGGCTCAAAAGTCAAATATTTTGAACTCCGAGAATTGTGGTTACACTGGGGTTTAAAAAAATCCAGAGTTCTCAACAGAGCGAAAATGCTGAGAGTGATTTCTTTATCTACTGAAAATTTAGCTTTGCAGAATGGTAAAGCACAGCAGCGGTAGGGCTGTCGTCAGTTGTTTCATTTTATTCTTTAATATTAAAAAAGGGGATTGTCACAATCGATTTCTTTCGGCGCATTCTCAATGAAAAAGTGTGTTCATGAAGTTACATGAAGTACATCCACCTTAACACACAGTTAGACATACATCAGAAACCGTGACTGTCAGTGAACGGAAATGTACAAGAGGTAGCGCCACGTCGGCCAAGTCCTTAAATATTCCACAATTACTTTCTTAAACTCGACAACGAATTCCAAAGCAAATCGTTCAGTTTCTAAACATCATACAGTTAATTCCACAGCCGCTTTTGGCGAATCAGTTGCTTAACATAAGAAATTCGAAATGTTGCCACAGGAATGGGAGAAATGAATAGTCCGAGAGTTTTTACAGCACGGCAGGAGGCCATTCGGCCCCTCATGTCCGCTCCAGCCATCAGACATTCAGCTCCTCTGATCCCACTCATTGGGGAGAAAGTGAGGTCTGCAGATGCTGGAGATCAAAGTTGAAACTTTATTGCTGGAACAGCACAGCAGGTCAGGCAGCATCCAGGGAACAGGAGATTCGACGTTTCGGGCACAGGCCCTTCTTCAGGAATGATCCCACTCATTGTCATCCAGATCATTAGAAAGAAACTCTGAGGCAGAGGATGATGATTGCCCGCCGGGTAATGGCTGGAGTAAAAGGTCACGCGATGGAAGCTCCCCTTTCTATCCCGGGTATTTAAATCCACCATCAACCAGATCAACCCGCCCCTCCCCCACCTCCAGGGAGGCTGGGTTTGATAATCAGGGAACGACCTGCTAATGAAAGCCCGCTGCCCGATAAAGACTCATCAAATCCTTCCAAACAAAACGGGAGAAACGATTCGTGGTCAATGCTGGAAAGGCGAGTGATCCCTGCTTCGGGGGGAGCTCAGCTGAGCCGGTGCTTTGTGAAGTTGTGTCTCTTTCTGACTGCCTCAGGGACACAGTTATTCCCTGACCCTAACGCCCGTACAGGGGCAGACCCAACACACACACACCCACCACCCACACACACACACACACCCACACACAGAGACACACATACAAAGCAGGAGACATCTCCCTCCTACAGACAGACACACACACACATAGTCATTCACACACACACACACACACTCACACAGACACACATACAGACGCACGCATACACACACACCCACACCCACTCACACCCACACCCACACACACACACACACACAGAGCGCAAGTTTACTTGGAGTTTTCCTGGAGGCTACACTTGGACACAGCGCCGCCCCTCTGCCTGGTACACTGGGAGGCTGACTGACAGCGCTCTCCATCCCTGGTGTTTAGAGGGATTCCCACCGGCAGCTCGGCTTTGAAAGGGCCCGAGTAAGGTCGGATGGCGCAGGCGTGGCTCAGGCCGGGTGAAGATATCTTCCAGAATATCTCCCTCAGGGACTGGCGGAAATCTCTCCTCAGTAAGCAATACAGCACCGGGTTCAGGCAACTGTTGGTGTGTGCCAAGCAGACAGTGACTGGGAACACATAGGCGTGTAAGGTGTAGTAGGTTTTGTCCCAAGGCACCGCGTTGAGTTTAACCAGGACCCCCCAGAGGGTGATAACGTGGTTGGGAAGCCAACACAGAAAGAAAGCCAGCATGAGCACGGTGATGGACCTGGTGACTCGGGACTTTCTCTTCGGGTTGTTGGTGCTGATGTGGTGCTGAGCCAGGATTCGGAGTAGGAGAAGATAACAGACTGTCAGCGTGATCATGGGCAGGACAAACGCCAGCGTGATCTTCTGGATGTGGTACAGCGCAAGCCAATACTGGCCATCGTCAGGAAAATTCAGCAGGCACAGCTTCTCGCCGTTCAGGGACTTGGTGCTGGCAAACACGGCGGTGGGCAGAGTGGCCACACTGGCCGCCAGCCAAAGCAGCAAGCTGACCCATCTGACCGAGCACCGCAGCCGGCTTTTCCGAGATCTGAGAGCCGAGGCCACCGACCAGTAACGGGCCATGGCCATGGCGGTGAGGAAGAAGACGCTGGCATACATGTTCATCACGGTGACCGACAGGATGATCTTACACATGGCGTCTCCGAAGGGCCAGCTAAAGTCCAGAGCCGTGTCCACCGCCCAGAACGGCAAGGTCAGCACGAACTGGAAGTCCGTCACCGCCAGGTTGAGGACGAAGAAGTTGATGGTGCAGTTCTTGCGCCCTTGCTTCGCCCTCATCAGGAAGAAAACCAGCAAGTTGCCCACCAAGCCAATGGCACACACGATGGAGTAGGTGATGGAGATGCTGATTCTCAAAGCCGGGGAGCCGTTCCCGGAGACTTCATCCTCCAAAACACTGGAGTTCCGTGGCCCCAGCATCATGCTTGAGTTGGGAATCCTTGCAGCTGTAGCATTGGTCCCGGCTCCATCCATCACCTACTGCTCTGGCTGAACGCAAGTGGTTCCCTGCAGAGACCATGCCACTGCCGGGAAAGTTCCCCAACTAAAGCCGGACCCCGTCCACCTCCCTCCACCACCCCCTCCCCCCCCGCTCCCCTCCCCTCCCCTCCAGCTCTCAGCCCCTGGTGTGAGTTGAGTTGACCCAGATTGACCCTCCCTCTGGATGGAGATACCTGGCACCCGGGCTGCCTCCTGCTTTCTCTGCTTTGAACAACCCAGCGGCCGCGGTTCGAATGAACCAAACTGGCTGGCCCGCCCCCTCCAGCCTCCCATTGGCCTGCCCCCGGTCGTCCCTCCTGCTCCAATGGTCGCTGAGCATGTCAATCATAGGACACGGCGCAGCCCCACCCAGTGTGCGCCTGCGCACACCTGCTGTCCAAGGTGCTGAAACAGAAGGTGCCTTTGAGCGAGGAAAATGTGAAAGGACACGTTCATCAAAGCGCATTGTGGCTGGGTTGGACGTACCCCGTGTATTTATTCTCACTGATTTGTATAGTGGGCCAGCCATTAGTGAGATCATTATGATTGTGAGATGAGTTGAAAGGCAGCTCATGCTGGAGATGGAAGTGTAAAATGTTCTGGTAGTGGTGGTGGTGCCTCCAACAGCTCTGCAGTTCACCCCCTCCACCAAACCCTCCAACTTTTTGTCCCATATTTGCCCCCGGAAGACAGTCCTAAAACTCAGCTGTCTGATCAAGACCACGGTCCTCTTTGTTTGACTAGTTTTGTAATGCCTCCGCTGGATATTTGGGGTGTTTTATTACGTTATAGGCGTTATATAAATGTATTGTTGTTGACATTTGATTTCCGTGCGTAAGGATGGAACCACGAAATGTAAATATTGCGTGTTCGTGAATAGACTGCCTGTGGTGGATAAGATTGGTGAGTTACGGAAGCAGATAGCCACATGGAAATATCAGGTTGTGGTGATAACAGAGACCGAGATCAAATATGAAGGAACGACGTTTTAAATACTCCTGCTTACAAAGAAAAATTAGGAGGGGCAGGAAGGAGGAGAGATGACAGTATTTAGTAAGGAGAACATCACAGTATTGGTGAGGATGTCCCAGAGAGGCCAAGGAAAGAATCTATTTGCCTGGAACAAACATAGGTGCAATCACATTGTTCATCGTTATCTGTGGCCCACCAGCTAGAGGGGGGGGAATGTAGAGGGCAAACATGTAAGAAAACTTCAGAAATACAATATTGCAGTGTAGTTATAGTGGGGGACTTCAATTATCAGGATAGAGTCTGCGATGGCAGTAATACAAATAACAGAGGAGCGAGTATTCCTCAAGTGGTTCAAGAACATTTTCTACAGCAGCACATTTCCATGCCAGTAAGAAAGGACGGACTGCTACACCAAGTTCTTGGGAATGAGGCGAACCAAGTGTTAGTAGAAGAACGCTAGGAGACAATAAACATTGCATCCATAAAGTTTAGGCTGGCAATGGCAAAGGATGAGGAGCAATTCAGATGAAGTATGATGAATTGGGAGCAAGACAATTTCAATGAGATAATAATAAATCTGACAAAGATTCAAAGATTAGCAAATCTGCAACTCAACTCAACTATGGCTGCTTTTAAATAAGACAGTGTTCAAGTCCATTCAAGGTATGTTCCCACAAAGGAAAACACTAGAGCAAACAAACTATCCCAGAGTTCCCTGAATGGCAAAGGGGAGAAAAGTCAAAATGGAGCAGAAGATGTGTTCTCATGACAAATATTAGGTGAATACAGCAATTATGAACCAGGCTGAACATAGAAGAGAAGAATTGAAAAGCAGGTGAATTCCTCCTTCAGTGGATGAGCACAGATGGAAAAAATTGAGCTCCTTCTGCTCTGTAACCATCTATGAACTTAACCTTACATCCCAATGTGGTGGTTGCCTGTGGGTTGTATTACACAGGTCCAGATATATTCTCAATTAGGGCATTCACTATCAACCAGATACCAGAATCATATATTTTAATTTGTCTGCTCAGACATGCTATGACATACTTCTGGAGTAGATGAGATATAAGTTGGGTGTTCAGGCTCAGAGGTAGAGACTCTACAACTGTACCATAAGTGTCCTCTATACTAGAATTATTTTCACACCCACTTCCTCCTCACTTATCAAATAGCTGGAATGAAAGGTTTAAGTAGGGAATTTTCCTTTTGAATTAAATAATCAGGAAGATTCTGTATGCAGATGACTGGTTCTTAGCTGCCCATAACAAAGAAAACATCCAACCTAAAAGAAATTTTTAATTGCGACCAAGCTGCTTGTTCTTCAAATCAGTGACTCCAAATCTGAGATTATCACTGAGCCATCACAAAACATGTGCTTTGATGTATTAGACAAAAAAACTTGTTTGGAAATAAGTACAAATGGTTTTATGCTTGTATATGCCATTTTCGTTCTTTATACATTCATGGAATATTAGTGTTGTTGGCAAGGTCATAATTTGTTTTCATCTTTAATTTCCCTTGAATCAAGAGCTGGCTAAGTCATACCAAAAGTCAGTTGAAAATCAGCCACGCTGCTAAAGGTCTGGAATCGCATGTAGATGGATTGGATAAGGGTGGCAGATTCCCTTCCGTAAAAGGGAATTTGGTAAATCAGATGGGCTCTTAAAACAATCAATACGATTTGTCACAACATCATTAGCTTTGAATTTTATTAATTGCCTTCAAATTCCATTCACTGCAATACTTGTCCATATTACCAGTCCAGTAGTAATGCCACTATGCACCATTATCTGAACACTGATGGGAGGGAGGTGATATTTTATTTTGCCTGCTGTGTTTTTAACTTCTGAATTTGTAACTCATTAGATTATGTAAGGTGAGGTAAAATAACAATTAAAAAGGCTACAGTCTACAAGGTAAGGCACCAATGAAAGAAAGATTCTGCTCGTAGTGGGCATTTCAGCAAAATGTAGGGAAAGAGCAGCATGAGCAATAGGAAATCTGTTCATCTGTAGTTCGCAATTAATTTTATCTTAATTTAGTAGTAGCCATAATGAAGATTTGTACAAAACTGTACTACATTTCCTTTTACGGTTAGGATATTGTCTTATGGAAAAATTATTCCATTAATAATCTTGTTTTTATATCTTTATTCATTCATGGAATATGGATATCGTTGGCAAGACCAGCATTTATTTCCCATCCCTAATTGCCCTCGAACTTAGTGGCTTACTCAGGCATTTTAGAGGACAGTTGCTTGCTGTGGGTCTGAAGTCATGTGTATGTTAATCTTAGTATGTTAATCTTAATGGGAGATTTCCTTCCCTAAAGGATATTAGCAAGCCAGATGGGTTTTTATGATAGTTTATGATAGTTGTCATGGCCATCATTACTGAGACTATCTTTACATTCCAGGTTTATTAATTAAATCTAAATTCCACCAGTTCTTTAAATTGTAACGGCCATAATGGGATTTGAAACTTACTCCTGAGGATAACAAATAATAACTCATCTGCTTCCCTAAAGCCTGTCCACCATCTACAAGGTCCATATCAGGAGACACTGTGCAGTAGCCACTTATCAGCACATCCACCATCTTCAACATTCACTCCCTGCACCACCATAGTGATGTCCAGGAGCAACAGTGCGTACCATTTACACAGTCAACAAGGTTCTTGAAGCAGTGTCACCTAAATCTACAACCACTACCACCTAGAGGATAAGTGCAGCAAATGCATGGGAACAACACCACATGCAATTCCCTACAAACCAGGTACCATCTTGATTTGGAACTATATCACTGTGTCAAAATCCTGAACTCCTTTTCTAATGGCACTGTAAGAGTCACTACACCTCAATGACAGCAGCAGTTCAAGAACCACAACTTATCTCCTGGGCAATTTGAAACTGGCAATATATGTAAGCCAGTGATACCCACACCCCATGATTGAATAAAAATAAATTAACTGGGCATCTGGATCAAGAGTCCAGAACATTATCACAAAGCCACCATGTCTCCCCTTAATTCATTTGTAATGTTGCAAGTTTCACCCTGCAGCACTAAATAAGACAAGAAGCAAGAAATAAATGCCTTTCACAAAATCAGCCTATTGCTCAGAAACTTGTTTACTTGAACATCCCCTAGAACAGAGAAGGAATTCAGTTTCAATGTGTGTTGCATCCTTTGTATATTCGTAACCATGGATATCATTTTCAATTGAATCACAATTCAGATTTTGACTTATAAGTGACTGCTCAGATGATAAACAGAAAATAAATGGCAGGATAAAATTCCTGGAACTCCCACCCTAACAGCATTGTGGTTCAACCTACAGCACGTGGACTGCAGCGAACATAGAACATTACAGCGTAGTACAGGCCCTTCAACCCTCGATGTTGCGCTGACCTGAGAAACCAATCTGAAGCCCATCTAACTTACACTATTCCATTTTCAACCGTATGCCTATCCAATGACCATTAAAAGCCCTTAAAGTTGGCGAGTCTACTGCTGTTGCAGGCAGCACATTCCATGCCCCTACTACTCTCTGAGTAAAGAAACTACCTCTGACATTGGTCCTATATCTGTCATTCCTCAATTTAAAGCTATGTCCCCTCGTGCTAGCCATCACCATCCGAAGAAAAAGGCTCTCACTGTCCACCCTATCTAACGCTCTGCTACGTCTCAATTAAGTCACCTCTCAATTTACTACTCTAACAAAAACAGCCTCAAGTCCCTCAGCCTTTCCTCAAAAGACCTTCCCTTCATACCAGGCAATATCCTAGTAAATCTCCTCTGAACCCTTTCCAAAGCTTCCACATCTTTCCTATAATGCAGTGACCAGAACTATACGCAATACTCCAAGTGCTGTCGCACCAGAGTTTTGTACAGCTGCAGCATGGCCTCATGGTTTCAAAATGCAATCCCTCTACGAATAAAAGCTATCACGCCATATTCCTTCTTAACAACCCTATCAACCCAGATGGCAACTTGCAGGGAACTATGTACATGGACACCGAGATCTTTCTGTTCAAGAATCATACCATTAGCCCAGTACTCTGCATTCCTGTTGCTCCTTCCAAAGTGAATCACCTCACACTTTCCACACTATGCCGACTAGGTATCCTGAATAGTACTTGGCCCCCCCATATCACTATAACCCTTCCTATTCATATACCCATACAGTTGCATTTTAAATGCTGTAATTGTACCAGGCACCACTCTTTCCTCTGGTGGTTCATTCCATTACATCACCCTCTGTGTGAAAATGTTCCTTCTAGGCCCCTTTTAAACCTTTTCCAGTCAGGATAAACCTATGCTCTCTAGCTTTGGACTCTGCTACCCTGAGGAAAAGACCTTGTCTATTCACCATATCCATGCCCCTCAAAACTTTATGAAACTTTATAAGGTATTCCTCCACCTCCAAAGGTTCAGGGAAAAACGCCCCAGCCTGTTCAGCCTCTCCCTGTAACTCAAATCCTCCAACCCTGGCAACATCCTTGAAAGTCTTCTTCAAACCCTTTCAAGTTCCACAACATCCTTCCTACAGCGGGGAGACCAGAATTTAGTGCAGAATTCCAAAAGTGGCCTAACCAGTGTCATGTACAGCCTCAACATGATCTCCCAACTCCTATATTCAATGCACTGACCAATAAAAGAAAGCAAACCAAATGCTCTCCTGTCCATCTGTGACTCCACTTTCAAGGAACTAAAAGCTTGTTTTCAAAAAAAGCGTCAGAATTTTTAGTCTCAATAGGACAGCATTTTATTTTTGTTCTCTCAAGGGATGTGGGTGTTGCTGACAGTACCTGATTTCATTGCTCATCCTGAATTATCCCTTGAACTCAATAGTTGGCTAGGCCATTTCAAAGGACAGAGAGTCAACAAAATCACTGTTACAGGTAAATAAATCACAGCCAAACTAGGGAAGGATGATCTAAAGAATCTTAGAGAACCAGAAAGGCTTCTATAACAACCTAATGTTAAGTTTCACAATTACCATTGCTGATAGCTAACTTTCAACTCCAGATTTTATGAGTTATTTCACCACAGGGTCAGTGTCCCTATAGCAATGCCCTGGGCCTCACGATACTGGTGACATTGGCAATGCACAACCATCTCCCCATTGATGATCTGCTATTTAATATATTGAATATTGTGACTACATTATTTCCTATTCCCACTCTGAGAATTTTCATTATTTTTACATAAATCATGCTTACTAATGTTCTTCCTACATCTACGTCAATATAAAATACTTGAGAGTTAGAATTTTTGCTATACAGATGAATAGATATTTATTATGAGTGGATTAAGGAGCTTGAAATTACATTCATGCCACACAAGTGGGTATGTATTAAGTTGTATGTTATTTAATAGTTTATGCATCACTATCTGTTGGCTATCAATATAATTAAGCTGCAGCTTTCCATTTCATAAGGCAATGGTTTGCACTGAGTGTGTTACACACCACTTTGTGTGCTTCAGGAGCTTCACTCCAGCATGGCAATCTCTGGTGTATTCACAACACAGAGAGGCAGTGTTCTAAGGGGCATCGATATACAAATAAGTATGGAAGAATAAGAGGAATTTAGAAGGTGTAATTTTAGAAGTCATGAAATATGGCAGTGATATAGCCTTTGACTTAGTGCTAACATTGTCATTTCTGGAGTGGAAGCTGCACTCAAGATGGTCTGGTGCCTGGAGGTAGGAACTCCAGCTTGGAGTTCTGTGATAATATGCAGCAGATACTCACGTATGATATATCCCCCACCTCTTCAATACATGGGCTGGGAAAACCTCCTGCCATTGAGGACAGCCATCCCCCACTCTTAACTGTTATAGAGATGGTTCCAGCAGTGGGAATACTATTCACTACTTGTCAAATTTTATAATCAGGCCGAAAATCCCTCCACTCCTTTAAAATGTGTCTTCAGGAGGAAATACAATGTTAGCAAGAAGCATGGCATTGACTTGATGTCTTTCTGGTGACAGTGTGACTTATATCTCAGGATGAATTCACAAATCCAACTGGAAGTTATATTGGAAAGTAGTCTGACTCCAATAACAGTCTGTACAATATTTATATCAAAATCTTTGTTTTGTTGTGTTTCAAGTGCAACTTCCTCACTGAGTTTGCAGGATTGGAAAATTTATTGCAGAGACTGAGGGATTTCTGGAAATTCCACCAGTTTCCAATATCATCAACTATGGCACAGAGGAATTGCACCAAGCAAACCTTAGCACCTTTCTCCTAAAGGAGGCAGCTAAACCTTGTGATCCCACGTGCAACGGAAGTCCTCTTCAAGTGCATTGTTACATTCCATACAGCGTGGGGGTAGGCCTTTCAGCCCAACAAGTCCACACTGACCCTCCAACCAGTAACCCACCCAGACTCATTCTCCCTACATTTACCCCTGACTAATGCAACTAACACTATGGGCAACTTAGCATGGCCAATTCACCTGACCTGCACATCTTTTGGAATGTGAGAGGAAACCCACACAGACACAGGGAGATTACGCAAACTCCATACAGACAATTCCCTGAGGTGGGAATCAAACCTGAGTCCCTGGCACTGTGAGGCAGCAGTGCTAAAACCACTGAGCCACGGTGTCACCTTGCCACCCGACAGGAATGCTACTTTTCATTAAGCCCAAGAGGCCTGTGAATAAAATGCAATTGATTCAGATCCTAATCCCACCTTGCCAGCTGACTGCTATAAAAGTGCAGTGTTCTGCCACATTCAACGCTATATTTCATGAACAGAGGTTTAAAACATTCTAAACAGATACTCAAGAATTGGACTGAATGCTTGGGAGTGATTCCATTCTTTAATTTAATCAAACGGTTCAGATGGTTTGCATTTAACAATGGATATTTGGCAGCAAATGCCAGGTAGTAATCTGATCATATTTAACATCACATCTATCCTATCCCTATTTCAACCAGATATTTATCCATCATCTTTCTCTAACACTGTCTGATTATTTCAGATGTGTGCCTTTTCAGCATTTTCTTTGGGGGGGGGAAGGATATTTCTTCTACACTTTCGTCCATCTGTAGTCCACTAGTTCTTGGCCCAAGGTGTAAAGTTACCAAACATTAGGAAAGATTTTTTTATTAGCTACCAGGTGTGAGTTTGCATTATACCAGTGAGAACCAGAGTCCAATAGGTATGGATCTCTGTTATATATCTGTTGGGTATTATATAAAGAGAAGAGATAAAGAGAAGAGAGGGAGAAAGTTAGAAGGTTAATCATGTATGTATGACAACATCATAAACCATGGCAATAGCTGTGTTATTTACAAAAGATATTACATCCCTAAAGTTCAGTGATTGCCTGCTGAAGATGTTATTTTCTGTAACAATCACTCTACAAAATGTCCTGCTGCCACTCTTTAAGGGATTGGCTTTTTGCTGGACTGTGATTTCAGGGAGACACCTCAGAGATACCACAATCTGGGCAAAGCTCCTCATTGTATCCATTGGTTGTATTCTTACCCAGCATGAGAGGTGAGAGGAAATTTGAAAGAAAAGGTGAATTTCAAGGACATGAAAGTAAAGGATGCTTGCAGGCACTGTGGGGCAACAGAGTATTTTAGCCCGGTTAATCTTACTCGATCCAAGGAGCGAAACTTACTTAATTCTAGCTCAGAGGTGTGTTCAGCTTTGTGACTTAGTTTGCCACACAAAAATCTCACTTTTCAAATATAAAATACAAATCAATATTGCAAGTAGTTTGTACACATCTCAATTTCCAATACTCATGTTTCATGTCTCTCCTTTAGAGAGATCTATCTCTCAAACACAAATTAATTGTTTTCTTTCCCTAACATATCCATCTTGATAAAGTCCAGAATATTCCCTCTCTGGCTAAACAAGCTCTTCCCAACAACCATAAAATAGAACAACTCAGAAGGAGTCATTGGGCTCATCAAATTAGTGAGGTAAAAACAATGACTGCAGATGCTGGAAACCAGATTCTGGATTAGTGGTACTGGAAGAGCACAGCAGTTCAGGTAGCATCCAAGGAGCTTCGAAATCGATGTTTCGGGCAAAAGCCCTTTATCAGGAATAAAGGCAGTGAGCCTAGAGTGTGGAGAGATAAGCTAGAGGAGGATGGGGGTGGGGAGTTCCGAGGCGGAAGATGAGGCATTCTTCCTCCAGGCGTCTGGTGGTGAGGGAGTGGCGGTGAAGGAGGCCCAGGACCTCCATGTCCTCGGCAGAGTGGGAGGGGGAGTTGAAATGTTGGGCCACGGGGCGGTGTGGTTGATTGGTGCGGGTGTTCCAGAGATGTTCCGTAAAGCGCTCTGCTAAGAGGCGTCCAGTCTCCCCAGTGTAGAGAATTAGTGCTGCCCTTTCTGAGCAGCCATCTTGGACTGAGTATGTGTTTGCTGGGTAAGAAAGTGTAAACCTTTAATTTATTTGTACTTTAGTTTATAGTTGGAATTAAACTGAAGTCTGCAGTTTAATTTCTGAAAGTGGGAGTTTGGGCAGTTTATTTTTCACCCAGACAAAGAAAGAACAGATTAATTAAGAACCAGCTGGAGTTGGACGCTCATTAAGTGACTCAGGTAGATACTTTTTGTTGGGAGTGGAGAGAAGGAGCGAACTTAGTTTGACTTAGTATTTGAGTTCTGAAGTTGAAAGTCTCAGGGAGTTAAACAGAGGAAGAGTTTGGTTGCTTTTGCCTGAACAAAGCAGCTGAATGGTGAGTAGGATTGATGATTCTTTCTGGATTTAAAGTGAACAGAAATTCCTCAGTTTGACTCCAGTCTTTTGTTTCGTATTTTCTTAAAAAAAAGCTTATTAAGTATAAGATCGATACTGGATTCAAAAAAACAATAATGGGTAAAGTGCAGGAATCCTCGAGAGATATATTAAATAAATATGATCCATATGGCTGGTCAGATAATGTGTTGCTGCTGCAGCATGTTGGTGCTGCTGGACACCAAGGGCGAACACTCGTGTAGTAAATGTTTGCAGCTGAAGTAATCCTTCAGATCCAAGTCCAAGCTGCAGACTGTGCCCCATGTCATGGACGGGACAAGTTACCTGGATGCTTTGCTCTAGGAGCTGGCCACACCTCTTGGATGAGGTACAGATTTGGTCAGCAATCAGGGACAGGAGCGAGTGTTTGCAGGTAAGGCAGGTATGAGCACCCAAAGGGTTAGCTTTCAAGAAGCTTCAGTCCCTGCCATTACCAGCAGTTATAAGTCTTGCAAGCTCATAACTGCAGGTGGACAAGAATGGAGAGTGCAGGGAGGAAACGCAAACTGACCACAGCACAAGGTACAAGGAACCACTTAAGTTTGGGGAGGCTTTAAGAATGTAGTTGTAGTCAGGGTATAGTATAATTAGGGAGATGGATACTGTTCTCTGCAGCTGTGAACAGGAGTCCTGAAGCCTGCCCAGTGCCAGGGTTAGAACAACTCGACAAGGTTGGAGAGGATCATGGAGAGAAAGAGGAGGATCAAATTGTTGTCCAATGACATTATTTAAGATTAGAACTGAGGTTCTGTTGAAAGATTTTGAATGGTTAGGAGCTAAATTATAAAGCAGAACATCCAAGGTAATGAGGTTGGGATTACTATCTGAGCCACAGGTAAACTACTGGCATGTGGCAAATAAAGTCAAGGAATTAAATGCTTGGCTTGAAGGCTGGTGCAGGAGGAATGGATTTCAGTTCATATTGTACTGGCACCAATACTGGAGTAAGAGGCTTCACTTGAACCGTGCTGGGGCCAGTGTCCTGGTGAATTGAATAACCAGGGCTTTAAAGAAAGCTTTAAATTAAATAAAGAGGGGAAGGGTTCTGGAGAGACAATGCATTGGCTGAAATAGCAAGAAGATATTGCAGCATTAAAGGGTAACTAACCTGGTAACCAGAATAGGACAGGAAGGGGGAAAATCTACAAACGTACAATTTCAGCTGCAAATAGGGTGAAAGGGGGAAAATGACAGAAAAGCAAAATTAATGACTTACTTAAATCCCTGCAGTATTCAGAACACAATAAATGAATTGACAGTATTAGTATAGGGTAAAGAGTATGTTCTTAGAGCCATTGTGGAGAAATGATTACAAAGAAATTAAAGATGGGAACTAAATGTTCAAGGAAATGTCATTTGTCAAATTTGAGACTGAGGTGAGGAGGAATTTGTTCTGTCACAGAGTAATTAATCTGTGGAGCTCTTTACTCCACAGAGCTGGCAAAACTGGGTTGTCAACTATCTTCAAGACTGAGACAGACAGATTTTTAATCAGTAAGGGGAATCAAGGGTTATTTGGAAAAGGCAGAAAAGTGAGGATTATCAGATCAGCCATGATCTCATTAAACGGCAGAGCAGACTCAATGGGCTGAATGGCCTAATTTTGCTCTGACCTATGGTTTTATCCCGCACTCACTATTTCCACATGTCTCTATCTCTCTCTTCCTTAAAACCTACATATTTGATGAATTTATTGGTCGCCAGTCCTCATATCTTGCACAGCGTAGTATCAAAAGTTTTGTCTGACTGCGCTTCTATAAGTATCTTGGGATGTTTTGCTATGTTAAAGGTGCTATATAAATGTAAGTTGCTGTCATTCTCTGATCAGCTGGCCCAGATCATCTGTAATTGAAAAGGACAAGAACTGAACAAATTGATACTTGTGCCTGAACATTTTCATTGTGCAGGAGGATGGTTATGCATTGACTCTAAGTAAAATAAGGTTGTATTTTGTCAAGTGCCATATCTACATGCTGTCTGTTCACATCCGAAAAATGTGGGGAACAGAATGGCTCCAGACACTTTTTTTGTTATTTACACGCTGCATCATAATTCAGTTTAGGCTGTGTGGGGGTTTCAGAGAGAGGGAAAGAGCGCGTGAGAGAGGAAGTTAAACACATAATAAAATATTAAAATAATGTCGCACAGCAACGATGTACTACAGCAAACAACAGATGTGTTGGAAAGCTACAAATTTCTAACATAAGCAGGAAGCTTCAAATTACCTCCTAAAACTGTAAAAGTGCAAGTCCTTGTGGAACCCAATCTGAACTCTTTGACTGTGTCACACCATAACTCACTCCGTGAACCTCTTCCCATCATGTGGATAATTTATTAAAAAGTGTGTTTTGACTATGATGAATGACGAGGTGGTTGGTTAAGGAGAGGGAAAGGCACATTTCCAACATTAGACTCAGTGTCAAATCAGTAGAATACACGTTATAGAGTCATAGAGTCATGGTAACAGACCTTTTGGCCCAACCCGTCCATGCTGACCAGTTATCCTAAATTAATCTAGTCCAATTTGCTAGCACTTAGCCCATATCCCTCTAAACCCTTCCTATTCATATACCCATCCAGATGCCTTTTAAATATTGTAATTGTACCAGTCTCCACTACTTCTTCTGGCAGCTCATTCCATACCCACACCACCCTCTGTATCAAAAAGTTGTCCTTTAGGTCTCTTTTAAATCTTTCCCCTCTCACCTTAAACCTATGCCCTCTAGTTCTGGACTCCCCCACCCCAGGGAACAGACTTTGGCTATTTACCCTATCTATGTCCCTCATCCTTTTATAAACTTCTATAAAGTCACCCCTCAGTCTCCGATGCTCCAGGGCAAACAACCTCAGCCTATTCAGCCTCTCCCTATAGCTGAAACCCTCCAATCCTGACAATATCTTTGGAAATCATTTATGAACTCTTTTGAGTTTTACAACATCCTTCCTGTAGGAGGGAAACCAGAACTCCTGACAATATTCCAAAAGTGGCCTTTTAGACACAAAAACAGAGAAAATGGTAAAAGAGGGGGCAGTGTGGCATTGTTGGTCAAGGACAGTATTGCAGTTGCAGAAAGGATGTTTGGGGACTCGTCAACAGAGGTAGTATGGGCTGAGGTTAGAAACAAGAAAGGAGAGGTCACCCTGTTGGGAGTTTTCTATAGGCCTCCGAATAGTTCCAGGGATGTAGAGGAAAGGATAGCAAAGATGATTCTCGATAGGAGTGAGAGAGACAGAGTAGTTGTCATGGGGGACTTCAACTTTCCAAATATTGTCTGGGAACACTATAGTACGAGTACTATAGATAGGTCAGTGTTTGTCCAGTGTGTGCAGGAGGGCTTCCTGACACAGTATGTAGACAGGTCAACAAGGGGCGAAGCTACATTAGATTTGGTACTGGGTAATGAGCCCGGCCAGGTGTTAGACTTGGAAGTAGGTGAGCACTTTGGTGATAGCGATCACAATTCTGTTATGTTTACTTTAGTGATAGAAAGGGATAGGTATATACCACTGCGCATAAGTTACAGCTGGGGGAAAGGCAATTATGATGCAATTAGGCAAGATTTAGGAAGCATTGGATGGGGAAGGAAACTGCAGGGGATGGGCACATTAGAAATGTGGAGCTTATTCAAGGAAAAGCTCCTGTGTGTCCTAGATAAAAATGTACCTGTCAGGCTGGGAGGAAGCTGTAGAGCGCGGGAGCCATGGTTACGAAGGAAGTGAAATCTCTGGTCAAGAGGAAGAAGAAGGCTTAAAGTTAGGATGAGATGTGAAGGCTCAGTTAGGACGTTTGAGGGTTACAAGGTAGCCAGGAAAGACCTAAAGAGAGCACAGAAGAGCCAGGAGGAGACATGAGAAGTTGTTGGCGGATAGGATCAGGGTAAACCCTAAGGCTTTCTTATAGATATTTAAGGAATGCCCCAATATGTGGGTGTAATAAAGATAATGGATTTGAACATAAATACATAATTTGCCGAGAACAACAATGCTCTCACCCTCTATCCTCTCTGAAACCTCTCTTATCAAGATTTATCAGTTGTAAGTCCACTGGAAAATCTCATCAATACAAGTGAAAAGCCCCCAAAAGAAGAATGTAAATCTACACAACTGTTTCCATAAAATTAAATTCAGCAAGTCATAGCTGATCCAGGAAGACCCACCAGTGCCAACAACTTGTGTGCAAAGTGACTTTGGTTACAGGCCTACTTTTGGACAATCTGTGAATACTTCTTTTACTAAATTAACTGTTACTGGGTCAAAGTACTTTTAAGGCATTTTTGCCAGATTTGGAGGTTGTGTGTAGGTCTCTGTGTGTTAGTTTTCAAGAAGGATAGTTGTATATATTTTAACAGTTTAAACCTTTTTGCTAATAATCTTTAGATCTTTGTTTGAATATATTTTATTTGTAATAAATAAACTCTTTATTTGTTACATAAGATATCTGGATGTCGGTTTGAGCTTTCCAAACATATAAATAGAAAGCAGGCTACACCACCAGTGCTTCATCCAGAGGCTCACTAAAGATGTTACCTAGTATGGTGACGAAACATCTGAAAACAAACCTTCCAGCTCAGCGAGCAAACCTACATCCAGAACCTCAACCTGAGCTACAAATCTTCTCAAAACTTGCTCACATAAGATATCCAGTTGACTTGATGCTGAAACTGAGCTTTATACTGTATGATACTGTATAATATATTTGTCAAGTTGACAATATCACCTTCCATTTTTAAATTCAAGCTTTGTTCTGACCAGTAAAAGAGTGGAACAAGGAAATGGAAATGATTCATCCCTCCTAAGACTGTGATAACATCATCATGTACCACCATTCACTGCCATCATACATTCTATGACAGGAGTATCTCTGACAATGCATTAAACATTAGGATTAGTCAGACATTCATAGATCTTACCATCACTACAAGGAATATGCTAATATATCTTCATTGTTAATACCTTGAATATGTGAACAGCTCTATATAAATGCAGGTTGTTGTAACAGCGTTCATCTGGGCTGCTACCTTCCAAAGTGAATTAGTTTCCTCTCTACCTGTGATGTGGGTGAATGTGGGATCCAGGAATTGGTAGCTCAATGCTTGTCATAATTCCTTTTTAAAAATCGAATCAAGGGATGTGGGCATTGCTGGCTAGGGCAGCATTTACACCAGTTTGACATCCCTTGTGCCACAATCTGCAGGTACTCCTCACATTGCAGATACACAGACTGAACTCATTCCCATGGTGTCTTAGTGGTGCTGGTTAGATTAAAGTAATAAAAGATCACAAGAACCTCAGTGTGAATTGCAAAGAAGATGAGAAGTAGTGTTTTTAACAAAAGATTAATAACTATCTAAATTATTTACCGGTATTTTAATTTTCTAAGTCCTATCCATGATTTCTAAAAGTTTTCTATTATCTAGCAATCCTGGCTGCTTGTTTAGAATAGGGATCCTTTTTTAACGAACTGGAGGCACCAGTATTATGCCCTAGCATTTCCAAATTAATTATGAACAAAAATTAAATGCTGACCTTTTACGAATCAGACACGTACATCAGGGTGTGTAGCAGTGGCAAGTCTTCACTGTATTTCTGAATGTGGATGTTACAATATGTTGAACGTTTGGGCAGTAATGAATGGACAAAGAAAACCTGTCCTGAGTGATAATAAGATTTTACTGGTGGTTAATGTCAAATTGAACTGGTGAAGAATAGAATATTGAAGCCTAGACTTTATTCATTCCAAGCCATTATTTACAGAGACACATGTTGCATACCTTGTCCTGTAAGGAAAAAAATCCCTTTCAACCTGCTCCTCTCCCCTCTCAACCTGTGCCTCTATTGGGCTGTCACAGTGGCTCAGTGATTAGGACTGCTGCCTCACAGTGCCAGGGACCCGGATTCAATTCCACCTTTGGCCACCAGTCTGTGTGGAGTTTGCGCATTCTCCCTGTGTCTGCATAGAGTTTCCTTTGGGTGCTCCGGTTTCCTCCCATGATCCAAGGATGTGCAGGTTAGGTGGATTGGCCATGCTAAATTACCCCATAGAGTCCAGGGATGTACAGACTAGGTGTGTTAGCCATGGCATTGGGATGGAGTGGGTCTGGATGGGATGTCCTTCAGATGGTTGGTCTGGACTTGATAGGCTGAATGGCCTGTTTCCACACTGTAGGGATTCTGTGATTCCTATGCATGTATTATATGTGTATATACAGATGTAAGTGAATCCACAGTTATTACTCACTATCTGAGTACAATGCATTGCAGCAACTCCCCTCGGGTTGTACAACAGCACCTTCCAAACTCATTACCTGTACCATCCAGAAGGACAGAGGAAGCAGATGTGTGGAAATGGCAGCACGTACAGAGTTCCAAGACACACAAAACACTGACTTGGAATTATTTTCATTGTTTCTTCATTGATGTTGGGTCAAAATGCATTGCACTCCTTTCCTAACACCACCAAAGGTTTACATATACCACATGGACTGCACCAGTTCAAGAAGGCAGTTCAACATCACCTTCTCTAAGGCAGTTAGGTAAAGGGCAATAAATGCTGGTCTGGCCAATGATGTCCACATCCCATGAGCAAGTAAACAAAAAGTGAATATACCAAATTGATGCACAAATAACAGTTCGTGCTGAATGCTATCCAACTGGACAGCGTTCTGATCTAGATTAGGGTCCCATACCAGCACTTTGGGTGCTCTCTGTGATACTGCGCGACACTGCTGTCCAACATTCACCCCTCAGGCAGGTGATCACCAATGGAACTATTGAGAAATAAGAAGCAAGAGTAAAGGATATCACTGGGAAAATATTGAAGGGGAGAACATTTGCCAGTCTAAGCGAAGGAACAGAGAAGTAAATTTAATTAAATAGTTTTTTTCAAAAAGCTGTCACTTTTCTTTGGTCAATTCTTGACATGATGGTCAACTAAAATTTTTTTTAATGGTTTGACATGAAATTTGACATACATGACAACAATTTAAATATAAAACAGCCTTTATAGAATGGATGTCCTGGACAGCTTGTCTGTTTTTTAACAATAGATATATGAATGAGCAGTCACAATTTGTGCAGAAACTAGGTTGGATGCATGACTCATTGTTAATTCTTTATCTGCCTTTCTCAGAAGAAATGGGCACCTATATTCATGAAAATTGTAATCTTCAGAATGCCTGCAGTGAGGTGGAAGACATTCAACTCAGAATGAAGGGATTTAGGTTTTTGTTCCCTCTGGAAGCAACTTGTTAATTTTCCCCTATTAAAATTCAGCTGGGCACTATATTAACATACTTGCTCATTTAATTATAAAATGTAGTCTTTAAGGGAAGCACATGATTTAGCTTTGTACAACAACACATTGCTGACCAGAGAATAAAACATATTCACTTGAGAAATTGTTACACAACACCAGGTTATAGTCCAACAGGTTTATTGGGAAGCACTAGCTTTTGAAGCACTGCTCCTTCATCAGGTGGTTGCAGAGAATAAGACCATAAGATATTTAGTCTTATTCTCCACAACCACCAGATGAAAGAGCAGCGCTTTGAAAGCCAGTGCTTCCCAATAAACCTGTTGAACTATAACCTGGTGTTATGTTACTTCTGACTTTGTCCACCCCAGTCCAACACGGGCATCTCCAAGTCACTGAGAAATTGGTCAGAGTTGCTTTCATTTTGCTGGAATTACTTCATGAGAACTGCAGTGAAAACCCTGTTCCTGCCAGATGAGTACAACAGCAACACCTCTGTAAGGAACCTCTAGCCTTATTAAACTCTGCACAAATCTATCAGTTTAGCAAGACCCTAATGATATCCTACACCATTCCCAGGAAGTCTCTCAGCTAACCCAAATGTCTGACCATAGCAGTCTGATGATACATTCTATATTTACATGTTATTACAATCACAAATCTTGTATGGATCCACAAATAATCATGTTAACAAAAAATGTGTATAATTAACTCAAACATTCTTTGTCTTCATTAATAAAATGCCATTTTGGAATACTTATTGGCTTATTTATTATGTTTAAAAAAACTTATGTCTACACATGCAGCCTCTCAATTTTTCCAAAAATGATTCCTATGTCTACATTGATGTTAGAAATTAGGTCTATAAACATGACACGTCGTAATAATACACTCCCACCAGCAGGGGTGTTGCAGTCTCTGTTTTCTTTCGAGAAACCACATTTGCAAAACACCACTGAACTTGGACAGAGAACATTTGAGACTGAAGCAAATAGGAAATTGGTGATTGTTCAATGAAAAGATTGAGTTTTGAAATTCTGTACCCTGTAGGGGACGAGGAAGACTTATGGAAGTTCTGTAGCTATGAAATCCTTGAGTCAGAATAGAAGATGATGTGATGTGTCATAATTTCATCACAGGGAGCATACAGAAGGGATAGTTGGAGATTAGAGAAATATCCAAAGGATATCTGACTGTGTGTATGATGAGAATAAAAGTGTTAGGATACAGCAACATAAAGAGAGAGGTTGAAAGCTGAATGTTGTATCGAAAAGGATTATTTGTTAAATAGTATGGGTTTTTGTTTGATCCTGTACGAGTGTGTAAGAAAACTGCAAGCGAAGAAACATACAAATGTAGCCTGGAGTCAATTCAGTCTTGCTGGAGAGTTATAAATTACTTAGGGGAGGTGATATTGGTGGTATTATCACTGGACTGTTAATCCAGAGATCCAGGTCATGTTCTGATGAACTGGGATCAAACCTGCCACAGCAGAAGTTGGAATTTGAATTCAATAAAAATCTGGAATTAAGAATCTACTGTTGACAATGAAACCAAGATGGGATTGTTGGAAAAACCCATCTTGTTCACCAATATCCTTAGGTAAGGATAATATTATCCCTGCTGAAAATGTGTTGCTGGAAAAGCGCAGCAGGTCAGGCAGCATCCAGGGAACAGGAGAATCGACGTTTCGGGCATAAGCCCTTCTTCAGGAAGGGCTTATGCCCGTTCCTGAAGAAGGGCTTATGCCCGAAACGTCGATTCTCCTGTTCCCTGGATGCTGCCTGACCTGCTGCGCTTTTCCAGCAACACATTTTCAGCTCTGATCTCCAGCATCTGCAGACCTCACTTTCTCCTCTAATATTATCCTTGCCTGGTCTGGACTACATGTGACTCCAGACCCATAATAATGTGGTTGACTCTTAGCTTCTCTCTAGAATGGACAATAAATGTAGAATGGTCAATAAATGTTGGTCCAACCAGCGATGTCCCCATCCTGTGAATGAATAAAAAAAGACTTTTTCTGTTTGTCTGCAATGTAGAATCACATTGTAGAAATGTGTAGAACACGTTTCCCCCCAAAATGCATTGAGCCTGAGGTCAATTGAAAATTTAAAACTAAGATGTTCGGATTTTCATTAAGCATGAAAGGAAGGTGAGTATTTTAAGAGACAGTCAGTCATGAATGAGATAACAGACTGAAGAGGCTGAATGGCTTCTTCCTGTTTCCATGTTCTTACACTCTTAGGAAAATCAATGTCATCAAGCCATTCTTACATAAGCAAAATGAAATGCTGCAACCTCAAGAGCATGGAATAATCTTTGTACTGACAAGTTCTCATATGTAAGATTATGATTCTTATAAACTTCTAACTAGCTTGCTTAACATAGCAATCTGGGCTCTTTACATCCAATTAATTATTCAACTAACAACTCAATTTAAAGAAAGAGGCGGAGGTGCATATCAAAAAATGTCTAATTCCTAGGAAGAGGTGAAGTCTTGTTAAAATCTCCACAGCAGATCCAACATAACGCTCAGACAGAGCACTGAAAGCAAAATGGCAACATTGTAACCAGGCTCTTGGTCTTCAATGATTTTCAAGTGTTTTCTCCGTCAGGAATGGAGGTTACAAGGGCACAACACAGGGGCAGAATTACAGTCTGGTATTTGCAGTGTTCCAGGACTACGTCAGGCTTGAAAGTTAGGTATTGTCAGTTCTGTGATGGGGTTGTAGGGGAGAGGGAAGGTGGTCAGGGAGGGCTAGCAGAGAAAGATGTACATTTACATAAAATCTTTACAATCACCAGACATCCCCAAGTGAATTTATGATCAAATAAGTACCTTTGAATTTTTAGATTAGATTACATTACAGTGTGGAAACAGGCCCTTCGGCCCAACAAGTCCACACCGACCCGCCGAAGCGCAACCCACCCATACCCCTACATTTATCCCTTACCTAACACTAGGGGAAATTTAGCATGGCCAATTCACCTGACCTGCACATCTTTGGACTGCGGGAGCACCCGGAGGAAACCCACGCAGACACGAGGAGAATGTGCAAACTCCACACAGTCAGTCACCTGAGGCAGGAATTGACCCGGGTCTCTAGCGCTGTGAGGCAGCAGTGCTAACCACTGTGCCACCGTGCCACCCATAAAGCAAGGAGCAATCTGACAGACCCGTTTTACCACAGAATGAAAGATTTATTTCCTCGATTTATCCCAGTGCCTTACCTTTAAAAGGCTGTTTACAAACCACAACACTGCGATGGCCAGGAATCGAACCCGGATCAACTGCTTGGAAGGCAGCTATGCTCACCACTATACCACCATCACCCTAATGTTGTAATGTAGGAAACAGGGTAGACAATGCACAGTAAGATCCCACAAACAGCGATGTAATAATGACCACATAATCTGTTTTTGTGATTGGGTTGAAGGATAATTAATGTCACACCATCAACACCAGGTCCAAAAGATCCTCTGTCTCAACTAGAAGGGCAGTCCTAGCATTGTCAGGGACCCCTCACAAACAGAGCCCACAGTCAATGAGACCACAGCTCTGTTGAGATGGTTGTGTAGCTTGGATGTCAGATACCCAGCTTTCAAAGCAGCTTCACATATCGCAGCACAAGCAGGGCAGAAATACCAGAGCAAGAGAGAAGAACGTGCTGAAAGCTAATATGAAGAAATATAATATTGACGCCAATTCCTGGGAGAATATTGCTGTAGACTGAACCAGGTGAAGGCGAAGTAGATGCCAGCATTTTGAGATGATAAAATGAAGTGAAAAAGTGAGAACAGTAAAAAGAGCAAGCCTTGACAACATCAACTAAAAATACACAGCCAGGCATCTTACGTGGCAGCATATGTCTGTTAAGCTATGGCGTCTGCAGATCCCAAACTAGTCTCAATCACAGTCACCTCAAGACTCATCAAGACAATTATCCTCACCTGCAAAGGAGAGCCAACAATGATTTCTCTGCACACAGAGGAAGATGGCCATGCTCATCATCAAAATAGTCCCATTGGATCTTTTACCTTCTTGTTCTTTCCCACAACAAATAGTTTATTCATAAAATGAGTAAAAGTACAAGACAAAATATTTTGGCTTGGACATTACAGAATTTTATTTGTCTCCAAAAAACAGGTTGGACTCCAACTACTAAAATCGAAAAAATTGCAGATGCTGTAAATCAGAAACAAAAACAGAAATTGCTGGAAAAGCTTAGCAAGTTGGCAGCATCTGTGGAGAGAGATCAATGTTATCATTTCAGGTTGAAATGTTAACTCTGCTTTCTCTCCACAGGTGCTGCTAGACTTGCTGAGCTTTTCCAATAATTTCTGTCTTTGCACTCTAACTGCTGTTATACTACAACTATAACAGTCTTTATATTTACAACACACAGTCCCTGGCAAGCAGACAACCTGATAGCAGACACTTTGACATACCTTAGCATATTTTAATATTCTTGGTGTTCACATAGCACATTGTAAAGCAAACAGCAAACAGAGTTCTACGTTTCGCAGCCCCTCAGTGTACTATGGATGAAAGGTCAGAGAGAGTTACCTTTCCCCATCAGGCACCACAGCAGTTGCCCCAGTCACCAGTGCGTCCATCAAAGCACTGAGTACTTGACCTTAGAATGAGCCAGTCTGCAACACTCAGTGCATAACTAAGTCAAGCAACTCTTTGCATTGGAAAGCCATCAGTCAGCCCAAAGAGCACCTTTCACTGAGTCGATGGCCCCCCAAATGAAGTTGCTGCTTGTCTCTGTGTGTATTCCTGGGAATAGCCCGTGGAGCACAGTGCCCTGAATCTCAATGGAAGCAGCTATAACTCTGCCAGACCTTCTTCAAATGTTACCTAGAGCTGGAGGGCAATCGCTTTCCCAGCACAGCTACCTTGAGGGCAATGTGTGACAGGGTGAGGGGTTCAAGACTTTGCGTGTGTCAGAGGAATCTAACAGGAAGGGCTTTTCTCATCACGAACCCCTTTTACCTCCACTTTCTTCCCCAAAACATATTTTATTCACAATATTTGTAAACAAAAACGCCACACAAACATGTCAATTTGAACAGTACAGGATTTGTAAACAAACTCAGTATATACAATTGTAATTATCTTCATATCTGCAGCTGAGAGAGCAGGCAGGACCTCAGTTTAACACCTCAATTAAAAGATAACGTTAAAAATTACACAACACCAGGTTATAGTCCAACAGCTACTCTGAAAGCTAGTAATTCCAAATAAACCTGTTGGACTATAACCTGGTGTTGTGTGATTTTTAACTCTGTCCACCCCAGTCCAACACCAGCACACTCCTCATCACAGCTAAAGTATAGCAGCTCCCACACTGCAGCACTCCCTCAGTGCCACACTGCAGCACTCCCTGAGTGCCACACAGAGGTACACCCTCAGTGCCACACAGAGGCACTCCCTCAGTGCCACACAGAGGCACTCCCTCAGTGCCACACTGCAGCACTCTCTCAGTGCCACACAGAGGCACTCCCTCAGTGCCATACTGTGACATTCCCTCAGTGCCACACAGAGGCACTCCCTCAGTGCCACACTGCAGCACTCCCTCAGTGCCACACAGAGGCACTCCCTCAGTGCCACACTGCAACACTCAGTGCCACACAGCGACACTCCCTCAGTGCCACACTCCCTCAGTGCCCCACACTGCGGCACTCCCTCAGTGCCACACAGCGGCACTCCCTCAGTGCCACACAGAGGCACTCCCTCAGTGCCACACAGCAGCACTCCCTCAGTGCCACACAGCGGCACTCCCTCAGTGCCACACTGCAGCACTCCCTCAGTGCCACACTGCAGCACTCTCTCAGTGCCACACAGAGGCACTCCCTCAGTGCCACACTGCAACACTCAGTGCCACACTGCGGCATACCCTCAGTGCCACACTGCGGCACTCCCTCAGTGCCCCACACTGCGGCACTCCCTCAGTGCCACACAGAGGCACTCCCTCAGTGCCACACTGCAACACTCAGTGCCACACTGCGGCACACCCTCAGTGCCACACTGCGGCACTCCCTCAGTGCCCCACACAGCGACACTCCCTCAGTGCCACACAGAGGCACTCCCTCAGTGCCACACAGCGGCACTCCCTCAGTGCCACACAGCGACACTCCCTCAGTGCCCCACACTGCGGCACTCCCTCAGTGCCACACAGCGACACTCCCTCAGTGCCCCACACTGCAGCACTCCCTCAGTGCCACACTGCAGCACTCCCTCAGTGCCACACAGCAGCACTCCCTCAGTGCCACACTGCAGCACTCCCTCAGTGCCACACTGCAGCATTCCCTCAGTGCCACACAGAGGCACTCCCTCAGTGCCACACTGCAGCACTCCCTCAGTGCCACACAGCAGCACTCCCTCAGTGCCACACTGTAGCATTCCCTCAGTGCCACACTGCAGCACTCCCTCAGTGCCACACTGCAGCACTCCCTCAGTGCCACACAGTGGCACTCCCTCAGTGCCACACTGCAGGCTCAAGCTATATTTTGTGCCGAATAAATGTTTGTACATTTTGCTGAAAGAGGATCAGAGACATAATCTTCAACAATTCTCGAAAACTTGGCACAAAGTCAATCGGTCTTCACCACATCCCATTCCTTAAATGCCCCCCACGGGATTCCGCTCTCGCAGCGTGTGTGTGTGTTTGGGGGGGGGGGGGGGGTGTCTATCGTTATCTGCAGTCTCTCTCTCTCATTCTCTCTCTCTCATTCTCTGTTGTTCTGGTATTAACCGCTATGTGGCCCCAGAACACAAGCCGAAAGAGCGGACTCTGCGCTTGTCCAGACCCTCCCTCAGGACTTGGCGAAAACCGCACGTTTCATCACACTTTGCGTCCAATTTTATCTGATTTACGTTAAAAGCCGCGTTAAAGAGTACGGGCGTGCTTCTTTATTCCAGAGGCAGGGAGTGAGGGAATAAAGCTGCAACTGGGACTGGGATAAGAGGGACTGGGATTAGAGGGATTGGGATTAGAGGCACCGGGATAGAGCGACTGGGATAAGAGGGACTGGGATATGGGATTGGAAGACTTGGAATAGGATAACACGGACTGGGAGGATAGAAATGGGGATAGTGGGGACTGGGATAATGGGGGCTGGGAGAGTAGGACGTGGATAACACGGACTGGGATAGTGAAGATTGAGATAACAGGAACTGGGAGGGTGGGGGTGGGGATGGGGATAGAGAGGACTGGGATAACGGGGATTGGGATAACAGGGAGTGGTGTCCTGAATTCTTGGTTCAGTTTGGGTCTTGCTTGGTTCCTTGGTTCTCTGTTTACACAGAGAGAGAAAAGCCCATTTAAACATGTCTGGGAGCAAGGAGACAATTAGCACTAACACTGTGTCTGTGCTTGAGTGTCCAAGTGTGTCATAGAGTTGTACAACAAGGAAACAGACCGTTCGGTCCAACTCGTCCATACCGACCAGATATCCTAAATTAATCTTGGCCCATTTGCCAGCACTTGGCCCATATCCTTCTAAACCCTTCCTATTCATATACCCATCCAGATGCCTTTTAAATGTTGTAATTATACCAGCCTCCACCACTTCCTCTGGCAGCTCATTCCATACACGCTGTTGTCTGATATTTGAGTGTGTTTCTTTGAGTTTATCTGGGTGTCTGTGAGTGTGTCTCTGTGCTCCTATCTGAAAAAAAGTGTGTGAATTTCTCTGTGAGTGCCGGTGTGTCTGTAAATGTGTGTGTCTCTGTGACGGTTGCTAAGGCTGTGTGATTTCTCTCTCCCTGTGTCTCTGGGAGTGTTTGTGTCCCTGTGATAGAGGGAGGGAGGGATGTGTGGGCAGGAGCTGTATGCAAATAGATGGAGCTGAATCCAGCAGATGAGAGAAGCGGAGCAGCCCAGTCTGTGTGTTTGTGTGTGAGTGGGAATTGTGCAGGACCAGCGGCTCAGCCCAGACAGAGACAGAGTTCCTGGGGCAGGATTTTGCCAGCTCCCGTCCCTGCTGCGCCGTTCCAGCGGCACTGAGTTTATTTTGAGAGCCGGGACATGTTGCAGGATCCGGGCTCACAGCATCGCGGGGAACTTTTTAAACACAGACGGTCTCCAGAGCAGCGGAAAGATGCAGAGCCCGTGGAGCGGGAACGCTAGCAACTTTCTGCAGACTTTGACAACTTTGATTGTCTTTGTACTAACGGAGGGATTCACTGAGGTTCAGGGTAAGGGGCAGAAGCGGTTTAACCTCCAAGGTAAGTGCGTCTGGGAACATAACCCCAACCCAAAGCCCTAACCCCAACCTTAAACCCTAACCCCTAACCCAAACCCTAAACACTAACCCCAACCCAAAACCCTAACCCCAACCTTAAATCCTAACCCCTAACCCCTAACCCCAACCCTAAACCCAACCTTAAACCCTAACCCCAAACTTAACCCCAACCCTAACCCTAACCCAACCCCAACCCTAAACCCTCACCACTAATCCTAACCCTAAATCATAATCCTAAACCCTAACCCCAACCCTAAACCCTCAACACTAACCTTAACCTTTAACCCTAAATCCTAACCCTAACCCCTAACTCGAGGTAAGTAAGCTCTGGGAGCCTAACCCTTAACCCTCGACCCAAACCCAGGTAAGTCTGCTCTGGGAGCTGAAACTTAACTCTAAACGCTAACCCCTAACCCTTAACCCTAATTCTAAACCCTAACCCTTAATCCTAACCTAAGGCAAGTCTGCTCTGGGAGCCTAACCCTAACTCGAACCTGAAACCTTAACCCTTAACGCTAACCCTAGCATTAAACCCTAGCCATAAATCATAACCCTAAACCCTAACTCTAACCCTAACCCTAACCCTGACACAGAGAGGCAGATGCTGTCAGTTCCTGCAGATTGGAACAGACAGGTAACAGTGAATTAACTTTTGGGGAATAGTCAGAGGACGAGGAGTCTCCACATGTCCCCTTTCTCTATAAGTTGCATTGGGTTAGTTTATGTTAAAGGGGCGAATGGCCGCTGGTCCAAATGGTTGGGAATGATCCCTCTCTCTCTCCCAGTGTATGAGGGAGGCTGTCCCTGAGGAAGACTCCATGGGGATGGATCTGTGGAACTTGCTGCAGCGTTTGGGACATTTCTCCAAGATCTGGGGCTGTTGCACTCACTGATGGATTGGGGGTTTGGGGAGAGACTGTGGGTTTTGTGCCCCTGGAAGCTTTCTGACACCTTCCTTGTTCCCTCCGCAGAGCTGCGGGCCCTGCCTGAGCTGGAGCTGGAGCTGGTGCACCCGGTCAGAGTGGATCCCCTGGGCCGATTCCTATCTCACCAGCTCTCTCAGCGCCTGAGGAAGCGGTCCCGCCGCCAACTGGAGCCTGAACCTGAGCCTGAGGCCGTCCACTACCTCCTGTCCCTCCGGGGCCACCTGCTCCACTTCAACCTCACCATCAACCGGCCCCTGCTAGCCCCCGGATTCCTGGCCGAGCGGCGCTATGGGGGGGTGAAGGGAGCTGCCATCAGCCGGGCCCAGACCAACCGCTGCCACTTTGTGGGCACAGTCCAAGCTGGCAGTAGCGGGATGGCAGCTATCAGCACCTGCCAGGGCCTGGTAAGCACCATCTGGCAAGCGGCTACATTTCCAGCACTGCCCAGAATGGCCACCGCTTTCCTCACATCTTACTCTGTCTTGTTTGCTCTACATCAAACACAATCATTGTGGACCACAATCATAGAATCTGCACAGTGTGGAAGCAGGCTATTCAGCCCATTGCCCTCCAAAGAGCATCTCACCTAGAAAGACCCTATCCCTGTAACCCTGCATTTCCCATGGCTCACCCACCCAGCCTGCATATCCCTGGACACTATGGGCAATTTCCCATGTCTAATCCACCTTAGCCTGCAGATCTTTGGATTGTGGGAGGAAACCGGAGCACCCGGAAGAAACGGAAGACACGAGCAAACTCCACACAGACACCTGAGGCTGGAATTGAATCCAGGTCCCTGGCACTGTGTGAAGCAGCAGAGCTAACCACTGAGCCACAGTGCCACATTAATTACATCTTCTCCAGACTATGGGACCCACTGCATCCCCCTCCCCATTCAACACTGCAATGCGTTTATGAGCTCAGCAAAGACCCTGTTCCACCTCTGTTACCTCACCTGTCTCACCCCCTCTGGCAGCCCAGTTAAACATAGAATGATGGAAGAGCACAGAATGAAGCCATTGGGCCCATTGTGTCTTTACCAGTCAAAAGAAAAGCCCTAGTCTAATTTCATTTCCAGCTCTTAGTCAGTAGCCTTCAGTTCCTCAAATATATACCTAAGTCCCTTGTAAATGCAGTGAGAGGCTTCTGTCTCAATCCTTCTCTCAGACAATGAGTTCCAGATTCCATCTTCCCTCACACCACCCCTTTAATCTTTCCAATTTAAATATATGCCTCCAGTTACTGACCTCTCCACTTCTGTGAATAGATCTTTCTGATTCATTCTTGGCCATTCACAATTTTTACACCTCAATTAAATCTCTCCTGTGCTGAGGAGAGGAGAGAGTGTATGCTGAGGAAAATAACCCCAGACTGTCCAGTCTTAGCTAAATTCTCCATTTTTAGTTGTGATTTTGTCAATGTCTTCTAAATACTCTCGAGGGTGATCATTCCCTCCCTCCAATACAGTGAGCAGAATTTGTTCCATGGCATTGAGGCTCATTCCTGATGAAGGGCTTTTGCCCGAAATGTCAATTTTCCTACTTCTCGCATTCTGCCTGACCTATTGTGCATTTACAGCACTGCACTAATCTTGATTCTAATCACCAACATCTGCAGTACCCACTTTCGCCTCTTCCAAAATGTTGCTCCATGGACTGTATGCTGCACAAAGTTCCAATCACTGTTCGCTCCTCTCATTGCTGACCTCCACTATATTCCAGTTCCCCCAGAATCCCAGCTGTAAAATTCCCATCCTTGTGTTTAAATTCACTCATCATCTCATCAGTCCCTATCTCTCCCAGCCTAACAATATTAACTCCAATCTCTCAAGCTCTGGTTCCACAAGGTTCGTCATATCGGCTTTCTCTTCACCTCACCACGGATTGTTATACCTTCAGTTAATAGACACCAGAACCCGGGATTCCCTCCCTGAAACTCTCTAAGTTTCCAGCGATTACTTAAGGCTACCTCTTGAACCAAGCTTTGGTCATCTTTGCTAACTGTTCCTTTTTTGATCAGTGCCCATTTCTCCTTACTGTTCTAGGACACATTTCTAAGCTAAAGGTGTTATCAGGAAGCATGCATCACTTGCATGGGTACAATAGTGTGACCATTTATGCTACAGGACCAGCAACCCAGAGAACAGAAGTTCAAATCCCATCATGGCAATTTAAAACTGAAAATCTGTAAAAGTCATGTCCATATTATAACAGGTTCACCACTATCCTTTAGAGACTGGAACCAGACATCCTTACCTGTCTGATATATTCTGGTAATTTCAATCCCATATTAATATCCCTCAGCTGCTCTCTGCAGTGGTTTAGCAAACCAGCTGTAGAAAGAATAATTTGATGTCCTCAACATGTGTTTAAATATTAACTGGCAGATCTCACCTCATTAGTAGCCACAAATACCCCTATTTCTCACATGCAGCAGTGTTTAATCTGCTGTTACCTTTAAAGCTATCTGCAATGGAGGAAAGTGATCTACTCCATTCTTCAATAAGATTGGCACAAATTTTCAGGGAATGTTTGGTAGATTACTGCTGTTTTTAAGTCTCTTAGAAATAAGTAAAGTTATCAATGTAGGATATAATTGGCTTTCTTTTAGTGTTTGACACTGAAACATGATTTCTGATTTGTAATAAACCGAGAAATTCATATATATGTAGATTTGCCTTTCTGCTTTTCAGTTTTTATTGTTAATCTTTTCACATGATTATTGTTTTTGAACCAAATTCAATTATTTATTGTTCCTTCGTTTATTCAAATAAGGTCAAAGCTCACAAAAACTGGTGTCTGAAATTTATCAACCAGTGGCAGTACTCTTAATAAGCACCGAGATCATGAGGCTGAGAGCCAATATTATAGATAGGTATCTTAACGCAGTGTCACATTGCAGATTGGATTTCCAATCCCATTTTAAGGCATTGGAACTCAGAGATACAGTGAGTTAAATACTATTTAGATAATTGCACCTACAAATAAACCTAGTCTATAGATGTGTTATATTTCCTGTACTTATATGCTAATTTTATTACTGGCTGCAACATGATTCAACAAGTCACTTGGTTTATTTTCTGTAAAGAACCAAAGTGCTTTCTTAAAGTTGACATTTATAATCTCAGCTGCAACAAAAAATTAATTTCAAAAGCAATTTGTTTGGAATACTGCAACGTTAACGTCATAGCTGAGAGAAAGAACGTGAAAAATAACTCAGAGTCACAGACCAGGTATTGGAAAGTGGGATTAGAATGAGCAGCCAGTTTATTCAGCGAATGAAGAAATGATGGGCTGAGTGGCCTGTTTCTATTGTCTTTCTACAGTTCTGTGATGAGCAGAGGTCTGTCCTTAAATAGTAGCTTTCAATCTGGACTACAGACATAAATTCACTCGGTAGCTTATGCTAATTATAGTTGGGAAGTTGATAGAAAAATATGGAGAAAGCCCCATAGGATTTAATGCAAGAAATGGGCCTGTGATAGCAGAGGGGCTGTTACTATCAGAAAGCTGAACAAGCTTGGGCACTTATCTCCAGACAAGCGAAGGCTGAGGGGTGACCTGTTCGAGGTCTTTATGATTGCGAATGTGTTTTATCGGACAGAAATAGAGAAGATGTTGTCACTCCTGTGTGAAACCAGATTTACGGGCCATAAATATAGGATAATCTCTAAAGCATCCAACAGGGAGTTGAGCCAGAAAGTGTCTAGCGTATGGAATGTACCACCCATAGAGTTGGGTGAGACAAATGGTACTGATGCATTAAATGGGAAGCTAGATAAACACATGACAGAATGGAGGGATATATTGTTGGCGTTATATATAGAAAGTGGAAGGAAGATTGTGTGGAATATAGACAATGGCCTGGAACTGTGTCTTGCTGTAAATAATTGAATTGAATTAGGTTTATTGTCACATGTACACACATGAGGACAGTGAAAGGTTTGCAAGTTGCCACTTTCGGTGCCATTTAGCAACAAAGCAAAAAAGTAAAGAAAACAAAGTTAAAAGGTTAAACAAATAACAATATCATCTAATACTGGGTATACTGTCCAGCACTTCTCATCTCTTTTGTTTTAGTATTTAAAACCCTGTTCCGGTATTGAAATCATGGATGGTTTTGATAGAGCAAATAAAGTGAAACATTCACTGGCGCAGCAAGGTCAGTAACTTAGAATCATAGAGATGTACAGCAAGGAAACAGACCGTTTGGTCCAACCCGTCCATGCTGACCAGATATCCCAATTCAATCTAGTCCCACCTGCCACCCAGCCCATATCCCTCCAAACCCTTCCTATTCATATACTCATCCAAATGCCTTTCAAATGTTGCAATTGTACCAGCCTCCACCACTTCCTCTGGCACCTCATTCTATACACATACCACCCTCTGAGTGAAAAAGTTGCCCCTTAGGTCTCTTTTATATCTTTCCCCTCTCACCCTAAATCTATGCGCTCTAGTTCTGGACCCCTCAGAGGGACATTATTTAAGGTGATTGGTAAAAAAGACAAGAGATGCCTTGAATAAATATTTTCAATATAGTAAGCTCTTGAGACTTGGAATGCATTTGTTGAAAAGCTATTAGAGCAAATTAACAGTAAATTTTAAAAGGAAATTGGATACAGATTTGAAAGGGAAATATTTACAAGGCTGTGAAGAAACATTGCATTATTTATTTGGAGAATGACTGCAGAAAGCTACAGAACAGAGGGATTTGGGAGTCCTCTTCCATGAATCACATAAAACTAGCATCCAAGTTCAATGGGTAATATGGAAGGCAAAAGGAATACTGGCGCTTATTTAAAAGGGAATGGAGTATAAATGTAGGGAGAGTTTGCTAAATTTATACAAGGTACATTTCAGCTGCAATACTCTGTAATTTTGAGAACCTTATCAATGGAAAAGTATACTGATATTGAAATCAGTCCAGAGAAAGTTCTTTAGTGTGATACTAGCTATGAAGGGACTGACTTCTGAGTAGAGGTTGAGTAGATTGGGCTTATTCTCATTGGAATATAGAAGAATGAGAGGCAATTTTATTGAAACATGCAAGATTGTTAGGGGACTTGACAGAGTGGATGCAGAAAGATTGTGGGAGAGTCTAGAATGAGAGGGCTTAACCTTGGACTGAGGGGTCACATGTTTAGGATAAAGATGGAGGAAGACGGTTGTGGTTGTTGGAAGTCACTCATTTCAGCTGCAGGACATCACTGCAGGAGTTCCTCAAGGTACTGTCCCAGACCCAACCATTTTCAGCTGTTTCACCAATGACTTTCATTCCATCATAAGGTCTGAAGTGGGGACCTTTACTGATGATTGCACAAAGTTCAGCACCATTTGGAACTCATCCAAAACTGAAGCAGTTCATGTACAAATGCAATAGCATCTGGACAATATACAGGCTTGGGCTGACAAGTGGTAACTCACAGAAATGCCAAGCATTGACTGTCTGCAATAAAATGCAATGTAACCATCACTGAATCCTCCACTATGAACATCCTGAGGGTGACCATTGACCAGAAACTCAACTGGACTCGGCACATAAACCCAGCAGTTACAACAGCAGGTCAGAGGCTCGGAATACTGTGACGAGTAACTCACCTCCTGATTCCTTAAAGCCTGTCCACTGTCTACAAGGGACAACTCAGATGTGTGATGCAATATTCCCCATTTGTCTGGTTGAATGCAGCTTTAAACAACTCTCAAGAAGCTCAACATCATCCAGGGACAAAGCAGTTGGTTTGATTGGTATCACATCCACAAACATCCAATCCCCCCACCACTGATGCTCAGTAGCAGCAGTGTGCACTATCGACAGGATGCACTGCAGAAATTCATTGAAGATTCTTAGACTGCACCTTCCAAACCAACAGCAATTCCATCTGGAAGAACAAAGGGCAATAGATACATGAGATGTCCATCACCTCCAAGTTCCCTCCAAGCTATGCATCCTGCTGACTTCACTCTCACTGAGTCAAGATCCTGGAACCTGCCCAAAGGGCATTTTGGGTCTATCCACAGCACATGGACTGCAGCGGTTCAAGAAGGCAGCTTACCCCCACCTTCTGAAGGGGCAACTAGGGACGGGCAATAAATGCTGGCCCAGTCAGTGATCACTGTGTCCCATGAACAAATAAAAAAAACTCTTCACTTGGAGGGTGAATTCTTTACAGCAAAGTATTGTTGGGCCCATTAAGTATTGCTCAAGGCTAAGATTGACAGACATTTAATCAGTAAAGGAATCAAAGGTTGTGGGGAAAAATGGAATTGAAGACCATGAGATTTGCCATGATCTCTTTGAATGGTAGAGCAGGCTTAATGGGACGAATGGCCTAATTCTGCTCCTGTGGCCTTACAAGGTAACAGGATATTAGGATTCATTGTACATCGATATTAAACAGCTGACACAGTCTTGATTGGTTCAATGGCCTCATCATCTGGTAAAACGACCAGCTGTCTCGTGGTGTCCCTGGACTTCACACTATGAACAGGAGTAACAGGAGCCCAACTTACAAAACATTATCCCACTAGGTTTTCCAGGATTTTCAAAGCTTTATTTTTTAAAATTAAGATTAATCTTCTCACTGCAGCTGTGATAAACCGCAAGAAAAGAATGATAGAGGCATCAACATTGTGCATCATCTTCATTTTTTGCACACCACTTTTATTTCTTAGTTATAAAAATGATTGGAGATGGGGGAATAACAGCAGTTCATATGATGCTAACATTGGCAAATTATGTCATAAAAATTGGGCATGTCGAAGGAAAATCTATTGAATAGCTTCAGGAAGAATTGGACGACGCATTGGGAATTGCAGGGTCCTTTAGGATGAGTGAAATAGTGTAAGCTCAGTGATCTTTCTCATTCATAGCTATCGTAGCTGTGGCCTCGATGGAAAACACTCACGTGTTATTCTCGAAGTAGGAACAAATGATTGCAGATGCTGGAATCTGTACTGAAAACAACCAGTGCTGGAGATCACAGCGGGTCAGGCAGCATCCACGGAGAAAAAGCGAGCTAATGTTTCGAGTCCTAATGATTCTTCATCAGCACTGAAGGGTCATCGAGGCTTGAAATGTCAGCTTGCTGTCTCTTCATGGATGTTGCCTGACTCGCTGTGATCGCCAGCATTTGTTGTTTTCAATTTTATTCTTTTCAATTCCTGCTCTAGAGGTTTCAATTCCATTATTCTGATGGATATTCCTGTTCCAATAATGAGGGAGGGCTGGACTATTACAAGTGTTGTTCTTAGGCCTTTAACTTTTATGTATTAGATGTTAAGCCAAGGCTGTGATTTCCTTCTTTGACTCCCTGTTATTATAGTACTGCCAGTGGAAGGCTCTTGCTGTGAATAAATTGGTTGCCATGTTTTCTACATTACATTCGTATTTCCGATGTCCTTCATTGGCCTGTGATTGGACGGCCTTTCTTTCCTTAAGATCCTTTGGGAGATAATCAGCAAGTTGCTCACTCCTGACTTGTAATTCTCCCAGTCCTGTACTGAGGTTCCTGTACTCCCCCAGATCCTTTGTCCTGTAATGAGGCTCCTGCCCCCCCATCCTGTCCTGTAATGAGGTTCCTGCTCCCTCATCCTCTGTCCTGTAATGAGATTCCTGCTTCCTCATCCTCTGTCCGGTAATGAGATTCCTGCCCTCCATCCTCTGTCTTGTAATGAGGTTCCTGCACTCTCCATCCTCTGTCCTGTAATAAGGTTCCAGACCCTCCATCCTCTGTCCTGTAATGAGGCTCCTGCCCCTCCACCCACTGTCCTGTAATGAGGTTTGTATACTACCCCATCCTCTTTCCTGTAATGACATTCCTGCCCCCCCATCCTCTGTCCTGTAATGAGGTTTGTACACTCCCCCATCCTCTGTCCTGTAATGAGGTTCCTGCTCCCTCATCCTGTCCTGTAACGAGGTTGCTGCACCACCCATCCTCTGTTCTATAATGAGATTCCTGCCCCTCCATCCTCTGTCCTGTAATGAGGTTCCTGCACCCCCATCCTCTGTTCTATAATGAGGTTCCTGCTCCCTCCACATCCTCTGTCCTGTAATGAGGTTCCTGCTCCCTCCCCATCCTCTGTCCTGTAATGAGGTTCCTGCACCCCCATCCTCTGTCCTGTAATGAGGTTTCTACACCCCCATCCTCTGTTCTGTAACGAGGTTCCTGCTCCCTCCCCAACCTCTGTCCTCTAACAAGGTTCCTGCACCCCCATCATTTGTTCTGTAACAAGGTTCCTGCCCCTCCATCCTCTGTCCTGTAGTGAGGTTCCTGTTTCTAGTCCACCTCTAATGAGCAGTTACCACAGAGAGTCTTCTTCTTTCTCAATTGCTGGTGTATTTATAAAGCTTCCAATTTTTATTTCAGGTTTGTAGTTGTGTTTAGCTTCCTTTTATGTGTTTCTGTTGGAAACAGATGTTGGTTTCTGCACTGGACCAATAAAGTTTAGTGAAGATTATATTGCTTGGCATTACAATAACGTGCACAGTGTGCAGTTCTGAACTCAATCAAGGCTGAATCCTCTCCAGGCTTCAGTCACTGATCCAATTATGGCTTCAACAGAAATCTTGGAACATTGTTGAACTGGCTCCAACTCAGTAAAATGTGTCTCTCGAGCCAATAAAGCTTGCGTTGTTTTTCGAGTAGAAGTCAGGATGACACCTAGCCCACTTCCTGTGAGTCTAACAAACTGTGATTGGATGTGACTCGATGTGCAAGAAAATCATTTAAAGTGACACTGACCATTAAGCCATTTTCTGGGCCAAAAAGAGAGAAAAAACATGTGTTGGTTTTGGGTTTTTTGCAGCCTTGACATGCCTCAAAGTGTTTTATTAAAAGTTATGTACTTTTTGAAGTGTACCCATTTCTTTACCAAGGGAATGGCAGGAGTCATTTTGTGCACAGAAAGTTCCCACAAAAACAGTATGGAGACAATGATCAGATGATCCTGTGATGATGGTTGAGACAGCAAAGTTTAGATGACCTTATATTTACTGAAAATGTGAAGCAGGAGGCTGATCCATAGTCTTTGACGAGACATGTCTGAAAGTAATGAAGGCATGCTTGAAGACTTAACATAGAATGGTCAATGAACAGAGTAAGACCTTAATTTGTAATAAAAACTGAAAACTCTGGAAAAAATCAGCGGATTAAACATCCTCAGCAGTTTGCTTTTGATCTTTATTTATAAACTTGGCTTTACATTATCATTTCCCTTTAGAGAAGTGAAGTTGAGAGAAGATTAGGTAGCAGTGTTTGAAATCAAGAGCAGCCGAGATAGAGTAGGTAAAGAAACATTGTTGCCGTTGGCGGTAGCATCAAGAGCCAGAGGGCACCAATTTAAGGTAAAAGAAACAACAGTGAAATTTCGAAGGACATTTCCATGCAGCAAGGGGTTCAGGTCTAGAACACAGTGTCTCATTATTACAATGTCACCTTTTGAGCTGGAGGAGATTACAGAGATAGGCAGGGGCAGAGCCATGGAATGATATGGAAAAAAAAGATGAAAGTTTTAAACTTGAGGCACTGTCGGCCTGTCGCCAATATGAGTCATCAAGCATAGGATGGGCTGGTGGATGGATAAATTGATGTGAATCTCAAAAGTAACAGAACAACCAATAAAACCTGCCATGTCTGTCCCTAAAGTCTCCTGGTGTCCCTCACCCATCATTTATTCCTCAATCACAGCCAAAAGAAGATTAAATGCTTGTTGCTTTATGGGATGCTTCTGTGTATATTATTTACATCATATCAGCATGTGCACTTTATTCCAGTCCTCTGACAAGATGCCTCATAACGGAGAAAAAAATTAACTGAATCTCTTGATTTGCTCTTTCAGAAAGGTGTATTCCGATTGTCAGATGAAGATTACTTCATCGAACCTTTGGAGGGATATTCCTGGGATGAAGATAGAGCACAGCCTCATGTTGTTTACAAACGGCACGCTCCAGAAACAAAAGGGTTGGAGCCTCACTGGTTGGATGAATTGATGGAAAGGCCGACTAACAAGGGTCCTGAAGAAAATAGAGTGTGTGGTGTGTCAGGTAAGTTCAACAATAGATTTCTGCAGTGCAAAGAGTTCCTCAAGTCTCTGTTAACCGTGAGAGACAGGTATCCAGTGTGAAGGTCAGATGTTGGAAATGTCGCTGTTGTTTGTTTCTATTGGGTACTCTTTGAGAAGTTGCAGCTGACAGCAATACAGACTTTCCTGCTCTCAACTGCACTCTTGAACATAAACCATTAAGTTTCTAAGAATGAGGGTCCATCCTTTTATAATGTGCTCAATTTCCAAACCCCTTAAATCTAAACACTGTCCTGACTTGGAAATATATCACTATTACTTCACTGTCACTGGGTCAAAAACCTGGAATTCCCTCCCAAGGATCAAAAGCACATAGTCTGCAACAGTTCAAGAAGGCAGCTTACTAGCACCTCCTACAGGGCAACTAGGGATGGTCAATAAATACTGGCCCCTCAAGTGAACAAGTGAGAAAAGACTGATTGCCTCAACCAGCCAGTAACTACATTATTGTTGTATAATGTGACTACCAGGATAACAGAAGGCAAATTCGATCAGAATTAGGACGCTGATCTTTTTATTTCCAGCAATTCTTATTTTTTAAATGCATTCAAGAGATTTGTTTGTCCTTCTGAGCCAGATTACCTCTTGCCCGTCCCCAGTTGCCCTTGAGAAGGTGGCGGTAAGCTGCCTTCTTGAACAATTATAATCCATGTCATGTATGTATGCCCACAATGCTTCTAGAGTGGGAATGCCATAATTTTGGCATTAGCACAGTCTACTACTTGAGGCAATGTATTTGTTTATTCTGAATTTCACAGCAATAAAGCTCCAGTTACAAACCTGCTCCCTTCTACCCACTCCACACAGCTGTCTCCCACTAACACTTACCTCCAATCCTCCACCTCCCACCCAATCCCTCCAACCTTCTCCTTTTTACCCCGGCCCTCTTCCTTCCACCTTCCCCTTAAAACTCTATTTCCCCTTCCCTCAACGTGCTCCCTCAGACCCATTTGTCTCAGCCAGTCCCCCTCTCACCCTCTCCCTCTCACTCTTACACTCTGTGCCTGTTTCTGTAATTCTGTGCAACTAGTCAAGATGAGAAAATTGCATTTCCTTTGTTGCCTTCTCATGTTTTATACTTCCTTACCTGCTAGCACTTGCCTGTGTTTAATCCCCTACATTCTTACTGGAGATACCAGTAAACCTAGCTCTAACATGAACATACTTCAGAAAACTGAGCCAAACTTTAATGAGTAGGGATGCAAACCTCATTTCAACTGAATACGAATGTTATTTGTTGTTAAAGTAAGTGTACAGTCTCCTCCTCTTGTATTTGAATCATACTACCTTCTTGTAATTATGTTAGATAAACAGAGACAGGAGTAGGCCATTCAACTCCTCTATCTAATTCCATCATGTAGCAGAGAGCTGAGGACATCACAGCATTCAATCTATTGATTTACTCTGCTACTGGTCCCTACCTCACACCAAGACCAGTTCATCCATCACACCCTGAGCTTTGACCTTTCCTAGCTCCTTTTCAACAGATCATTTTCACACAGAACATCTAACTTAATTGGGACTGATCTGTACCATGACCCCAAATACCTCAGCCTATCAAAAATCAGTCGATCCCAGCTTTGAAATTTTCATAAATGTCAGCAAGTATTTTGGGAGTGAGAGCTCCAGATTTCCAGAACCCCTTGTATGAAGGTATGCTCCTCTGGTGGCCTGGACACTTTCACATTTAATACTTCCATCACTCCCCTATTGGTGGTCTGTCATTAGAGCTTTAAGCTCTGGAATTCACTTTTTTTCTCTGACTATCTACTTCTGTCTCTGGCTTTAAAATACTTATAGGCTGCATCACTGGCCAAATCTTTGCTCATCTGCCCCTGTTTTGCCTTGTCGTAGAATTCCTACAGTGTGGAAGCAGGCCATTTGACCCATTGAGTCCACACCCACTCTCCGAAGAGTATCCCACCCAATCCTTCTAACCCTGCATTTCCTACGGTTAACTCACCTAGCCTGCATGTCCCTGGACGCTATGGGAAATTTCCCATGGCCAGTCCACCTAACCTGTGCATCTTTGGATTGTGGGAGAAAAACCCACGCAGACACAAGAAGAATGTGCAAACTCCACACAGACAGTCACTCGAGGCTGGAATCATACCCAGATCCCTGGCACCGCAGGGCAGCAGTGCTAACCACTGAGCCACCGTGCCACTCCAGCTTAATGTCAAAGTTTATAAAGTGTCTAAGGATGTTTTGATGCATTAAGGAGGTATATACAGGAACTTTGTTACTATTATTGTTGAGGTTGTTGTTGAAAGAGGAGGAAAGAAAATCAGGGGTACACCAGAGGCCAGAATCAGCCATGTGCAGAGATTGCAGAGGGTTGTGAAGTTTGAAGCTAGGACGGGTGAGGCCATAGGATGATTAAATTAGACATTCTGGTGAAAAGGATCCAGGAAAGATCAAAGCTCAGGGTTTGATGGATGAACTGGTCTTGGTGTGAGGTAGGCTACTAGTAGCAGAGTAAATCAATAGATTGAATGCTGTGATGCCCTCAGTTCCCTGCTACATGACAGCATATATTCTGGATTAGGGAATACGCTTACAACTTCACTTATTGTATTTGTGGTACATGTGCCACCTCCTCCCTCTCACTCTCATTGCAAGAGTGAACAACAAACACAAAGACGATGTAAAATCGAGAATCTGTGGCATGTGACCCAGTCAGTACTCTTCATCCTGGAGTGTACAAGAAGGAAATGACAGCTGTGTTCTGATCCCGCTGCTATCATCAAGATAGGAAAGCAAAGAAAATGTTCAAAATCATTTTATAAAGATGTTAATAAATTAAATTAAAATGATTTTTCATTAGTTTGGCACAAGGCACAGTCAATGATCAGATTGAATGCTCAACCGGCCTATCTGACCAGTCTGCCTTTAATACCTTCAAGCTCATAGATCCACCATCTGAGTTCAGAAAGAGAGAAAGAGCTGATTATCTCGCCAGCCAGCTTTTCATTGCAGAGGTTGCTGAAGGGTCATGGTGTGACTGGCCGCGGTGTGACCAGATAGTGCTATCAGCCTGAAACAGAAAATTCAAAGATGACCCTGGAGGTTTAAGTTTGAACTCCTGCCTGTCTCCCTGGATCAGTTTTGGTTGCTATCATTCAGCTGAGGTATAAACCTGAAGCTCTGGCCAATATCTCTCAGAGGGATGTCAAAGATTCACGGCCCTCAGCAGTTATCCCTTGGCCAATGCCAAGAACAGATGCTATGGTTGTCTATGTGTGGGAGCCTGCTGTGTGTGAATTAGCTGCCACATTTCCTATGTCACAGCCAATGATTACACACTTCAAATGTCAACCATTGGCTGTAAAGCCTTTGGGGTGTCTTAAGATCATGACCATAAAGATTGATGTGTTATCCCGCCACACTGACATTGTGCATGTGTAATCTCCTGGGTGAGTCAGAGAAACACAGAGCCAAAATGGGGGAAAGGAAATGCTTTGGGGAAATGGTTTCTGACCCCTCTCCTCAGGAGATTGAAATCGAGGCAATCACACAGACCAAGTGTTACCTATAAAAATACACTCACCTTCTATGTGATGCAATCTCCATTCCAGTCAGGAACTGGAGTTTAGATCCGAGGAGCAGAATGCTGCCTGACCTGCAGTGCTTTTCCAGCACCACTCTAATCTAAACTCTGGTTTCCAGCATCTGCAGTCCTCACTTTTGTCCAGTCAGGAACTGGTCAAAGTCCCTCTGGAACTGACCAATAGCACATTCCAGAGGCTGATGACTCTCTGGGGCTGCGAAGATCATGTTCTCACTTTTCCAAAGTTGAACCTCATGCTTCCTGGACCTCTTTCATCATTTACACTGTAATGATCTATCAATAGGGATGCTATCTAACACTTTAATGATTTGTAGACCATCTTTTCATTCAGTAATTTTAGCAAAACAAACGTCACTTGTAGAAATAGATCTCACCCTCCTCTGATGGAGACAAAATTGGAGATTTCAGGAGGTGGGGATTTGTTCTTTCAAACATCGCTAACTGTGCAAGAGGGAAAACAGTGCCTTTGGAAAATATTAATGATTCTCTTCAAATTAAAAAAAAACTTGCCTCAGAGAAACAACAAAGCTACAATATGTGTATTGAGTTGTAATTTACGTGTCAGCTTCTTTGCTTCTCTAGCACGTTACTCTTACAGGAGATACAAAGACAGAAGTTGGAAGGAGTTCAGCCAACTAGCAGCTGTTCCTATTTTCCATGGATAGGGCTACACCCAGAATAGATCTCCAGATATCATCTCATTTCTTAACCCTATTAATGCTGAGGCTAATCGAGTTGGAGAACACATTGTAATCAGTCACTCTCCCTAATGGGATGCACCAACAGGGTTTAGCACCAACCTTTCCCCTCTCTTTACCTCTTTTTCCACCTTTTGTGATCTGCATGGCCATTAACAAGCTTTACATGTAAATTAATCTGTTGGAAAACACAACTGATTTACTGGTGATGGTTGATAGATGAAACACGGGTGATTTGGTGATGGTGATGAGAAAAGCATTCAGTTGTGTGCAAGAGCAGTTCTGGATGTAAGAAAAGACACTGCTAATAGGTTACTTTTGTGGCACAGTGATCATGCCCTAACCAGGACACCCATGTTCAAGTGACACCTGATCCAGAAGTGTGTCATAATATCCCTGAATAGGTTGGTTAGAAAATATCTTTATTACTAACAGTAATGAACAGCTTATTTCTGTGCTGTAAACTCCATTAATCCGGATTTATAGTCAGATACTTTGAGAGACAAAGGCATTTATTTGTCTATCTATTGGTGTTTTATTTTCTTGGTGAGCAAGTGTACCCACAGTTAGTGTTGTTATTTGTATAATGGTTATATTCATTACCTCCCTGCAAATATTACTGTACCATACATGGAAAAAAATAACATTTTTGGAGAGTCTCAATTCTCCGCGACTTGCCATTATCCAGGATGGCCCCCTCCGTTACCGAGGATAATGGACTCTCTGTGTACTTAAAATAACAACAACCTGCATTTACAAAGAACCTTTAATGTAGCAAAACATCCCAAGGCACCTCACAGAAATATTATCAGAACATGAATTTGACACTGAGCCATGTAAGGCAATACTCATACAGATGGTTGAAAGTTTGGTGAAAAAGGAAAGTTTGAAGGAGTGTCTTTTAAATGAAGATCAAGGTGGAGAGGTTTATAGACAATAGGTGCAGGAGTAGGCCATTCTGCCCTTCGAGCCTGCACCACGATTCAATATGATCATGGCTGATCATCCTTAATCAGTATCCTGTTCCTGCCTTATCTCCATAACCCTTGATTTCACTATCCTTGAGAGCTCTATCCAACTCTTTCTTAAATGAATCCAGAGACTCTGGGGCACTCACCCCTCAGCGGAAACATGTTTCCTGCTGCCAGAGTGTCCAATCCTTTAATAATCTTATACGTCTCAATCAGATCCCCTCTCAGTCTTCCAAACTCAAGAGTATACAAGCCTAATAGCTCCAGTCTTTCAGCGTAAGGTACTCCCGCCATTCCAGGAATTGACCTCGTGAACCTACGCTGCACTCCCTCAATAGCCAGAATGTCTTTCCTCAAATTTGGAGACCTGAACTGCACACAGTACTCCAGGTGTGGTCTCACCAGGGCCATGTACGGCTGCAGAAGAACGTCTTTGCTTCTATACTCAATCCCTCTGTTATGAAGGCCAGCATGCTATTAGCCTTCTTCACTACCTGCTGTACCTGCATGCTTACCTTCATTGACTGGTGTACAAGAACACCCAGATCTCTCTGTACTGCCCCTTTACCTAAATTGATTCCATGTCGGTAGTAATCTGCCTTCCTGTTCTTGCCACCAAAGTGGATAACCATACATTTATCCACATTAAACTGCATCTGCCATGCATCTGACCACTCACCTAACTTGTCCAGGTCACCCTGTAATCTCCTAACATCCTCCTCACATTTCACCCTGCCACCCAGCTTAGTATCATCAGCAAATTTGCTAATGTTATTACTAATACCATCTTCTATATCATTAATATAGAGGGACTTCTATAACTTCGGGCTGGTTGTGAAGTGATTAACATTCGGCCTCTGCAAGAGGCCAGAGTTGGAAAGACTTTGGGAGGGTTAAAAGAACTGGAGGAAGGGATGGTGAGGAGAGGGGCCACAAAAGGGAATTGAAAGCAAAAAAAAGTAAAGATGTTGCTGGATTGGAACTGATGCTAATTCAGTAACTACAGGGGTGATGGGTGAAAGGGAATCTTTGTGCCTTGTGGACTCACTGGACTAGTGATGAAGAGGGTCAGGTGAATGTATTGGGGCCACGTGTTCACATCTCAGTGTAGTTATTAAATCTGGAGTTGAAAGCTATATTATAAATCAAAAAAAAAATTAATTATTGTTCAAAAACCCATATAGTTCATGCATACCCTTACCTGGTCTGGCCTACACGTGACAACCATCTGATGAAGGAGCAGCACTTCCAATTATACCGGTTGGACTATAACCTGGTATTGTGTGATTTTTAACTTTGTACAGCCCAGTCCAACACCAGCATCTCCAAATCAGACCTCAGCAATATTGTTGACTTGCTTAACTGCCCTCTGAAATGGCTGAGCAAGCAAGTTCAAGGGCAATTAGGAATGGCAGCAAATGCTGCCCCTCAATGGAATAGCTGAGTCTCCAGCTTTGACAGAAGCAAATATGTGCACAAGTGCCAATCGGACTGAGCACGCTCTGTGTCTGAATAAAATATGTTCTTCCTGTCAGCTGTTTACAATACACACAGGGATGCAACCACACCGAGTTTCTATTGTAATGCGGAATGTCATCTTCCTGCTGTGGGATGTGGCTAAATTCCCAGGAGGAAATCTCTGAAAGGTAGAGAAACCACTTGAGAAAATGACTGATACTATCTGTGAGTTTACTGACCAATGATCAACATGAAAAAAATCGTATCTCAGAAATATTTGGCTCATTTCATTGTCCAAATATCATCTGGCATAAGATTTAACACAAAAACAGAACTTGCATTTATATATCACCTTTTCCGTCCTCAGAATATTACAAAGTACTTTATAGCCAATTAGATTTCTTTGAAATGTGGAGAATACTGTGATGTAATAAACAACAATTTAAGCATAGCAAGTTCCTATACCAGCAACTTGATAATGATCAGATAATCTTTTTGTTAAGTGATGTCGATTGAGGATTAAATATTGGCTGGAGACCAAGGTAAAATTTATTGCTCCCTGAATACTGTATGTGCCATGGCAACTTCTAGATTCACCCGAGAGAGCAGAGGGGGCCTCCGTTTAATACCTGACGGGACTAGTCAGTGCAAGTGTGGCGTTAATTTTGATTCTTGTAATTGTTGTAGCCACTTCTATTTATGAAGCTTGTTTGTGAATGACCAAAAGTAAGAACTGAAGGAACTGTTTAATCTTTTGTGCCTGTAAGGGTCAGAATACTTTACAAAGGTTCCCAATCCTCCAGAATGGAGTCTCCAGGAATTAAACAGAATACAGTAATTTAAAAGAAAATCTTCAACAGCATTTAAAAAAAAGTATGATCTTATAAAATCTCTTTCCTTGAATGCTTTTTGTTTATTAATTATGGAAGTAGAGGTTTGAAGAGGGGGAGAGGAAGGGATGTTTGACAACTTCATTCGCCGAATTGAGTGATGCAGAGCCAGCTCATTTTCCTGTTGGCTGCAGGAGGCTGTTGTATCATGAGGATAGACACAATGGCCAATCAATGGCAGAATGGGAGGAGGGCAGTGATTGGACGGTGGGGATCACCCCAGTGCCAGATTTGGCAGCACAGAGTTCATTAGAATGAACGATCTTCGCCTTATCCCAAAACCTGCTCAAAGTTAGTCAAACACAATGGAACATATCATCCCTGTTTGTTGCTGTTTTTTTCATGACCTTTAAGCCTAAATGTCAGCTTCCAGCTGCAGGACTGCAATATCCAACTGGGCAAAGAGCCCAGGAAGGGAGGGATTTAATCACAGCTTCAGCAAGCTGAACAAATAAAGTTGCGTATCATTGTCTGTTTCTGGTCCTTCAGTATGTCTCCTGTATCCAATCTCCTCTGACCTCTTGTGACCTCTCTTTGGCCTCGTGACAAACTCCTCCTATAGAACAAGGGACGATGAAAGAGGAGCCCATTCAGTCCCTGTTCTGACATTCATTGGTTGATCTGTTTCCATTTACCAACTTGGTTCCATTTCCCTCAAGTACTCTTGTCTAACAAGAATTTACTAATCACTTTCCAGGTGGTTGTGTTGTATTCCTTTTCTTCTTTGAAGGGTTAATCAGCTCCCATTAAAAATAAAGCGATAACTTTAGGGCAGAGTGATGGAATATTTGCAAACAAGAGCTCAAGATGTTTATAGAGTTTTACAGCATGGAAACAAGCCCTTTAGCCTATCGTGTCCATACGAGTCAAAGAACATCTGTCCATTCTGATCCCATTTCCCAGCACTTGTCCCACAGCCTTGTGCGCTATGGAGTTTCAAATGTTCATTTAAGCATTTCCTAAATGTCTTAAATGTTCCTGTCTTTACCATCCTCACAGGCAGTGAACTCCACATACCCACTGACCTCGGAGTGAAAAAGGTTTTCCTCAAATCCCCTCCAAATCGCCTGCTTCTTCCCTTAGCACTGTGCCCGATGGTTATTGACCCATCAAAGGTTTCTCCCTCTCTAAGCCCCACATAGCAGTGTAGACCTCAAGCAGATCTTCCCCTTCAGCCTTCACTGCTCTAAGGAAGAGAACTCCAGCCTATCCAGTCCCTCTTCATAGCTGAATCACTCCAGCATAGGCAATATCTTGGTGAATGCCCTCTACACCCTTTCCAGTTCAATGACATCCCTCCTACAGTGTGGAAACCAGAGTGATCCAGCTGAATTTAGCCAAACACAGGTTAGAGATATCATTCCAGCTCTGTGACTGACATCAATATATTCCAACGCGTACAAGTTTTCACTGCTCATCTGTCTATAAACCTTTGGGGTTTAAAGAACCTGATTCTGCTTTAGATTCAAAAGACAATTCAATGACAGCATCTCCTGAAACTGCAACCGTTACCATCTAGAAGGTCAAGAGCAGCAGGTACATGGGAACACCACCCCTTGCAAGTTTCAAGTCTTAGCGAGTTTTGAGAAGATTTGTACCTCAGGTTGAGGTTCTGGATGTAGGTATCTTCGCTCAAGGCCCACTGAAGATGTTACCTAGTATGGTGATGAAATGTCTGGAAATGAACCTCCCAGCTCAGCGAGCAAACCTACATCCAAGTTTCAAGTCACTCACTATCCTGATTTGGGACTACATCACCATTTGTTCACTGTGGCTGCGTCAAAATCCTGAAATTACGCCCCTCCCACCACCACCGAACAACATTGTGGATTAACCCACAGCACATGGGCTACAATGATTCAACAGGGCAGCTCACCACCACCTTCTCCAGAGCATTTTGAGATTGGCATTTGATTAAAACCCTATGTTTGGCCTTGGCTGGTGAGAGTTAGTGGACTGCAAATTGGGCTTGTGAGTGTCTATGTATTCAGGAAAGATAGGAGAATATTAGAGGGATTGTGGACAATCTCAGGACAATTATTTTCACAATTTGAGGGAAAAAACCCACCAAAATGACACTCAGCCTAAGGGCTTGTTTGGATTCCAAGATTGGTGCAAGACACAAAACTGGGGCTAAAAGGTGAAAGGGCAGGTTTCATAGCGAGGATTGTATCCCCTTCAGCATCTAAAATAAAGAGTGATCTAATTGAAATGCTGACAGTGATTAAACAATTCGAAAGGGTAGATAGAGAGAAACAGGTTAATGCGGGGGAAGGGAGGATGGAGTTCTGAAAAAGGGGGCAGAAATCAGAGTAAGGGTTTTTAGGATGAAATCTGGAGGCACTTTATATAAAAGATCATGGAAATATGGAACTCTGTTACCCCCACAAAGTTGTTGATGCTGGGGATGAGTTGATTGTTTCAGAGCTGTGAATTTATTTTTGGCAAGGACATTAACCAATACAGTGGAATGGGGGGATGCGAATGGAAGGGGTGGGGGGCTAAATGTGCTAAAAGGCATATCGGCCATGACTTAATTGAGAGTTGAATAAGGCGGAAGGGGCTGAATTGCCTCCAGATAATGGGAGGTTTCTCTCCCAGAGCAGCAAGAGAAGCACAGAGCACCACAATGATCAGTGAGTGACTGCAGCAATGGTGCTGCTGCTTGTAGTGTTCCTTTAACTTAAATCTGGGTGGTTCCCTCTGTGATCAGGTTACATAACAAATTTGAAAGCCAGTTTGTAAATGTTCTTGGAATAAATACCCTTCATGCCAAGGGGCTGTGCATACGAGTGGAACAAATGAACATTGAAGCCATCGTGAGGATGCCAAACCATTCTGCTTTCCTATTGGAGCATTTTTCAGGCATGATGTCAATGACATGCCTCACAAATGTTAACCGTCCATTGATGCCAGATTCCAATTACAGTATGAAGCTGGTTCAAGCAGAATTGAAAACAGAAAACACTGGAAACACTCAGGGGATCAGGCAGCCTCTTGCAGCGTTGACCTGATGAATTTACTCTTTTTCTCTCTTCGCAGACACTGCCAGGTTGACTGAGTATTTCCAACGTCCCTCTCTTTGTTTCAGATTTCCAGCATCTGCCATAATTTACTCTGGGGTTGATTGGAGCTGTGTCAGTTACAAACATCAAGAAGGAAACAGAAATAGGGGCAACACAGCGGCTCAGTAGTTAGCACTGCTGCCTTATAGCAGCAGGGACCTGGGTTCGATTCCAGCCTTGGGCGACTGTCTGTGTGGAGTTTGTACATTCTTCCATGTCTGTGTGGGTTTCCTCTCATGATCCAAAGATGCGCAGGTTGGGGTGGGTTGGCCATGGGAAATTGCTTATAATGTTAGTGCATTATTCAGAGGTAAATGGGTCTGGGTGGGTCACTCTTCAGAAGGTTGGTGTGGACCTGTTGGGCCGAAGGGCCTGTTTCCACACTGTAGGAAATCTAAAACAAATGTTTTTGGCTCAGTGGCAGTTGGTTTGAGATTGGTGGATGGTTATTTACCACAAGACCCCAAGTGAGATTTCACGCTGTAGCTTATCAATCCCACCTCATTAACTACCTAGCCCACATTTTGGCATCCACTTCATCCCATTCTATTCCCATCTTACCACATGCCATTCCTGGATCATCTCTCTATTGCTGGGATATCATGGAATTGACCAGGCACCTTAAAAGCCAGTTGTGCACACCTACAAACACAGTCAGTCCGGGGCTGCCCTGCCTGGTTTGGTGCCCCTCTGTGTGGTCAGGGAGCTGGAGCTCCAGCTGGGATGAGGGTGGGGCTGATCTGGGATGTTCTCCTCCCCCAGGGACCAGCAGGGGAGACCCCAACACCAGGCCATGCCCAACCCTGAGGTTTCCTCCCCCCTGCACGAACAGTAACAGCTGTGCCACCCCGTTTCCATCTCCATTAATACCCACTTCTTTCTTATTCCAGGGGCAAACCAGCTCCAAAAGGGCAGGAAGAGCCCCGCTGGGTAGTGGTTGGCACATATCAGATGCCAGTGTCCAAGGACATGGGGGTGTGTGGCCAGTGCTCATAGATCATGCTGTGAGAAGTTGGTGCCCAGTGCCCACCATGGAGATTGGCTAACCTTATGAAGAGAGGTTGACTAAACTCGAACTTTTCTCTCTGGAGAGAAGGAGGAAGAGAGGTGACCTGATTGAGGTATACAAGGTAGTGAGGCGCATGGATAGAGTCAATAGCCAGAGACATTTCCCCAAGGCAGGATTGGCTGGCACAAGGGGTCATAGTTTTAAGATATTAGGAGGAAGATATAGAGGAGACAGACGTCAGAGGTAGGTTCTTTACGCAGAGAGTTGTGAATGCATGGAATGCGTTGCCAGCGGTGATGGTGGAAGCAGAGTCATTCGGGACATTTAAGTGACTGCTGAACATGTACATGGATAGCAGTGAGTTGAAGAGTGCGTAGGTTAGGTTATTTTATTTTACATTAGGATTAATCCTCGGCACAACATTCTGTGCTGTACTTTTCTATGTTCTACGTTCTATGGAAGTTTTTTGGAACAAGTGGTGAGCTGAAGATTCCAGGTCCCTGGTCTGAATTCCATGTCAAGCTGCTTCTTCCGGTTTGGTTAGGGAGGGAAGCTGAACATTAAAGATGGGAGTTAGGCTGTTAACTTGGTGTTTAACAAGCTTTAATTCCCCCTTTAATTGGCAACTCACTGCTCTCTGTGCCCCTCTGCAGATATATGAAAAATGGAGTGAGGTACTCCTGAGATTGAGATGGATGTCTTGTCTGATTCTGCCACAAATCTTGCCCACACCTCTCAGACCTCTGGAGGATTCTAGCCTTTGTTTTATGCACAGCTTTTCTAATCTCTGCAAGTCCCAAAGTGCTTTGCAGCCAATGAGGTACCTGCTGGAGTGCACCCAGCAGGATGTTCACCTCTGCCAACAATTCCCTGGTACAGAGCCTGCGTCCCATAAATGCCAGCAGTACCTGGCACTGATGTTACTGAATCTGTGACATTCTGACTCCAACAACACACAGGAATCGGAGCAGGTGACAACTGCTTTGTCCTCCTGAGTTTTCTCCGCTGCTCACAACGATGCGGTCTGAGCCTGTACCAACTCCAGCTTCCTGCACTATCTCTGTGTCCCTCAATTTCCTTAGCACACAACAATCTATCAATCTCTGACTTGAACATCCTCTCTGACTAAGCACCTACAGCTCTCTGACGTGTACAATTCCAGAGGTTCACAACCCCAGGAGGGAAGCAATTTCTCCCTTGTCTCAGTCTGTTATTCCGAGTCAATGAAATGGCCTCTGAGCAGCTGCCAAGAGAAGTTGGTGCTACTTGTTGTGTGATGGCACTGGGGAGGTGGAGGAAGGCTGTGCTGAAACCCTTCTCACCCACACGATGGTGATTTTGATTTTAAACATTTAATGAAACATGTTTTAGACTGACAACCAGCTAAAGTAAGCTGAGACTTTTGGCAAAGTCAGTGTGTTTGTCTTTCTCAGCCCCATACAGTCCGATCTCTGATTTAAATAGAATTCAAGTGGATATTGGGGTCGGTTTAAGATCCTTGCAAGGCAATGACTGTGTCAAACTTTCCCCAACATTGGAGGGTATGCATTCTGACTTTATAATTCCAGTTAACACGGTCAACTCTCCCTGACTCAGTAACAAAATAAATTGCTTCTGGTCAGGAAACCCAGTACTTGCTGAGAGGTGATAGTGAGTGTGGAAATCTCAGCTGCCGGGGAGATTTGCTGCTGTGCACTCCCCTCCTTTCAGAGATTCATTGTATTTTATGTTGAATGTCTAGACTGGCTTCTAAATATTCTCCGTCCCCTCTTGAAAGGGTTAGAACCTGGGGTTATAGGTCAGTGGAACAATTACCATTTAATAAACAGCTGTCATTTGTGTCTGGGCCTGGACTGCGTTGCATGGCACTTTGACAATGGGAGCATCACTGTTGAGTTTGATGGAGTGCTTTGGCATCTAACTTCACACTTCACCCTGTGGAGGCAGGAGCTATAACTTCAGCAAAGTTTACACACACTCCTCCAGCATCTCTTGCAAATCCAGCTATAACCAGTTCACTGAGCAGAGACTGTAACTCGAACCCAGCATTGATAGGATTAAAGAGCAGTTGCTAAGCAAGGTAGGGGGTTGGGGGTCAGCAGTTGTGTGATTGTATCCATTCCCTATTTGCCTATGCTGTAAATGATGCATTTGACCTCTGAGAAAGAGGCTCAAGCTGTGAGCAGAGAGAACTTTCAGCACCAGCTCACATGGGCAAATGCCACACCAGATAACATATCCCATGTCATTCTTCATTGCTGCAACATTGTGTGAGACTGATGCCTGGTGCTTCACAGGCCTCCATCTCTGAGCTTCTTGTTCAACTTTTATCTTACATTTCCCAGCACACTCACACTGAGGTCACAAACTATCAATTATTCCTGTGTCTCTCAATCTTTCAAATGCACTCAGCTCTTCTTCCTAATGTATCTCAATGATTATTTATAGAGTCATAGAATCATACAGTGCAGACTTGGTGGTACAGAATTAAACAGTACTATAAAGAGACATGAAATTAAAGCTTTTTGTCTTACATTCGTCAGGACTAGAACACAAGAAACTGATCCTAGAAAGGGAACTATGTTGTTGCACAAGTTGGTGTTTTCTTTCAATTTTGGATTTTTGCTTGCCAATCCTGATTAACAAAGAGGTGATGTGGAGTACCGGTGTTGGACTGGGGTGGACAAAGTTAAAAATAACACAACATCAGATTATAGTCCAGCAGGTTTATTTGGAAGCACTAGCTTTTGGAGCATGCTCCTTCATTAGGTACATGTGGGGCAGGATCATAAGACACAGAATTTGCAGCAAAATATTACAGTTTCACGCAACTCAAATGATATATTGAACAAACCTAGATTGCTGTTAAGTCTTTCATCTTTTAGAATAGGTTACGGGTTACGGTTCATTAATATGTAAATCCCAGAATTTCATTTAAGTCACATTCTCGAGATATGTTAAGGTTTGATAAAAAAAGGTGACAACTCAGCTCAGACAATGCATTAAAGGTTTGAGGTTAGAGTCTGTCTGTGTCCCAATTTTGAGTCAGACTGGTTCTATTTACAAAGTAGGACTTTATAAAATGCGAGATGGATTGACTGCCTGTAGGTTGTATGCCAGTAGAATGTATCAGCAAATACAATTCTGCAAATGCAAATGCACTCCATTGACCTATATGTGTGTGTGTGTGTGTGTGTGTATATGCATGAGAGAAAGTGTGTGTGTGTGCATGTGAGTGTGTGCATGTGAGTGTCAGTGCGCATGAGAGAATGTGTGTTTGCATATGTGTGTGATTGGTAGATTGTGTGCATAAGTGTGATAGAGTATAAGCCTGAGAGGGTGTGTGTCTGAGTATATGTGTGTGTTTCTGTGCGTGTTTGCGCAAGAGTGTATACAAGCACACACACGTACTCTTAAATACTCACACACTCACACAGACCATTTCTCATACACACACACATACAACCCCACACACACTCACAGACTTATACCCGATTACGCTCATGCACACATTCTACCAAGCACGCACACATGCAAACTTGTGCACTCACACTTACATGCACGCACTCACAAAAACACACACTCTCTCTCTCATGCACACACACGCACATATAGGTCAATGGGATGCATTTGCATTTGCAGAATTGTATTTGCTGATACATTCTACTGTGCTCAAAAAGCATACAACCTACAGGCAGTCAATCCATCTAGCATTTTATAAAGTCCTACTTTGTAAATAGAACCAGTCTGACTCAAGATTGGAATACAGACAGACTCTAACCTCGCACCTTTAATGCATTGTCTGAGCTGAATTGTCACCTTTTTTTATAAAACCTTAAGTTATTGTGAGAATGTGACTGAAAAGAAGTTCTGGGATTTATATGTTAGCGAACCAAAAAAATGAAAAACTTAACAGCAATCTAGGTTTGTTCAATATATCATTTCAGTTGCGTGAAACTGTAATATTTTGCTGTAAATTCTGTGTCTTATGACTCTGCTCCACAACTACCTGAGCAATGAAGGAGCAATGCTCCAAAAGCTAGTACTTCCAAATAAACCAGTTGGACTATAACCTGGTGTTGTGTGATTTTTAATTTTGGTTAACAAAAGAAAAGAAGTTTTGAATTCTAGGCTCTTTTCAGCAATGTTGAATTTCCAATGTATCCTTCAATTGAATGGAGGTCTTGCTCATACCTCACCTGGAGTATTGCACTATAATTGGATTCCAAATCCCATGAGAGAGAGAGAGAGAACATGTATATTCATCAGAACGATGCAGATAAAACATGCAAAAGTGGAACTGAAGATGAGATAAACCTGGGGATGGCATTGTGGAGAAACATACATGTGGGGAACGTGGCTTTTTGCATGTCGACCATTGCAGTACTGATGGCGGAAGTGAGGACTGCAGATGCTGGAAATTAGAGTCGAAAATGTGGTGCTGGAAAAGCACAGCAGGTCAGGCAGCATCCGAGGAGCAGGAGAATCGACATTTCACGCAAAAGCCCTTCATCATGAAAGGACTTTTGCCCAAAAGGCCGATTTTCCATTGCAGTACTGATGTCTATCTTTAAATGTCACCACCGCATTGAGTGGGTAATTTTAACTTGTCATAACCGGTGAGGAATTGGGGGAGGTGGTGCTCAGATCCCAGCCCACATTTAAAACTAGGTGCCAACTGGGTCCCATTGGGTTGCTTCCAGGCAATTTGTTTAAAGTGAAGCCCTCACTGCACCAACTCACATCCCAGTGATGTCACCATATGGTGCAAACTGACCCTGCAGTGGCAAAGTGGCAGTCTCCTAATTGTATGCAGGGAGTTAAGTGGATTTAGTATCAGAGGTTTAAAAGTGATTTAATCATTTTTGACTGTAGTCTACAATTCACAAGTGATGCTCCTCTCACCCCCTCCAGACCCTTTGTGGTTTTGAACAGTGATGTGAATTTCTGTTAAGTCTATGACTTTAATAAGATAGTTACAGAAGCTGATAGTGACTCTAGGGAACTGCAAACTGAGGGGTGTGAGATCAGATTGAATTTCACTAGCTTTCCTTTTCCATTTATTTGAGGCCAGACTTTGTAACCTCTAAATGTAGTTCCAGATGGAATATTGTGACACCAGCTTTAATATGCCAATCCTAGCATCGTGGGATTAGTGCACTTTCATTTTAATGTGAATAAGTAATGGTTAGGGGAGATGATAGAGGACTGAAGAATTGCAAACAATACACCTTTCTTTAAATAAAAGTGTGTAATTATCAACCCAAAACTACAAATTCCATGGCAAGAAAACATTTAGAAAACATAATCTCCAACAAAATGAACAGTCACTTGGACAAGTATATGTGGAATATATGAGTAAAACCAGAATGGATTTCATAAACACAAATTATGTGGAACTAATATGTTGTGTTTATACTGTCGTACAGTCATACAGCATGGAAATAGACCCTTTGGTCCAACTAGTCTATGCCAAACATAATTCCAAACTAAACTAGTCCCTCTTGCCTGCTCCTGGCCCATGTCTCTCCAAACTTTTCCTATTCATATACTTATCCAAGTGTCTTTTAAATGTTGTAATGGTACCCACATCCACCACTTCCTCAGGAAGTTGATTCAACACACAAACCACCGTCTGCGTAAAACATTTACCCCTCATGTCTTTTTAAAATCTTTCTCTTCTCACATTAAAATGTGCCCCCTAGTAATTTGATAGTTTTCTTTGATGAGCTAACAACATGATGCAGGTGCTGGAGTTGATGTAGTGCGTTGCAGGTGATGTGATGAGTTTCATGAAGAGCCGCATCATGGATTTATCAGTGAAGTAAAGCCTATGGAATAAAAGAAACAAGGGCAGTGGGGATACAAAGTCTGCTTCATATCGGTGAGTCGTTAAAGCCTGTGTTTGAGACTGGAGGAAGATTTACAGTGGAATTCTTCAGGAATTAATACCAGGACTACTGGTTTTCTTCATATCTTCAAGCTTTCTTCAAGCTTTTTGAGCGCTGCTCTGTCATCAGGTGAAGGATATGACCTTCAAATAAACCTGTTGGACTATAACTTGGTGTCATGTGACTTCTGACTTGGTCCACCCCAGTCCAACACCAGCACCTCCACATTATGAAAACATAAGCACACAGTTTTAGCAATAAAGCAGAGGTTTCTTGCACAAAAGAAATGAAGAATAAAATCGAATAAACCAAACTATTTACATAAAATTTTCAAAACACATGGTAAAATACAATCCCATTAATCCTTACATCATTCTTTTACAGTATTCAAACTCCACAAAGATGATTCCCTTCTGTATCACAGATAGAGTTTGATTTAGCTGTGGCCTCAATCCCCTCATCTTGAAAATCTATTTCCCTCTTCCTGGAATCTTCGTAACAACGGAGCTTAGATTTTCTCAGCTTCAGATACTCTAACTCAATACCTTTTTGAAGAAGTAACAAAAAGGATTGTTGAGGGCTAAGCGTGAATGTGATCTATATGGATTTCAGTAAGGTGTTTGACAAGGTTCCTCATGGGAGACAGGTTAGCAAGTTAAGATCTCATGGAATACAGGGAGAACTAGCTGTTTGGATACAGAACTGGCTTGAAGGTAGAAGACAGAGAGTGATGGTGGAGGGTTGCTTTTCGGACTGGACGCCTGTGACCAGTGGTGTGCAACATGGATTGGTGCTGGGTCCACTACTTTTCATCATTTATATAAATGATTTGGATCTGAACGTAGGAGGTATGCAGGTAAGTTTGCAGATGACACCAAAATTGGAGGTGTTGTGGACAGCAAAGAAAGTTATCTCAGAATACAATGGGATCTTGATCAGAGGGGCCAATGAGCTGAAGAGTGGCAGATGGAGTTTAATTTAGATAAATGCAAGGTGCTGCATTTTGGAAAGGCAAATCAGGGCAGGACTTATACACTTAATGGTGAGGCCCTGTAGAGTGTTGCTGAACAAACAGACCTTGGAGTGCAGGTTCACAGGTCCTTGAAAGTGGAGTCGCAGGTAGATAGGATAGTGAAGAAGGCATTTGATACGCTTTCCTTTATTGGTCAGAGCATTGAGTATAGGAGTTGGGAGGTCATGTTGCGGCTGTACAGGACATTGGTTAGGCCACTTTTCAAATATTGTGTGCAATTCTGGTCTCCCTCCTATCGAAAGGATGTTGTGAAACTTGAAAGGGTTCAGAAAAGATTTACAAGGATGTTGTCAGGGTTGGAGAGTTTAAGCTACAGGGAGAGGCTGAATAGGCTGGGGCTGTTTTCCCTGGAGTGTCGGAGATTGAGTCCCTTATGACCTTATAGAGGTTTATAAAATCATGAGGGGCATGGATAGGGTAAATAGACAAAGTCTTTCCCTGGAGTGGGGAGAGAGCAGAACTACAGGGCATATGTTTAGGGTGAGAGGGGAAAGAAAAAGTCACCTAAGAGGCCAACTTTTTCACGCAGAGGGTGATGTGTGTATGGAATGAGCTACAAGAGGAGGTAGTGGAGGATGGTACAATTACAGCATTTAAAAGGCATTTGGATGGATATATGAATAGGAAGGGTTTGGAGGGATATGGGCAGGGTGCTGGCAGGTGAGACTAGATTGGATTGGGATATCTGGTCGGCATGGATGAGTTGGACCGAAGGGTCTGTTTCTGTGCTGTACATCTCTATGACTCTATGATCTCTGGTCTGAATACAAACCAAATGAACTGCAGATGATGTAAATCAGGTACAAAAATAGGAATTGCTGGAAAAGCTCAGTAGGTTGACCCAAAATGTTAACTTTGATTTCTCTCCACAGATGCTGCCAGACCTCTGCTCTAAAACTCTAAAACTCTAAAACTAACTTCTTTGCAATGGGGTAATTGAATTCTTAACACTTATAAACCATCTCCTTTCTTTAGGAACAACTATTTCACACGTCCAGCTGCAGCCAAGACTCGTGCAAAACTGCCAAACTGAAATCCTAATTTTTTTTATTCCCTTTCACTCTCAAGCCTTGATGTAGACATTGTGGTGCGGGGGGGGGGGGGGGGTGAAGTATGTAAGTTTGCTCGTTGAGTTGAAAGATTTGTTTTGAGACGTTTTGTCACCATACTGGGTAACATCATCAGTGAGGGTGTCTGGTGAGCACTGGTGGCAGGTCCTGGTTTCTTAAGGTGGGTAATGTCATTTCAGGTTCTTTTTTTCTAGGGAAGGTAGATGGGATCTAAATTGATGTGTTGGAAGGGAAAACAAAATTCAAACCCTACAACTCCTCAAAATGAGATGACTAAAATAATGCTGATGTTTGGTAGGTACAAGGGTCATACACACAAGCTCTGTTGTTGATGCTTCTTACCAGGGGCATGTGAGACCCAAATGTTCTTCATTTTCCTTCTGAAATTGCTTTGGGAAAGCAAAAATGGTCAGAGATCTCTGCCAGGCTGCATTAGAAATAGTAACTGAGCAGTTATGAATGACTCTGTGTTAACATGTTGGGATACAATGCAACACTGTTTTAAATGCAATCAGGAATTATGTTCACTACTTAAAGGCGTCTGACCTCCAAACAAAAGGGGGGTTCTCAAGGCCTTGTTAATTCCTGACTTTATATTAATGGTGACTGACCTTCACATTGTTTCGGTGGAGTCCAACTCAAATCTTCATGGAGGTTCCCAATGGACATGGTACTGAGGATAGTTTATCCCTGGCTTATTGTCTGGTCAAATGTTTACATCTTTATTTAAATTAGACTGAATTAGCGTTATATCAATGGCTGCAGTTTACTAATTGGAGGCTGCACTTCCAAGCTATTGGTCTTCCCACTGATCTACAGAGTGTTGTTTGAATGTAGTTCATGGTTTTGTTCAAGCACAGTGATCAGAGTTAGATTTTAAGACAAGAAAATTAGTCAAGTAATGTCAACCACACGTTAGTGAGTACACACACTCACTTTTGTTCTCTCACACACAAAACACGTACACACTCATTCTCTTATTTAAACACATTGGGGCAAATTTTTGTGTCAAATTGGAAAATGGGTGAGAGGGGGTGGGATACCTGTTTTACATTTCATTATTTTGAATGCCCCCACCAATCTACTTTCATTCTCCCTTACATTCCAGCTCAGGTAATCTCACATTCTTTCTGAACTCTCTTTGTGTGTGCACTGTCCCAGACACACACACCCTCTTACATCTGGTGCTGGTACGCACACTCTCACATTGCCCTTTACTTTCCATTGTGAATGGGCTCACACGTGGCCTCACATACACAGTCTCACATGTAATCCCTTGAACACAACCATTTTGACTTTCCTATGGGCATTCTGTCAATCCTCTGACAGACATAGGCACCAGATATAAAACACATGCTCAGTCCCACACCCACAAGCACATGCAGTTCAATTGGGCACAAACATATTCATAAACACATTGAAATACTTAAAGATAGTCAAACAGAATCACGGAATTGAGCATCTCACTTTAGTTCCATTTTCTTGTCAACTTCCTGTAACTCTGTACATTCTTCTTGTCAAACCAGTCAGACTGCCAATTGAAAGCCTCCAGTGTACCTGCCCTCCATCACCCTCTCTGGCACCACAGTCACTCGCTGCAAGAACTAACTGTTCCTCATATCACTTCTATTTCTTCTGTTTTAACCTCTGCCCTCTCATTCTCATTCATTCTGATGAAGAGTCACCGGATCCGAAACATTAACTCTGCTTTCTTCCCACAGATGCTGCCAGACCTGCTGAGTTCCCCCAGCAGCTTTTATAATAAAAGTAGGCTATTCAGCCCATCCATGTCTACTCTGCTACTCATTGAGATCATGGTTAGAAGGGTTACACCCAAACCGTTGACTTCTCCACCTCCTGATGCTGCCTGGATGCTGTGTTCTTCCAGCCTCCTGCCTGTCTACATTCAATGAGATCATGGCTGATCTGGTAACCCTCAACTCCACTTTCCTGCCTTTCCATTGCTTCTATTACTGATTAAAAATCTTCTTATCTTAGTCTTTATTATCTTTAATGACCCAGCCTTGATAACCTTCTGTGGTACAGAATTACTCTCTTGGAGAAGAAAATTTAATCATTAATTCAAATATCTAAAATTATTTGGGAAGTCATGTTGAGGTTGTACAGGACATTGGTGAGGCCTCTTCTGGAATACTATTTGCAGTTCTGGTCGCCCTGCTGTAAGAAGGATATTAATAAATTGGAGAAGGTTCAGATGTTGCCAGGAATGGAGGGTTTGAGTTATAACAATAGACTGGATAAGCTGGGACCTTTTTCATTGGAAGGTAGGAGATTGAGGGGTTAACTTATTAGGTTAATAAATGGGGCATAGATAAGTTGAATAGCAAGAGTCTTTTCCCTAGGAAGCATATTTTTAAGGTGAGAGAGGAAACATTTAAAAAGGACATGAAGGGCAACATTTTTTATACAGAAAGTAGTTAGTGTCTGGAATGAATTGCACAGAGGAAGTGATGAATGCAAGAACAGTTACAATGTCTAAAAGACATTTGGTAAGTACATGAATAAGAAAGGTTTGGAGGGGTATGAGTCAACTGCAGACAAGTGGGATTAGTTTAGTTTGGGACAAAGGTCGGGGTGGACTAGTTGGACCGAAGGGTCTGTTTCCATGATGTATGACTCTATGATTCTATATTGTTAGTTGCATTAGAGCTGTAATGAATGTCAAGAATTGTCACACAATTAATTCACCAAAATTTATTCTTGAACTCGTGAGGAGTACAAGTTTGGTGATCCTGCAATCTTGTTGGGTCTTGGAGTGAGATAGGATTTGTAACCTTGAATCCCTGTCCCTCTCAGAGTGCTGCATCTGCAGATTTGCTGTATAAGTTTTACTGGTGTGAATTACTCCTGGTGTCACAGTTTAGCAAACCAGAGATCACGTGAAGTGGCTGGAGTCATTACAGTTGGCCTCAGGGTTGCTGATGGAAGGAGGAAGGCAGAAGAGATGTCACCTGAGGTTCCTGATACCGAATGTTGTCGCTGCTTGAAAGTTGTGCACAGATTTACTGACTCTCCTTCTTTGCTGTGGAATAGTTTCTCGACATTCACAGTTGTGAAGATTGAGCAGCAATTGCGGGAAGCACCAATGAACAGCTGGTACCTGTGGTACAGACTTTCAGGAATTGATTAGATTAGATTCCATACAGTGTGGAAACAGGCCCTTCGGCCCAACAAGTCCACACCAACCCTCCGAAGAGCAACCCACCCAGAACCATTCCCCTACATTTACCCCTGACTAATGCACCTAACACTACAGGCAATTTGTCATGGCCATTCACCTAACCTGCACATCATTGGACTGTGGGAGGAAACCGGAGAAAACCACGCAGACACGGGGAGAATGTGCAAACTCCACACAGACAGTTGCCCGAAGCTGGAATCGAACCTGGGACTCCTGTACTGTGAGGCAGCAGTGCTAACCATCGTGCCACCAATTATTGGAAGAATGAAGCACAGAAGGAAGCCATGCAGCCCATTGTTGCAGTCCTGACTCCTTGAAAGTGTTATGTGTTCAGTCCTAGACAGTGCATTCCACATCACAATTCACTGCATCACTTTCTCTCCTTCAAACCCCTTTGCTTCTTTGCCAGTCTCCTTTAATTAGTATTGCCCTGGTTATCGATATTTCTGCCCTTGGGAAAAGTCCTCCTTCTTTAACTCAATCAAACTCTTCATGACTTCAGCACAGCTATCAAATTTTCCCTCCAACATTTCTGTTTCTCCATGTAGCCGATGGCCCTTATCCCTGGTACCAATCTGATGAATGTCCTCAGAACTATCTAGAAGGAGTTTTTTGCCCCTTCATGTGTATGATGCCCCAGAATTGGACAGCATATTCTAGCAAGGACTAAGCCAGGCTCAGAGACAAGCAGAGGGTCAGATTTTTTTAACAGAAATATTAAATACAACATTCGAAAAGGAGATCTAGTAAATTGCCAGTTTTTACAAGCTGTTTCCCTGAATTAAGTTTTTACGTTAAATTTTTCTCTTTGCTTTCTGTGAAAGCACCAAGGCTGTGACACTACACACTGGGGGAGGGATAAGGGTCATGTATTTTCAAAGGAGGAGCTAATCTGAATTAAAATAAATAGCCTGGAAGAGTTGAAAGAATTTTCAGGCAAAGTCATTAAATATTAATGACCTGAGTACCCCACTGTCTCACGTCAAAGCCTGAAGCTGCTGATGCTTTCGGAGACTAAAGCAGAAAGGAATGTTACACCAGAAATGTGAAATGAGTCAAGTGCAGGTCAATGACCTGGCCAGAGTCAGTGAGTAAATTTGAAAAAGCACTTCATCAAATGGGCCTGAGTATTAACGCTTTGAGAGCTGGAAAGCACAGCATATGATTTGCAGTGATGCAGGTTGTTTTTTCAATATATTTTGGTCCACAAGACATTTCTGTAGGGACTAACTGTTTAAAAGGTTATGATATCTCAGACTTTTTGCAAGCAGTCTGGGTTCTGTAGTTACTGATGTTACAGCACATTACACAGCAATGGCTAACTGACTGAAGGTACAAACCTGACTCCACGGCATTGGGACAGTGACTACAGACAAGGATGGCACTTTTATAACAGAATGCTGCGGTGTCACATTACTCTGTTAAAGGGGCGGGCCAGTTTCAGGGTCTGGAATCTAAACCATAATATAACATATGCTGTCTTCATTCTCAATTGTTCAGCCTGTTCTCTCTGAGCGGAATTTTAACTTGACATAAGGGAAATGGTTTTGTGTGAGTTTTTCTCTGTCTGTCTTTGCCTGCTCCTCTTTGTCGCTCTCTGTCTCTGTCTTTCTCTCTGATTTCTCTCAGTGTCTATCTTCTGTCTCTGTCTTTCTCTTTCTTTGTCTGTGTCTCTGTCATTGTTGTGCTGTGATTGCTCCCCATGGTCAGATTTTACACTTAAACAAACTTAAAATATTTTTAAGTGACATACATTTTGCAGATATACGATATATGCCTGTTAACTGTGTAGACAACTTGAGGGAGTGTGGAGTTGATGTGTGGGTGACTTGATATGGGAAATTCTTTGTTTTTATATCTCTATTTTAAATTTCTAAAAGTCCATATGGGAAATGGAAACTGTTGAATGTAAACTTGTCACACTGCATTTACAGCCTCCTGCCAGTAGTGGTGCTGCAATGCCTCCACACAATAATTACTATGTGACATATTTACATGGGGATTTCCCATTTTAAAGGTGAGCATAGGAATTGCGCACAGAGGTAAGTTTTTTTTAAACTAACTTACATACATAGAGTGAGATGGGGTTCCTCCTTTGTTTTGATCTAATTAAGTAAAACTATTCTTGTGTTTTCAGAAAAGTTGAAGATTTAGGACTAACTTAATCAACATTTTTAAGGATTCTGAAAGGAATTGATATGGTACAGTGAGAGATAATTTTTTTTCCTACTACTGAAGAATTGAGAGCAGGGAATTTCGTAGTCTTAAAGTGAGAATGATACCATTTAGGAAAAGATTTGGGAGAAAGGTCTTCACACCAAACATGGTAGCAGTGTAGAAATTCCTCCCACAACAATCATCAATGGTAATTCAATGTATCATTTTAAATGTGTGATTGATTGTTTTAATATGAAATGGGGAATTAAGGGAGATGAAGCCAAGGAGCAAATCAACTGCCCCCTTTAAGGATGAGATCACATTGTTATGGACTAGGCCAGACCACTCAAAACATTCTTAAGCAGGCAGCCCAGACCATAACTTTGCGATTTGTTTTGGTAAGTGTACAGTGAAAATTACCCGGAGTAAGTTAGCAAGGTTGACTACTAGATTTTAAAACAGACAAAATCTATTCACAAAATTACAGAATGAAACACAAAGAACAGAGTAAAGCACACCTACAGAACTCAGTCTATCCAAACTAAACTTGATTATGCTGTTTCGAATGTACACAACAGCCCCAATGAGCAAACCCCCTTAAAAACAGTAAAAATGGAACAAAGGCTTACAGGTCGAAGTTAGAAGGGCAGAAGGAGAGACAGTCCAACAGCCTGTTTCCACACAACACCAGGTTATAGCCCAGCAGGTTTAATTGGAAGCACTAGGTTTCGGAGTGCTGCTCCTTCATCAGGTGGTTGTGGAGTCTAAGATTGTAAGACACAGAATTTATAACAAAAGTTTACAGTGTGATGTAAACCTGTTGGACTATAACCTGGTTGTGTGACTTTTAACTTTGTACACCCCAGTCCAAAACCAGCATCTCCAAATCATGTTTCCACATAGCCCATTGCTGAACTGCTAACTCAAGTTCTGAACTAAACTGCTCAAATGGCCACACCCCCTTGACATATACAGGTTACTTCTAAAAACATAAAAGCTTTCGCCTGAAGTCTCATCTGTTTACATGTAAACAAAAAGGCCTCCAATACCCCTTTTGTCTCTGTACCAAACCCAGCCATTTCGGAACCTGAAATGTTTCAGGACCCCTCTGAAAGACAACCAAGGACTCAGTATCCTTGAGAAAAGGAACAACTTTTAGAAAAAAAGGAACCAGATTTGTGACAACACCTCCAAACTTGTGCTCAGTTTCAGAGTTCCCTTACTGAAGCAAGGATGTAAATGCATTGGAAGTGGTTAAGGGGATGTTTCCAGGATTGATACCTGGAATGAGTGGGTTGTTTTCTGAGGAAAGATTGGACAAACTGAGTTTGTTTCCACTGGAGTTCAGGAGAGTGAGAGGTCAACTGATTGAACTGAATAAGATCCTGAATGGTCTTATCAAGGTGGATGGGGAAAGGATGTTTCCTCTTGAGGATGGATGTTTATAAAGATTAAGGTAAAGATGAAGATGAAGAGTCTCTCATGTAAGACAGAGATGAGGGATTTATATTTTCCTTGAGGAATGCATGAATTGTGAAAGAACTCTGCCTCAGAAGATGTCAGTGGTGAAGCCACTGAGGTAAATATTTTTAAGGCAAAGGAATCAGAGGTTCTCAGGGGAAGATGGGAACAGGAAGCTGATACAATATTATTAAATGGTGGAACAGACTCAAGGAGATGAATAGCCTCCTGCTCTGTGCCTTGATTAACTCCATTCCTACTGAGGAACAGAGAGGAGTAGCTTTGGCTCCACTAAAATTCTCTTCCTTTTCATCCAATGTTTAGATTCCATGAAGAACCTGCAGTACTTGGAAAAGAAACGGGAAAAGTGGGAAAAAAAGAAACAGCGAAGGAGACGCATCAAACAGCGCTCGATCAGCAAGGAGAAATGGGTGGAGACTCTGGTGGTGGCCGATTCTAAAATGGTGGAGCACCACGGCAGTGAGAACATTGAAGCATATGTTCTCACCGTGATGAACATGGTAAGCAACTCATATTTATTCAACTCCTCCATTTGGTGTCATTCTGTTTAGCACTGCTGCCTCCCAGTACCAGGGACCTAAGTTTGATTCCAGCCTTGGGTGACTGTTTGTGTGGAAGTTGCACATTCTCCCTGTCTCTCTCGGGTGCTCTGGTTTCCTCCCACAGTCCAGGGATGTGCAGATTGTGGGTGGATTGGCCATGGGAAATTGCCCATAGTGTCCAGGGATGTGCAGGCTAGGCGGACTTGCCATGGAAATTACAGGGATGGGTGGGTCTGAGTGGGATACTCTTTGAATGGTCAGTGCAGACTGAATGGGCTGAATGGCCTCTGCCAACACTGCAGGGATTCAATGATTCTAAAGCTTCCACAAACAGCAGTGCAATCAATCCCCAGATAATTTATTTTGATGATACAACTTGAGAGCTAAGTATTCTGTAGGATTCCCCAGATCCACTTTGAATTGTGCCAAGCAATGATTTTACATTATCTGAGAGGACAAACAAGAGCTGGTTTTAACAGCTTAGTTTGAAAGCTGTGCCCCAGACAACACCATACTCCCTCTATACTGCATTCAGAATGTAGCCTGGATTACACATTCCAGTCACAGGAGTGGGAACTGAATCAATAGCCTTCTGGCCCTGACCTGAGGATACTACCAACTGAGTTACACCAAATTCCTATTCTGCTATTGGAAATTGAATAACATTTATCTTTTCTCATCACTTGGAAATCAAAACCCTAATATTAGCTGTCATATATTTATCAAGAAACACTCTAACCCGTGAGCTCAGTCCCACAGGCTTTGGGCAGCTGAGTGTTGCTGTGACAGCACATAATAATTCAGGAGATATTTGCAACAAAAGCAATTTAAAGCATCAACTGGACATTTTGGGATTTATGGCCCACACACTATGTTTGGCTTATTGCTGAGTTATCAGTTTTCTAATGAAAGTTAGTTCAGTCAAGAGAGAGCTAAAAGGACTATGAGGAAACTGGGTTGCTCCTCAGCACAGTCCAACAATATTTTCTACATCTACCTGAGTAAAGTCTCTTCCAAAACACGGTCTTCCAACAGTGCAGCACTCCCTCAGTGGAAACATCAGCCTGGACAACTCTCTGCAAACCTCTGATTAAGAGCTTAGAGTTCTACCAACTAAACCACGACAGATGCCCATTGTCTAATTTGGAAATTTTGTGTTAAAGTGTCATCATATTGCTGTTTGTGGGAGCTAGCTGTGCATAAATTGATTGCTGATTTTCCCATGTTACAACAGTGACAACAGTTCAAAAGTATTCAGTGGGTGTAAAGCACTTTGAGATGCTCTCCGGACATAAAAGAGGCAATCTAAAGAAAGGATTTTCTTTACCTAGTGACAGAATGAAGCACTGCTAGGGAACAGATACACAGCAAGGCTCCCTGTACCTTATTCCCAACAAAAAGGCCCATCTGCATGCTCGGAAGAGTATTGACTACGTATCAGTGTATCAGCTCCGTTTTACAGCGCGCAGCTCTTCTCTCTTGTTTCTATTGACACCAATCCCAATCCTTTCCCATGCACCATTCCTCTCCTATGAGCCTTGACAATGAGTGTCTCCAGGACATTTGAACATGAGTGGCAGTATTGTTCCTGTCCTTCACTGATGTTTCAGCAAGGTGCAGCTTTCAATGTTATTTGTTCCCATCACTGACCCTGAGTGAGAATCACAAACACGTTGTTTATCAGCTCAACCACTGACACTCATGAAAGCTTCCACCTTAGAAGGAGGCCATTTCAGTCCATTTGTGCTGGCCTTTTGAAAGATGTGGTCATGTTGCGGCTGTACAGGACATTGGTTAGGCCACTGTTGGAATATTGTGTGCAATTCTGGTCTCCTTCCTATCGGAAAGATGTTGTGAAACTTGAAAGGGTTCAGAAAAGGTTTACAAGGATGTTGCCAGGGTTGGAGGATTTGAGCTACAGGGAGAAGCTGAACAGAGCTGTTTTCCCTGGAGCGTTGGAGGCTGAGGGGTGACCTGATAGAGGTTTACAAAATTATGAGGGGCATAGATAGGATAAATAGACAAAGTCTTTTCCCTGGGGTGGGGAGTCCAGAACTAGAGGGCATAGGTTTAGGGTGAGAGGGGAAATATATTAAAGAGACCTAAGGGGCAACTTTTTCACACAGAGGGTGGTACGAGTATGGAATGAGCTGCCAGAGGAAGTGGTGGAGGCTGGTACAATTGCAACATTTAAGAGGCATTTGGATGGGTATATAAATAGGAAGGGTTTGGAGGGATATGGGCCGGGTGCTGGCAGGTGGGACTAGATTGGGTTGGGATATCTGGTCAGCGTGGACAGGTAGGACCAAAGGGTCTGTTTCCATGCTGTACATCTCTATGACTCTATGACTCTATAACTCCATGCCCTGGCTCTTTCCCCAAAACACTACAAAATGTTCTTTTTCAATATTTATTCAGTTCCCTGTCAAAAGTCACCAAGGCATTTCCTTCCACAGTGCATTCAGGATTCTAACAACTTGCTGAAGAAAATGCATTCTCTTTATCTCCGCCATTTTTCTTTCAGCCACTTTTCCTGACTCGGTGTCTGCCGCTTACTGATCCTTCTGCTGCTGGATACCTTCTCCTTGCTTATGCCATCAAAAACCCTTTGTAATTTGGAATGCTTCCATTAAACCTTCCCCTGAACCTTCAAATCTCTGTGCCTCAAGTCTCTCTAAGGAACTGAAGTCCCTTGTCCATGGTATCGTTCTAGTGAAAATGATATTCCATTGGTGGCATGGTGGCTCAGTGGTTAGCACTGCTGCATCACAGCGCCAGGGACCTGGGTTCGATTCCAGCCTCGGGTGACTGTCTGTGTGGAGTCTGCATGTTGTCTGCACCGCTTTCTTCAGGGTGCTCCGGTTTCCTCCCACAGTTCAAAGATGTGCAGTTTAGGGTGGATTGACCATGCTGAATTTCATACTGTGTCCAGGGATGTGCAAGCGAGGAGGGTTAGTCATGAGGAATACAAGAATCTAGTGGTTCTGGGTGGGATGCTCTTAGGAAGGTCAGTGTGGACTCAATGGGCTGAATGGCCTGCTTCCACACTGTACAGATTCTATTATTCTAACTCTCTTCTACACTGTCTCCAAGGTGAGGAATCAACATCGACAACTGCCAAATTAAAGCAGAATTCTGAGCAATGGTCAAAACCAGCTAATATTGTGTCACCCGTCTTTGTTGCAAAGCTGGAAAAATATCTCAGAAGAAATAGCTTTGAAGGATACATAGAGCCAGAGGTAACCAAGTGTTCTAGGAAGCCAGATGTTTCCTGTTGTTCTGAGAACAGATAAAGCAGCAGTCTGAATTTGAATACTGAGATGGTCAGAGTCAGGGTAGGTATTTGGTAACTGACATGAGCGATTATGAAGATCTTTGTTATTCCATCTCTCAGGGAACTGAGGAATGAGATTGGCTGTGCAAAAGGCCCGAGTCAAGTTTAAGTCATAGAGTCATAGAGATGTACAGCATGGAAACAGACCCTTCAGCCCAACTCGTCCGTGCCATCCAGATATCCCAACCTAATCTAGTCCCACTTGCCAGTATCCGGCCCATATCCCTCCAAGCCATTCCTATGTATATACCCATCCAGATACCTTTTAAATGTTGCAATTGTACCAGCCTCCACCACTTCCTCTGGCAGCTCATTCCAGCCACATACCATCCTCTGAATGAAAAAGGTGCCCCTCAGGTCTCTTTTATGTCTTTCCCCTCTCGCCTTAATCCTATGCCCTCTAGTTCTGAACTCCCCCAACCCAGGGAAGAACCTTTGCCTATTTATCCTATCCATGCCCCATATGATTTTATAAACCTCTATAAGGTCACCCCTCAGCCTCCGATGCTCCAGGGAAAACAGCCCCAGCCTGTTCAGTCTCTCCCTACAGCTCAAATCCTCCAACCCTGGCAACATCCTTGTAAATGTTTTCACCTGCACTTTTATCCCGATAAGGAAACTGAATTGCCACTTAATGACAGTGTTACCTGCGATTGTGAAAGAGTAACGTTGCCTTTCCATTGTCTCCACCCCAATCTGCTGATTGGCTGCTTCCAACCCAATACCCGAGGAGATGGGAGTTCTAATGAGGTCATCCAAATTTTACTATCAATTTAGATATGGAGCTGGAAACTCAACTCTCTGGCCATTTTTGTTTCTAAATTTGTTCACTAGTCTTTACTGCACATCCCACTGTGAGGTTGAGGAGGTGATGCTCAGTCTGGCTCCTGAATCGATGGTATTCCTTTGATGGTCTTCATTTTTTCCATCCCTAAACTCTGGAATTCCCTCACTAGGCCTCTCCATGTAGCTCTCTATGTAAGACGCTCCTTAAAGCTCATCTCATTCGCCAAGCTTTTAAAATCTCCTTTTTATTTTCTCATTAATATCTCCTTTTGACTGGATTTTATGCTCTTCTCACTAGCGGTGTCTTGTAAAGTCTGACAAGTGATCTCCCCAGCCCTGACTCTGGTGAAATCCCTCCCAATTAGCTTTATGCCTGATTCCCAGTGATAATCTCCATTGGGCACTGCCTGTAGTTCCAAGATTGGCCACCGCTCCTCCCAGGTGCTGTCAGCAGAAACCCTGCCTCTGGCAAATTAATAGCCAAATGATTTGAGAGGGGCAGCCATTCCTCCTTGGGAGGTATCCTTGACTATCTTTTGAAGGTGGGGAGAATCAGGCAATATTACATCCTGAAAAACCCAATCATTTATGTGACTCAGTCCCAAGCTTTGTCTGATAACACTCTGGTGAAGTAACTTTGGGTATCTCACTCCAATAAAGCTGCTATATTAATGTAAAAGTTTCTTGTTATAGAGGTTAGCTCATTGTAGACATTGGTCAGCTCAGTTGACTGGATAGCTGATTTACAATGTAGAGTGACGCTAATACTGTGGGTTCAATTCTTGCATAGCTGAAGCTATCACGAAGGATTTATCTTCTCAACTACTCTACTCACCTGAGCTGTGATGATCCTTGAGTTAAACCACCACCACACCCCTCTGTATCTCATGAGAGAGCAGCTCTGTGGCAACATTACTTTTGTAGAAATGCCACATGTTTCTGCTTACTCCTCTCACCAGCTCAATATTTGCATTTATTTCTGCAGGTTGCGGGGCTGTTCCGTGATGCCAGTATTGGGAACTCTGTGAACATTGTCATCGTTCGTCTTGTGCTGTTGGAGGAAGATGAGGTGAGAATCAACATTGGATTGAATCAGGGGAACAGTCCTCAGAATTGTTCCAGTGCAGGTGGACGCCATTCATCCCATCATCACTGCACCAACTCTCCAAATGTGCCATTCCCTGTCATCTTCCTGAAACCATACAATTTGTTCCTTTTCAAATAACCATCCAATTCCCTTTTGACTTGCTCTATTGAACCTATGATCTCAGACAGTGTGCTCTGGAGCCCATCACTCATTGTGTCAAAAAGGATACTACCCTTTTCACTTTTGGTATTTTTTACTAACTACTCAAAATCTCTCATTCCTGATCCTTTTCGAATGGGAATATTTTGTCTCTATTTACTGTGTCCGTACCCCTCATGGTTTTGAATATGTTAATCAGATCTCCTCTAAGTTTCATCCTTACCGATCTATTCTCAGACAGGAAGTTCCTCGTCCTGGGACTTGTTCTTGTGTTTCTCTCTGGTGCAGGGTCAATGGGCTGAGGAGTGGCAGATGGAGTCTAATTTGAATAAATGCAGGTGTTGCAATTTGATAAACTAAACCAGGGCAGGACATTCAATTAATGGTAGGGCGCTGGGTAGTGTTGTAGAACAGAGAGACTTGGGGGTTCGGCTACATAAATCTTTGAAGTTTGCGTCTCATGTAGACAGAATTAAGAAGGTGTCCAGGGCACTTTCCTTCATTGCTCAGAGCTGGGATGTCATGTTGAGGTTGTGTGGGACATTGGTGAGGCCTGTTCTTGAGTACTGTGTCCAGTTCTGGGCGCCCTGTTATAGGACGGATGTTATTAAATTGGGGAGGGTTCAGAAAAGGTTTACCAGGATGCTGCTGGGAATGGAAGGTTTGAGTCACAAGGAGAGGCTGGAAAAGCTGGGACTTTTTTCACTGGAGGTTGAAGGGTGACTTTACAGTGATTTATAAAATCATGAGGAGCATAGATAAGATGAATAGAAAAGGCCTTTTGCCTAGGATGGATGAGTTGAAAACAAGGGGGCATAGTTTTAAGGTCAGAGGAGAAAGATTTAGGAAGGACACGAGGTTCATGTGTGGAATGAACTGTCAGATGAAGTACAGTTACAACATTTAAAAGACATTTGAATAAGTTCATGAATTGGAAAGGCTTAGAGGGATGTGGGCCAAATGTAGGCAAGTGGGACTAGTTTAGTTTGGGAAACTTGGTTGGCAGGGATGAGTTGGACTGAAGGGTCTGTTTCTGTGCTTTATGATTCAATGGCTCAATGGCTTTCATACCCTTCCTGAAGTGCACACCCAGAACTGGACATAATCCTCCAGCTGAGGCTGACTCATTGTTTTGTACAAGTTCAGTATAACTTCTGAAAACAAACACAGAGAATGCTGGAGAAACTCAGCAGGTCTGGCAGCATCTGTGCAGAGAGAGGAATAGCGTTGATGTTTCAAGTTGGGAATGGAAGATTCTGAAGTAGACTCATACTGACTCGAAATGTTACATCTGTTTCCCTCTCTGTTAGATACCATCAGAGCTGCTGAGTTTCTTCAGCATTCTCTGTGTTTGTTTCAGATTTCTAGCATCTGCAATATTTTACATTTCTTAAAGGAATTGATGTTTGTCTTTAAATATGCAGCTCAGTTGAATATTCAGATAGTCACCGCTGGCAACATGTTGCATGAGCTTACAGTGCCAACAGCTGATTGGGAAGATTACTGACATCATTCCCTTATTCTGGCTAGGTCCACAGGGTCTCTTTGGTCTGAAGTGTTAAGGAGAATTCACCTGATGCTCTAACGAAAAGAGGTTCTTGTCTTAAACAAGTTGTACTTTATTGCACAATTGTATCAGGTGCAAGATAAAAGAGTAACTTTGTCTCTCGGGACAAAGCAGCCTGCTTGAATGGCACTTTGTCTGCCACCTTCAGCATGCACTCCCTCCACCACAGATGTTCAGTCACAGCAGCATGTACAATCTACAAGACGCTCTGCAGAAATTCACCAAGGCTCCTTTGAGAACATTACCTCAACCTCCTAAAAGGACAAAGGCAGTGGATGTATTGGAACACCCCTGCTAGCAAGGTCCCTCCATGTCACACAGCAACCTGCACAAGTACATGAGGAAAAGGAACAGGAATAGGCCATTGGCCCTTCAAGCATGCCCCACTATATAACAAGATCATGGCTGATCTGCCCCTTTTTAATGCAGGTTCCTCTTGGCTCTCAGGTCCATGATATTTCAATAACCTATCGACTCTCTCTTTAAATACTTTCAGTAATCTATTCTCCATCATTCTCTGAGGTGAAATATCCAAACGTTCACTGACTTCTGAGAGAAGAATTACCTTAGCCTCTCAGTTTGAAATGAAAGTCCCCTTAAGAACTTTATCAGCCGTTCCTTCACAGTAACTGGGTCAAAATCCTGGAATTCTCTACCTAGTGGTATTGTGGGTCAACCCACAGCACACTGACTGCAGCTGTTCACCCCCACCTTCTCCAGGTTAACTAGGGATGGGCAATAAACGCTAGTCAAGCAAGCAACACCCATGTCTCATGAATGAATAATGTAAAAAGCTAAGGTAGATGTTGTTACAAAGGCTTTGAGGAGGCCAAGGTGACAAGGGTGGCTTTCTCGAGATTAGAAGTTGTTCAGCCAATTGAGGCATTCAAGACGTCAGTTGGATAAAAATAATGTACAAGGGTATGGGGGAAACAGCAGGAAATTGGCACTAGATGCTAGTGCTTATTTAAAGAGGTTGTGCAGGCGTGATGGGCTGAATGGCCTCTTTTTGCACTGTATTCCATGATTCAATAATTCTGTCTGGGCCTGAAGCTCTGTGATGACCTCCCTTCACCTCTTCCTTCCTTTGGGTCACTCCTTAAAACCCTGCCCTTGACCGATATTTGGCCATCAGTCCTGATAACTGTTAATGTGGCTTTACTGCCAAATGCTGTTTAATAAAATGCTTGTGAGTCATCTTCAGATGTTTCCCTGTCCAAAAGCTGTGGTATCAATGGAAACAGTTCCTTTGTGTTTGTTGCAAACATTCAAGGCACTTTGTTCACCCTTACTGCAAGGCTTGACATTCAAAGGAGGCCATTTATTCATTTTTGCTTTTCCCCTCTTCAAATTAATATGAAAGCACTTGGATACAGTATTGGAGATAAAAGTAACATGTTGGCAAACAGGAGGCAAAGGCCAGTAGTTTCTAAAGCTTTGCTGGAGAGCGTTCAGTACGACTTCAAAGTGAAGTTCCAAAGGCCTTTGTTAATTGTTGCAATTTATTTCAGAGATTGTCACAGATTCGATGATCTCTGTCTCTAGGACACTGCAAGTGTCATGGTCAGTTTAATGGGTTCATTGTCATCTAGTTGACATTGTTACTGGGGCTTCAGGGAGGTCACACAACTGTAAGCTACTGGACACGACTGTGTAGAAACTCTCAGCTGTGGTGCCTCACATGGCCTAGCCAGACTGACTCGCATAGGTGATCTGTAAGGGATATATTCTGATCCTCCTGGATCCTGTGTAAATCCGAACACCAACCACCTCCCCACTCCCCCACTCCCCACTCTCCCCTCAGCGACCCCAGTAAATACCAACACACTGCTGAGAGGGAAAGGGTCTGTAAATCCTAGGTCATGTGAAGGGACCCCTGCTATATACTGACTTCTTGTATCCACTGACATTCTCCCAGCGATGACGTGTAGCTACGATCTTCCAGATTATAGTAACATATTTCTTTGAAAAAATATTTCCTCATCTCTCTTCTGGCTCTTTTGCCAGATGACTTAAATTTGTTTCCCCTGGTTACTGACCCTGCAGCTAGTGAAAATAATTTCTCCCTCAAAACTCTCGTTAAAATTCCTCTGATTTTCAACACCTCTATGAAATATCCCCATAACCTTCTCTGCTCAAAGAACAAATCCAGCCTTTCCAGTCTCTTGAGGCAGAGTGACTTTCAGAAGCGGATGTTAACACTGATCCTGGAATCGATTGTGGCCAGTGGCCTTGTCACATTTGGACATTAAAGCTTTTTAATTACTGTCTCAGGAGGACCTCAAGATAACGCATCACGCTGACAACACGCTGATGAACTTCTGCAAGTGGCAAAAGAAGATCAACACAAAGGGGGACAATCACCCCATCCACCACGATGTGGCGCTTCTCCTGACCCGGTAAGGAGATAGAGCTCGATTTACAGTGTACTGCACTGACAATTACACTCGTTTTTCCTTATCTTTCTGCCTTTCCAGCTCTAACCTGGTGTGATCTGTGTAAGTTGTTACCTGTGCTGATTTTTTTACACTGTCCAGAACTTGCCCTGCAGATAATATTTCACACAAATCTCTATTTATTGTACTTTTTCTTTTTGACATTCTTAACAGTGTCTTAACATTTTCTTCCAGGTGGTAGTTAGCAGTGACAATATGTTGAATAAAATAAATAATCTTTAGAAGAGCTGTGATACCAAAAGAGATTTTCATCGCTAATCCCCACACTGGAAATGTTGCTGAACCAGTTACATCTCAGACAGTGAGATGGTGGTTGCTGCTGGGTGAGCCTGGCTCAGGGATTGATTTCTGTCTCTGAGACTACACTGTTGCTTCTGCACTCCACTCTGTCAGACATAGCAAGTGAACCAGAACATGAGCCTAGGATACTGGATCCAGCTCCATGAATCCGATGGGTTTGATTATTCTTTTGCCTCCTTCATCCACATATTCCAGTCCCTTCCTAACTCTTTATAACCTCCACCCTGAAAGGTAGGTGTTGAGGGATAACTGATGGTGCAGTGGTGCTGTCACAGGATCAATAATCTAGAAAGGAGAGCTAATGCTCTGGGAACATGGGTTCAAATCCCATCAGAATAGATGGTGAAATTTGAATTCTTTTTAAAAAATGAATTGGAGGAGTGGGGTGAGGGGAGAAAAATTAATTAGCCTGAAACCCGAGTCCCAGAGCAACGCAACTTACCTTGGTGCAGCTGAGTGCTGGTGTGTAGCGGACTGGAGGCTGGAACAGAACAGGACAGTGTTGGACTGGGGCCTGTTGCAGGCAGTCAGACCACATGCTGAGCTGCTGCTATTTGAAACTCTTTACCTGACTGTAATGTCAATCCTTTAACTATGTTATAACTACCTTAGTTCTAACTTATTTTTTGAGAAACTGTAAGTGGTGCTACTACTTTTCCTTTTATTCCTCTTTTGTATCCAAGATTTGGACCTAGGTATTTTCAACTAAGATGGCGCCATTAGAGGCAGCTGTAGTAAAAACTTTTCACTGTACTCCTGTGCTGGAGTACACATGACAATAAAGGATATTCTATACCATAGTCTGATTGCTGCAAAATCCTAAATGCTTCACTGATACCCTTCAGGGACGACAATCTGCTATCTTTAACTAGTCTAACCTACATGTGACTCCAGACCCACCTGGTCAGATCCACGTCCCCCTACAACCCACCCTCCCATTCTGGCACCTACCCCTGCCGCCGCAGGAACCGTAAAACCTGCGCCCACACCTCCTCCCTCACCTCTATCCAAGGCCCTAAAGGAGCCTTCCACATCCATCAAAGTTTTACCTGCACATCCACCAATATCATTTATTGTATCTGTTGCTCCCGATGCGGTCTCCTCTACATTAGGGAGACTGGGCGCCTCTTAGCAGAGCGCTTTAGGGAACATCTCCGGGACACCCGCACCAATCAACCCCACCGCCCCATGGCCCAACATTTCAACTCCCCCTCCCACTCTGCCGAGGACATGGAGGCCCTGGGCCTCCTTCACCGCCGCTC
>NC_057745.1:1880255-1882463 GCF_004010195.1 Chiloscyllium plagiosum | reverse complement strand
GCTTATCTCTCCACGCCTCAGGCTCTCTGCCTGTATTCCTGATGAAGGGCTTTTGCCCGAAACGTCGATTTTGCTGCTCTTTGGATGCCGCCTGAACTGCTGTGCTCTTCCAGCACCACTAATCCAGAATCTGGTTTCCAGCATCTGTAGTCATTGTTTTTACCAAAGCAATACAGTTCACTCTTGGTAATGGACAATAAATGCTGACCTAGCCAATGACACTCATATCCAATGGATGAATTTTAAAAAATACTGGTAGAGCAATGGGCTTATTTGTCGATAGCCCTTATCTCCTGTGGTGCAGTGATTATGTCCCTGCCTCTGGACCAGGAGGTCCAGGTTCAATACTCACTTGCTCCAGAATGCATCTGAACAGATTGATTAGAAAGTCTCTCACCTTTCAGTGCCAGGCTCTGTCAGCTTTGTTGATATTGTGGGTGTAGCAAGCATTCTTCAGCAGCAACATCAGTATTGCTCTTTCAACAAATTCAGCGTCGATTCGCCTAGAATACCAAAAACAGATTATTAAAGCTGTGGGCAGGTAACAATCGTTCAACGCACAATCTGTTTTAATCATTTATTCAACAATCCAATCTCAATGAGAAATCTTGAGGCTAAGGATAAATACACAAAATTTGGTTGGGTGTTTAAATCATCGTGCTCTCTCAAAATACTGTTGACAGAATCTGCATCATATTTCAACTATTCAGCATTAAAAATACTAATGCTTTGATTCAGAACCCAGTGCAGAAGCAGTCTCTCTAATATATACTGGGCTTTAGGAAAACAGGAATTCTATCAAACTAAGAGTGATGAGTGAAAGTCAAAACCATGGGAATTTTGTCCAGTGGGAGTTAATAGGAAAGGGTTGATCCACTGGAATTATTGACCAAGGAATTAATTAATGCCTGAAGCAGATGATCAAAATGTATAGAAAGCTCACAGTTATTTTTGAGAGGTTTTATCACTTTTTTTGTTTCTGTGTTCCAATAATCTGCTGGGACATTATAGCTACATTCCATAAAGCGTCCCATATGTAGAAATATGCCCTGAAGCACTTTATAGGGGCGATGTCTGAAATAGGAATTAGTAAAGGAAGCAGCTGAAGTTAGTTTAAAACAAATCCCGCCGTCTACATCCAACAACTCTACGACACTGTGAATGTGCCACTTTCCCAACGATTGCAACATAGTGCTCACATAGTGAAGGTTGTAGAGATTACTGGTGGAATTTATTTGCATTACGGAATTATTGTTTTAAATTTTTAAATGTTAGAAGTTGTTTTTGGTTCTAATGTGTATTGAAATACATGACAGAGATTGAGCAGGATAAGTGTCCAGTGTACACTGAGATACTTTTACAGTGAGACATGGTTTGTGAGTGATGATAGGGAATCTTGGCACTTTAGGCTCATGGTTTATGGGTCACATTACAAAGAAGCCTCGCTGGTGGGTACTCGAGACCTGCTGCTTAATTGTTGACAGAAGAGCAGGATTGGAGATGAGGGTTGATGAGTTGGTGCAAAATAAGGGAATCCTTTTCTGATTGAATCTGTTGTTCAAGTCACTTCAGTCTGAGCTTCTGTAGTGCTCACCCCTACATGAAGCATGGTTTCAATGTTGTTTCTTTTGTGTTGACAAGGAAGGATATCTGTGCTGGAATGAACCGTCCGTGTGAGACTCTGGGATTGTCGCATGTTTCCGGGATGTGTCAGCCCCACAGGAGCTGCAGTATCAGCGAGGATTCAGGACTCCCGCTTGCGTTCACCATTGCACATGAGCTCGGGCATAAGTAAGTCTGGCACCACTCTCTCGTAGCTCACATAGAGTCATAGAGATGTACAGCACGGAAACAGACCTTTCGGTCCAACCCGTCCATGCCGACCAGATAACCCAACCCAATCTAGTCCCACCTGCCAGCACCCGGCTCATATCCCTCCAAACCCTTCCTATTCATATACCCATCCAAATGCCTTTTAAATGTTGCAATTGTACCAGCCTCCACCACTTCCACTGGCAGCTCATTCCATACACACACAACCCTCTGTGTGAAAAAATTGCCCCTTAGGTCTCTTTTATATCTTTCCCCTCTCACCCTAAACCTATGCCATCTAGTTCTGGACTCCCCGACCCCAGGGAAAATACCTTATCTATTTACCCTATCCATGCCCCTCATAATTTTGTAAACCTCTATAAGATCACCCCTTAG
>NC_057745.1:1866617-1880111 GCF_004010195.1 Chiloscyllium plagiosum | reverse complement strand
TCCCACTCAGCAACACTCCCTAGGACCTTACCATTAAGTGTATAAGTCCTGCTAAGATTTGCTTTCCCAAAATGCAGCACCTCGTATTTATCTGAATTAAACTCCATCTGCCACTTCTCGGCCAATTGGCCCATCTTGTCCAGATCCTGTTGTAATCTGAGATAACCTTCTTTGATGTCCACTACACCTCCAATTTTGGTGTCATCTGCAAACTTACTAACTATACTTCTTATGCTCGCATCCAAATCATTTATGTAAATGATGAAAAGTAGAGGACCCAGCACCGATCCTTGTGGCACTCCACTGGTCACAGGCCTCCAGTCTGAAAAACAACCCTCCACCACCACCCTCTGTCTTCTACCTTTGAGCCAGTTCTGTATCCAAATGGCTAGTTCTCCTTGTATCCCGTGAGACCTAACCTTGCTAACCAGTCTCCCATGGGGAACCTTGTCGAACGCCTTACTGAAGTCCATCTTGCTATTCACAGCAGCATATGGTCAGGAGGTGAGCATGTGCATGGTGAGCTCATGGCTCAGTGGTTCATGTTAAACCTTGGACAGACTGGTGGGGGGGGACCAAAAATCAATCTTTACTCAAATTCATTCACAAAGTCAACATTACAAATAGCTCCTTAATTTTGCACGCCTTCCCATTAGTGTCCTTAACTGTGTCTAAAAATGATTTATTTTTATTCAACATGTTCTGGCAAATCTCGGAGCAGTAGGACCTGAACCCATTCCTTCTGGCCTCGAGATAGCGATACCACCACTGCACTTCATGGTTCCCAGCAAGTGCCTCAATATCTGCCTTGTTATTTTTCTATGCCAGACTGTTCAGGGATGTTATTACACACCTCTAGAATAGGAGGGACTTAAACCCAGATCTCCTCGGTCAGAGGTGGGGACACTGCTACTACAAGAAACCTAAATATGTGTACAAATGATTATTCAATAACTCCCTCTCCCCATACCCTGAATGCACCTAACTTTGAAACAATTAGCAGTTGATACTCTTGACTTTAATCCCAGAGGCTGCCCCCCACATCAGATACTCACTGCACTTTTGGAGGTGCCTTCTTTTGGACAGAAACATTACGCTGGATCAATCCCATGTTTGCCCCTGAACAGACAGCACAAAAACATCGCATTGATGTTTGTGGGATCTTGCTGTGCACCACCTATTTCTTGCCTTACACCAGCGACTCTTCCTCAAAACAATTGAATTGATGATAAAACGTTTTGGGAGCTCTTGGGGATGTGAAGGTTCTGGAAATGTACAAGTCTTTCCCCACATTTTTAACCAGTTGGGCAGCTGTTTAAGCCAGGCAGTGATGAAGTTGTACAAAGGAGGAGTTAAGGCCTGGAGCATGTCATCCATGGTCTTATTGAATGCAGGGCTTGAGGGGCCAAATGGCTTATGCCTGCTCCTATTTCTTACGCTCTAGGGCAGCAAAGAAATGTGAATTGCTTCTGCTACAACTCAGCACCAAAACACATGTACCCTAGCTTCAGTTTAAAGTTACACTCTCTTAAGCCCCATGGGAACTGGGCCCTGTAATAACTTTGAGAAAATGGAGCCAAAACTCACAATAAAATTCCAACTTAAAATTGAAAATAAATCTACAGATATCTTAAATATTAAAACAAAATTGGCAGTTTGGAATAATTCCAACAAAAGTTTAGATTAAATTGAGAAAAAGCACCCTGTCTTAGCTGACAGTTTGCAGTGTAATCAAAACCTCCTGGCATGATATTCCATTCTCAGAAGCTCGGTATCATGTGATTAACGTATCACAATTACTAAATTAAACTCCATCCTGTAATCACTCTTGAGTGTCCAGTATTTACAGCCTGTGACCAATGAAATCCTTTGGTCAGAATCCGTCCAATTCCTCTCATTTCTTTTGATAAAAAGGAAGACTTGCATTTACATAAGAACATGTACAACCCCAGGACATCCCAGATCATTTCACAACCAATGAGGTAGTTTTGAAGGACAGGCACGGTTGTAAATCCAGGAAATGCAGCAGCCAATTAGCACAAAGTAAGCTCCCACATACATTAATGTAATAATATTTTGTTTTCTTGTCAATTTCATTTCACGACTCTTGAACTTAGTCCTGTCAAAACCAACTTAAACATGTTCTCAGGTCTGGCAAATCCTTCTCCCAGCCTCTGCCTTTAACATTATGTCAACAGTTGGCCACATTACAATTTAAAAAGCATCTGGAGGGCATATGAATAGGAAGGGTTTAGAGGGATATGGGCCACATGCTGGCAGGTGGGACTAGATTGGGTTGGGATATCTGGTTGACATGGACAAGTTGGACCGAAGGGTCTGTTTCCGTGCTGTACATCTCTTTGACTCTATGATTCTAATTACAAATAGCCCCTTTGCAGTGCCCTTAACACATCAAAATGTCCAAAAGGCCATTCACATTGATGTAAAACAAAATCTGACACCAAGCCGCTTGAGAGAGTTTTAGGACTGGCAAGGTAGGTTCTCTTCAGGGGTGAAACAGAGGCCATGAGGATTAAAGAGGGAACTCTAGAGGCTAAGATTGCATTATTATTGTGCTGCTAACCAGGGGTTAATGTAGGTCAGGGAGCCATGGGAAGACCTTGCCTTCACTTCTTCAGAATAGTGCTGATGGGATCCTTTATTTACTTGTAAAGTCCATTAATTGCTTTGGGGAATCCTGTGGATGTGAAAGGCACTATTTAAATAAGTAACCCCCGACTATTGAAATCCCTTATCTAGATTCTAGCCTATCACTCTGCCTTAGAGTGACCACTACATTTGAGCCATTATTTAACATATAAACTGTTAAAACCTGTTCCATTATGTTGCAACCTGAATTGCTTTGAAATATTCATATTAGCTACCATAACAATCTGAATTCCTGGATTTTATTATCATGCTGCACCTAGCATGAGATAGTAATTATTTCCTTTTCTTAAAAATTATTAATATAAAGACACAGTTGAGATGTTTTAAATGTTTAAAATTACACTTTACCTTTAATGATCTGTGATGTTTCCTCATTAGATTGCATTGAGGGAGGAACATTAATGCTGCAGCATTGAAGTATGATCAGGAATTTATCTTCGTATATTAAATGTAAAACTCTCTCTCTCCACATCCAGCTCAGTGTTCCAGTGTCTGCAGTCTGCACTTATATCATCTTCAAAAATATAATGTATGGTGGTTCATGCAACTTATTGTCCTGTGTCTCTTGATAAAAGATCATGTTATAACCATTTTTGCATATTTCATCGAACTGTATAATTCTCTGTTGGAAAGACAATGACTGGTTTTGAAATATAAACTGAATTGATTTTATTCATTCTTGGGATATGGACTTAACTCACAAAGCCCAACTCTAATTGGGCTTTGGGGTGTGGGGACACCCTACTGCCTGGCTTAAACAGCTGCCCAACTGGTTAAAGAATATGGGACAAGTCTTGTACATTTCCATAACCTTCACATCCCCAAGACCTCCCAAAATGTTTTATCATCGATTCAATTGTTTTGAGGAAGAGTCACTGGTGTAAGGCAAGAAATTGGGCTTTTGAGTGGTGCACAGCAAGATCCCACAAACATCAACAAGATGTACAACCTGTTTTTGTTCCAACTGTCCAAAAGAAGGCACCTCCAAAAGTGCAGCGAGTATCTGATGTGGGGGGCAGCCTCTGGGATTAAAGTCAAGAGTATCAACTGCTAATTGTTTCAAAGTTAGGTGCATACGGGGTATGGGAGGAGGGAGCTATTGAATAAGGGGTGTAGGGACATCCTCAATGATTTTCAGGAGGGAGTTTCAGGATTTTGAATGAGCGACACTGATGGAACATGATATCATTTCAAACCAGGATTGCCTTGGAGGGGAACGTACCAGGCATGATGTTCCCACATATCTGCTGCCTGAGTCATTCTAGATGTAGAAATTGCAGCTTTGGAAAGTGTTGTTGTAGTTTTCTTCTTGAGTTGCTGCAGTGCATCTTGTAAACAGTACACACTGCTGCTACTGAGCGTTGGTGGTGGATAGAGTGAGTATTTGTGGATGTGGTGCCAATCAAGTGGGGGCTGCTTTGTCCTGGATGGGTGTTGAGCTGCTTGAGTGTTTATGTCTCCACGAGTCTCCACAGCCCTCAGGGCAGAGAATTCCAAAGATTCATCATCCTCTGGGTGACAAAATTCCTCTCTGTCCTAAATGGTTTACCCCTAATTTTGACACTATGCCCCATGGATCTGGCAATATAATATGCGACACCAGGTTAGAGTCCAGCAGCTAGTGCCTGAGGAAGGACTGGGGGCTCCGAAAGCTTGCAGTTTCAAATAAACCTGTTGGACTATAACCCGGTGTCATGTGATTTTTGACTTTGTCCACCGCAATCCAACACCGACACCTCCATATCATGAATATAATATGCAAAATAGAAGAAGAAACACTCACCCATCTAAGCAATTTTTCCAAGTCTTTCATCCATTTACTTACTGCACCTGGAACTAATAGTCCTGTTGAACATTGTTGTTTAATCTGCTGCTCGATGATCCCTCCCTAATAGCACTGTGGCTCTACCAACAGAACGTGGACTGCAACAGTTCCAGAGGGCAGCTCTCCACCATCTTCTCGAGGGCAATTAGGGATTAGCAACAAATACCCAAATCCTCTGAGCCACAAAAGATTAAGTTTCAGAAAGAGGTCCAGGTGGTTTAAAGCACTGTGTGTCCTCAGTCTGTACTGTTTCTAGCTCTGGTGTTATTTTCAGCAACGAATGACTGTCCTTTCCTATTCTGTGTGACATGTGTTCTTATGCTTCAGCTTTGGGATACAACATGATGGGACTGGCAATGACTGTGAGCCTATTGGGAAAAGGCCTTTCATCATGTCTCCACAGCTCCTGTATGATACCAGCCCTTTAACCTGGTCTCGCTGCAGCAGGGAATACATCACCCGCTTTCTTGAGTAAGTGTCTCTTGCTTCGCGTCTTATACAGTGTTGAGAATTGGTGAAGGACCCTCTCATTGTTTTGCTATTTGAGAAATGAAGCATTTAAGGAGCTTTCTTGATGAGTTGCTACAAACTCCTGAGATTAGTTGAAGCTGTGTTTCCATGACCTCAAAAAACATTATGCAATCACTCATGGGGCAGGGAACTACAGAGGCGACAGTGAGAAATTGTCTGTTAGGCTCTAGTAATGAATGTCCTTTCAGGTACTTATCACTCTAGGACAGCCTCAGCTCAGCTTGCTAATCTGTAACAATTTGGCTGATCCCTGTTGAGGGGATGCTGGAGGATTGGGGAACTAGATTGCGAAGTTACAATTATTGGCCTCCTTGTTCATGGAACCATTTAGGGTTCCTATTCCTGACCCCTTGCTGGAGGCTGTTTGGGCATTTGCAGAGATTAGGCTCAGTTGTAAGGCCTATCAACGTTGGATAGCCTGCTGATCATCCCAACCTAATCTTCTGCACAAGAAGTAGCCCCCATGATTGGCTACATTGGTGACCTCAGTGAAGGTGAGATGAAAGTTGGACACATTTGGTACGACAAGAATGAGAGGTTTATCTCGGCTTATTTTTAAATCATCAGTAAAGTGTTCCCCTATCCTTTTTTTGGTTTTGTCTATTCTTTCATGGGATGTAGGCTTTGCTGACCAGGTCAACATTGGGACTCATCCCTAATTGCCCTTGAACTGTATGGCTTGTCAGACCACTTCAGAGCGCAGCTGGGGAGTCAACAACTTGACTGACCTCTAGGCCAGGTCAGGACAGGAGGTCAGATGCTTAGCTCTAAAGAATAACAGTGATCCAAATGGGTTTTTGTGTCAGTCATTGATAGTTTCAAAGTGACCAACAAGAGTCGTTTCCAATTGCAAACTTATTGATTAGATTTAAATTCCATCAGGCAAGTCAAACCCAAGGAATTTGAAACTGAGTCCTCAGGACCATGCCCTGGCCCTCGGGATTACTAATACTGTGATATTAACGTGGTATCACTGTTTGGTGACAGTGTATTGATGCGTGTTTTTTGTCTGATTGTGGTTTGTAGCCGTGGATGGGGTCTGTGCCTGGATGATGTGCCGAGTAAGGAGGTGATTGATTTGCCCTCAGTGGCACCGGGAGTTTTGTACGACGTCAATCATCAGTGCCGGCTGCAGTACGGAGCCCGATCAGTCTTCTGTGACAACATGGATGTACGATAGACCTTGTACTTTCACAAATCACAATCTGAACTTGTCTCTGGATACAAGTGGTTAGTCCCAGTCAAAGAGGCACTGAGCTCTGTGTGTCTCTGAACCCCATAGAACATAAAGGAAAGGTTTTCAGTGACGCAGCCTTCCCCTGCTTTGGTTTTGTACATTTATATAGTTCCACAACACTTTCCCACCAATGAAGTACTCTTGATGTGAAGTCGCTGTTGGAATATAGGGAGGTGCATCTGTTTATTTTATGATGTCACGTGAGGGACGGATGTTGGCCCGGAGAGCCTCAGGGAGATTCTCTCTTGCTCGTTGCAATTGGGCCTTGGCATCTCTGAGGGAACACACAGGCCTATGGTCTTATCTGATCTATGGTGCCTCTGACAATGCAGCATTCCCTTAGTGCTGCATCACAGAGTCAACGTGCTTTCTGCTTCGTATTGGTCCCATTTGAGGAACTCAAATCTAGTCCAAAGATTCTGGGAGTTTGATGTTGGAGCGGGGTGGTTGCTGGTGAACATGCATGTGAGACTCACTGCCCTACTATCTGAACACATAAAGCAAGCATCCTAATGTGGACCCTCCTGGAGTGAATTGTGAGTTATTGCTTTGAGTCTAACCATTCCCATCTCTCCCTGACAGAGTGTCTGTAATACCCTATGGTGTACCGTGGGAAACACCTGTCACTCCAAGCTGGATGCTGCTGTAGATGGTACAAAATGTGGAGAGAACAAGGTAATGTCTGCAACTAAGTCACCATTAAATTTCTCATCAGTTCGCACCATTTAGTCCAATCAAGAGGATGAGAAATTAATGAGCTGCTCTTGAGGTGATTGGCCAAATGTGGCACACAGTGTGAACGCATTCAGACCTGTCTATCTGTTTCCACGCAGAATTAGTGAGGGAAGTTAAGACTATAACAACATTAATAAGAGCAAGAGTAGGTCTTTCAGTCCCTCAAACCTGCTCTACCAACCAATAAGAGTTTGGTCATCTGTCCTATTGTAATCATCCAATTCCTGAGACCCAGAGAAACTAATGGATCCATTAATTGAGTGTTGATTGGGTTTGAATTTGTTATATAAAGATGGGAAGCTCGTAATCAGTGAGTGAGAGTTCTTTGGAGTGTGATTTACTGCAAATGAAGTTCTTGTATAAATGTGAGGACTTAAATTCTTTTTAAAGACTGTTAACCTTTGGAGTATATCACTAGTATCTCCTTAATGTGCCTTGGTGTCACGCTCACTTTGATAATACTCTAGTGAAGCACATTAGGTTTTTTTGACTTGAGTAAAAGTACTATATAAATGCAATTTTGTTATTGCATCTGAATTGTGAGTCTGTCATGCCAGCAATGAGGACAGCAAAACATTTCTTGTTCTAACAATTCCTGCTTCTTATTTCGCTGAATCGGAAATGTATGAATGACAATATTCTCACCATTCCCCAACAGTGGTGCTTTGATGGAGACTGCATATCCACAGACCAGCGCCCTGAGAGGACAAATGGAAACTGGGGAGCCTGGGGTTCGTGGTCTTCCTGTAGTCGCACTTGCAGTGCAGGAATACAAAGTGCTGAGCGACACTGTAACAATCCAACGTAAGCTATTTCCATTTCTCCTGGATATATTAGCTCAAGCAGATCAGTTAATGCACTCTCGAACAGTGTTCCAATATTGAGTTCAGTTAACAGTCAATGGCACAAGAATGGATGTTGATGTGGATTGTTCCCTTAACAGCAGAGGGCTGAGATGTGAGAGAAAATTGGAGTAGAGCTCAGATTCCTTAAACTCAAAAAGGGACAAATGAGATAGAAAACGTAACGGAGTGATGAATATGGAGCATTGCTTCAATAACCAGAACACAACTCGAGCACAAATGCAAGACTACCTAAAGGCTAATGTCAAGAGGTATTTTACACAAAGAATAATCAGCACATGCATGGGTACAGCTCTAGAATAATTTAAGGATTAATTAGATGCTGTTGTAAGAGCATTGTAGGTTCTGTACACAGTCTGAAGGGGCATGCAACACTCTACATACCTTTCTGAATGTGAAGGTGCGAGCTTGTCTCCTTGTTCTGGCTCAGTCAGGAGTCCACTTGTTTCTTAAGACAAAAGGTAATGGAGAAGGTGACTAAACCTTAGGCCACACTGCTCCCTCAGATTGACATGAATAATTTTATGGCTTTATTGGAAGATATTTATCTTTTAACCAGCATAAACAAAATCAGATTATCTGGTTGTTATTACACTGATATTTGTGGGAATGTGCTGTGTTCGAATGGGCTGTCTGTGTTTCCTTTGGAAATTTGCAATGTGCAACTTACAGTAACTGTGCTTCAAAAGAGTTCATTGACTGTGAAGCCTTTGGGATCTGCTGAGGATGTGAATGGTGCTATGGGAATGAAGGCTATCTCTCCTTTTCTTGTTTCTCAGTTTAGTTTTCAATCAGAGTAGGATCAGCTGAGCAGATTTCAGGGAAATGGCACAGAAGTGAAACGAGATTATTTGACACTGTGAGTTGTTGGAAGGGCCATATGAGTGGGTGTTGATTCAATGATAACTTTCAAAAGAAAATTGGATAAATATTTGATGTGTAAAGAATCAGAGTACCGCGAAGAAAGATCAGGGGAATGGGGCTCATTGGAAAACTCTTATCAAAGAGCCATCCAAAGCTGAATGTGTGCTCAATGACCTTCTGCGTTCCGTAAGAGTCTGCAATTCTATGAAAACTCCTTCTGCTTTTTGCATTTCTTCAGTGTTTTTGTTTAGACTGAGTGACTGAGCCTTCGTTTAAATGGGCTGTGGGATTAAGATTGGCGGGTGTTTTTTTATCTGAAGTTTATAAAATGACTGATCTAAACCTCACTCTTGTCCAACCATAACACTTCATGGGTGATTACTTTTGCATTTAACAGTGCTGTTGCCTCATCAACAAAGAATCACTAGATCTTGGGGGTCTCCTTCATTTCTTCTGCTCAAAAAAATCTAAGCCGTTTACTCACTTATCCGTTTATTTGACCTTATGGTTTCATTTATAACCCTTGACAGAGTCTCGTGTGGCAAAGTTAGCAGCTGTGTTTTTGTACTATGGCAACAGCAATTGCCATTGACACTGGTCTGGTTTCTAAGGGAACAGAGGGAAACCAAATATGTGACTTTTTCTTTCCCATTCAAGGTAATTCTAGTAAACGATCATAAACAAAATCTGGGCAGATGGTGCTGGAGGATGCATTGAAAGGCTATTATATTTACAAGCGCCTTGACTCTGCTGTTTAAGAGTCATTACCATGGAATGAGGTACAGCAATATGGACAAACTTTTTGATTGTCTTCATCTAATATTCTTTCCATTTACTACTTGATTATTCAGTAAGATCATCTCTGAGCTGCTTTATAGCTTTCCATGTAATTTCCAACAAGGACTTTCAATGATGCTTTCACCATCATTCCGTGTAATAACAATTTCCCTGAAACATCCCCCTTCTTACAGTGAAATGGAACTGTGGTACTCAGTATCATTGTTTTGATTAAGATGCCATCTCAAACCATCAAAACATTATCGCTCTTTTCCATTCTCTCACAATTTATTTTTGCTAGGCTGCTATTGAATTAATTCCCAGTTTGTCTATTAACTTTCCCAGTTTAATGCATTAAATCTTAACCCTCGGGTTAATATATTTTGTGTACGATCATGTAGATGCATTGCTTGTAACCCATTATAACTCTCAGAATACATTGAATACAAAACCACTCCCCTCAGAACCAGCTTGAGGTAACAATGAATTACCTTGAAGAGTAATACCTGTTCTTGAATGGGAACAGTAATGACTAATTACAGTAATCTGTTGTTATTACCTTTGATTGAAGGAGGAGTCTTGCCAATGTGTTGGGCAGTCTTGGCTTTTCCTCAAAAGTGCACAAGATCCTTAACGTACTTCGGAATCACAGAGATAGGCGGAAGAATGTTCAGTTTAATGTCTCATCCAAAGACTGACCCCCCCCCCCCGACACTGCAGCATTCCCAGGGAATCCAATTCTGGAGTGAATCCCTACCATGCTCTGTTGAAAGCACTGCTGATTGGGCCAGGCAATGGTTTAACCATAAGGATTAAAGACATCTGCTCTAGACATGAAAAGTAAAATGGTAAAATTAAGCACAGATGTAAAAGATTTGGGTGGTCAATAGTTTGTACTGGAAGAGAAGATGATACAACATGATTTAATCCTGCAAAAAAAAAGTTACTTATGTTTCTTGGCATTGCACAGAGCAAGGTCTGCTTAACTGTCTGAAGGTAACAGTTATATTTTAATAAAGCGTGTAGCTGAACCTCTGTCCCAGGCACTTGCCTTTTTCAGTATAAATCCTCTCAAAGACCCAGTCATTGTGGATTTAACTCCATCAAGCATCTAAGCTGGAGACCTGTGAGCCCAAAATGTACTTCCACTATAGTTTAGTACACCGAATGAGTTCAGTATGGAATGAGCAGACAGTTATCATATATCCTCTGAATTAAGAGATGGAGAGTTAAAAATAGAGACAAAGGAAAAGGTTTTTAACAATCTAAAACCGGAAAGACTGAGGCTCCACATTTATAACTGTTCACTTTCTGAACATGATCAATGATTGCTTAACATGGAAACCCAGTAAAACTATGGCACTCAGGTGGAGGTTAAGTGAAAAAGATCATTTTTGTAAAGTGAGTGATGGAGCAGCACAAATTTTTGGAAAAGATTTACAAGGATGTTGCTGGGATTGGAGAGTTTGAGCTATAAGGAGAAGTTGAATAGGCGGGGGCTAATTTCCCTAGTGCAGGGGAGACTGAGAGGTGATCTTCTAGAAGTTTATAAAATCAAAAGGGGCATGAATAGGGTGAGTAGCCCAAGGAATTTTTCCCAGGGTAGGGGACTCCAAAACTAGAGGGCATAGGTTTAAGATGAAAGGGGAAAGATTTAAAAGGAACCCAAAGGACAACTTTTTCATGCAGAGGGTAGTATGGAATGAGCTGCCAGAGGAAGTGGTGGAGGCTGGTACAATTACAACATTTAAAAGGCATCTGGATGGGGATATGAATAGGAAGGGTTAGGAGGGATATGGGCCAAGTGCTGGAAAATGGGCCTAGATTAATGTAGACCATCTGGTCAGCAAGGACAGGTTGGACCAAAGGGTCTGTTTCTGTGCAGTACATCTCTATGACTCTAAATAATAGTTTGTAGAAATTTGTGATTTGCTGGTTATTGCTTCCTCGCCACATGAATAATAGCAAGAATCATTCAAACTTTGTTTAATTTTTCAGTGGAATGTGAATTAATATTTTCAGTATATCAATAGATTGTTCTGCCTCATACCTTCAAATCCACGGGAGCTAACTGCCAATTTCATTTTGAACTTGATGAACGAGTGCCAGCTCCATTGAGTTTCTCCACTTGTTTAAATTCACTCACAGAACATGGGCATCATTGGCTGAGCCAGCCTTTATTGCCTGTCCCTAATTGTCCTGAAGATGGTGATGTTGAACCACCTTCTTGAACCGCTGCAGTCCATGTGTTGTAGGTAGACCCAGGATAATGACCCAGCGACAGTGAAGGAGCGGTGATATTTCCAGGTCAGGATGGTGAATGTCTTGGAGAGGGTGGTGTTCACATGTATCTGGTGCCCTTGTCCCTCTAGATGGTGGAGGTTGTAGGTTTGAAGGTGTTGTATGGAGTCATACTGAGTGCATCTGTAGATGGTACATACTGCAACTGCAGAGTGTTGGTGGTCGAAGAAGTGGATGCTTGTGGATGTGATGCCAATCAAGCGGGCTGCTTTGTTCTGGGTAGTATTAAGCTTCGTGAGTGTTCTTGGAGCTGCACCCATCCAGGCAAGTGGGAAGTATTCCATTACACTCCTGACTTGTGCCTTCTTGATGGTGAGACACTTTGAGGAGTCAGGAGGTGAGTTATTTGTGGCAAGGTTTGTAGCCTCAACCTGCTTTTAGAATCCTTACAGTGTGGAAGCAGACGATTCAGCCCATTATGTCCACATAGAGCCTCCAAAGAGCATCCCACCCAGCATTCCTCATGGCTAGCCCACCTGACCTGCACATTCCTGGACTGTGGAAGAAACCAGAGCACCCGGAAGATACCCATGTAGACACAGGGAGAATGTGCAAACTCCACACAGACAGTCGCCCGAGGCTGGAATCGAACCTGGGTCCCTGGTGTCGTGAGGCTTGTGGCCACAACATTTCAATGTATAGACCATATCAGTTTCTGGTTAATGGTAACCCCCAGGATATTGATAGTAGGAGATTCAGGCTGAAATGCCATTGAATATCAAAGGGTTATATTTAGATTCTCCCTCCTTCCACTGCCACCCAGCCCAGTCAACAAGGAAGAGTATGTGTGAGTAAATCATCTATTCAAATGCAAAATCATTAATTTCTCTCAACTAACATTAACACATTAATTGTTGTAGCTCTACAGATTGCTACAGTGTCAGGTTCACTGGGCAAACATGATGGCACAAGATTCCTGAACAATATATTTACTCTGGGTAATTTGTCACAACAGAAATATTCTGTTTGTCTCTTAAGAAACTGATTTATTTTTGCTATGTATTAATAACATTCATCCATCTTCCATGAGCCCAATTGCTGCAGTGAGGCACTTAATGACACAGGCTATTTTCAATGTGATCTACTTATTTTGTAATTCAAATGTTAAGGTAACAAATGATTTGAAAACCTTATCATTGTCATTTTAAAAGCATCGACATTTTTAACAGAAGAGACTCAGTAAACTGCAAAGTGAGATGAATCTGACAATTCCAGTGCAGACCTGACCGGGGTGGTGCTGAGAAAGTGTTTCCCTGATCGGAAAATCCAGAACACAGGGTCATTTAGGACTGAGATGAGGAGAAATTTCCTTCGCTCTGAGGGCTGAAAGTCTAGTATTCTCTACCTCAGAGAGCAGTGGGTGAATATAAGAAATGGGTCCATGGACCAGTACTTACTAAGGGAATTAAAGAATGGGAGGTGGTGGAAGTACACAATCAGCCATGATCTTACTGAATGGTTGAACAGGTTCTTAAGGGCCCAGTGGTCAATAGAAAATAGACAATAGACAATAGGTTCAGGAGTAGGCCATTCAGCCCTTCGAACCTGCACCGCCATTCAATATAATCATGGCTGATCATTCCTAATCAGTATCCTGTTCCTGCCTTATCTCCATAACCCTTGATTCCACTATCTTTGAGAGCTCTATCCAACTCTTTCTTAAATGAATCCAGAAAGTGGGCCTCCACTGC
>NC_057745.1:1833587-1865574 GCF_004010195.1 Chiloscyllium plagiosum | reverse complement strand
GATGCAGACCATCAGGCCCCGGGGACTTATCAACCTTCAGACCTAACAGCTTCTCCAACACCAAATCCTGGCAAATATAAATTCCCTTATGTTCAGGTCCTTCAGCCACTGTTACCTCAGGGAGATTACTTGTGTCTTCCCCAGTGAACACAGATCTGAAGTACCCATTTAATTCCTCTGCCATTTCTTTGTTCCTAGTAATATATTCCCCTGTTTCTGTCTTCAAGGGCCCAATTTTTGTCCTAGCCATTTTTTTGCCTTGCACATACCTAAAAAAGGTCATGTTCAATCCTAATGTGGAGGTGCTAGTCGTGGACTGGGGTGGACAAAGTCAGAAGTAAAACGGCACCAAGTTATTGTCCAACAGGTTTATTTGAAATTGCAAGCTTTCAGAGCACTGCGCCTTAGTCAGGTGAAGTGGAGGGAAACGCACAATGGCAAGATAATTCCAAGTAATTAAGAATGTCAACTGATAAGTACTAATAGTATGCATAGAGTGTCAGCAGCTGAATAACAAGTGAAGGGATGACTAATGTAGAGAGATAATTACAAATAATCTAAAATAAGATGGTGCCAGAGACAAGCCAAAAGGCTGGGATAACATGAATGGGTATCAGAGTCGCATGATGAGAGCCTAACCTCAGGAACAAGTAATCAAAAATATACAAACTAATTAAGGTAATTACTTGTGATTATCTCTCTACCTCCAAAAATTTGTGATTTTAAATAAACCTGTTGGATTATAACCTGGTGTCGCGTGACTTCTGACAATGTTCAATCCTGACTTATTTTGTTGTGATGTATGAAAAGTTTGGTATGTTTTGGGTGGTAGGCAGACCAGTGTTACATTCTGTAAAAGAGAAAGGTTTTTTAATTGTAGAAAGTGATAAAGCAGAAATCTAGTGTAACATAAAATCCGGTGCTCATCAATCAAAATGTTGATGTTTCACTGCTGGAGTATTCTATTTCCTCAGCTCCAAGTTTCCTTGCTGAGCTGTTGCTGGGTCAGCTGATAAATTCAGATAAACAACTTCACTTTGTGTTAGGGAGAGTTTAACAAGATGTAGCATCTGATTTCTACTTAGAACTGTTATTGTATGGTTTTAATAAATTAACCAGGGACTTTCAAGACATATGATGCTATCTCTTCTCTGAATAAAAGGCAGTGGTTAACCGTCTGAATGACATTTCGACAGTAACTGCAAACTTTCTGAATTCAAAGGAAACATTCCCCTTTATAGACTTAGTAAAAGGCTAAAGCCTTCAGTATTACTGAAAAAAAGACACATTTTGTCAAAGCTTTTTATTTTATACTTACCAGGATATTTCACAACAATACAAATGCAAGGCAAATAACACCATTGTCTGATTGGCAAATGAACCCTGATTAGCAGTAGCAATTCCATGGTGTTCACCATTAACAGGATGCTGCCTTCAAGCCCATCACACAAATGAGTAATGTTGTCTCTGAATTCCAGTGCCAGTGTAATAGCAGGTGTATAAGTCCCAAAGAATGGCAGATTGTCTCAAATATCCGAGGAGCAGGAGAGTTGAAGTTTTGAGCATAAGCTCTTCATCAGGAATTATCACAATGTCGACTCTCCTGCTCCTCAGATGATGCCTGACCAGCTGTGCTTTCCAGCACCACACTTTTCGACTCTGATCTCCTGCATCTGCAGTCCTCACTTTCTCCTTCCAGATTGTATCAAATAGTAAGATACTGATCATGCCCAACCAGACAGCTTGCAAAACATGTGACACAGTGCCCAATACTCAATGTGCATCTGCAATTGGACAACAATTGCTTGACAAACCTGAATGTGTGCGGAATTGCATTGACAAATAACTTAGAGTTTGTCAGTTGAGCTCACAAAGTGCTGCTGCACTTTAGTGTAATGGAAGCTGTATAAAATAATACACGGGGCCCTGTCCTTTTCAGGTAGACAGAACATGTCCATGTACTGTGCTGGTCTCAGCAACACAACTGACAATCATTCGCTGGCTTAATTTCAGGGCAACGCTCTGACCAATCAGAGTCGACCTACCTGCAAGCCTTACTCAAAGACTGGCTGCCAATCAGCATTAACAGATGCAATCACCATGGCAACATATCTACCAGCATCCACTTACTTTTGGAAATGCATCCACTTACTTTTCCCATTGTATGTTGGTGTCCTAGACCAATATCATTAAAACAAATTATTTGATCATTATCTCCATTGCTGATTGTGGGAGCCTGCTGCACAAAAATGTCTGATATGTTTCCTACATCATGACAGGGACAGCACTTTAAAAGTACTCCATTGGTTCTAAAATACTTTAGAATATCCTGAAGTGACAAAGGCATTGTAAATGTAAGAGTTTTCTTACTTTAAAACTTTAAATGGTAATAGCAGGTTGAGTCGGTAGTTAGGAAGAGAAATACAATGTTGGCATTTATCTTGAGAGGACCAGAATGTAAAAGCAGAATGTCAAAGCAGCGATATATTTACAGGGCTCTGGTCAGACCATGAATATTATGGTCTGCATTAAAATATTGTGAGCAATTTTGGGCCCCAAACCTCAGGGAGGGGTGATGTACTGGGCCTGAAGTGGATCCAGGGGAAGTTCATGAGAATGGTTCCAGGAATGAAAGGCTTAACATATGAGGAATGTTTGAGGACTCTCAGTCTATACTTGATGGAGTTTAGAGGGATAAGTGGGGGGAGTCTCATTGAAATTTACAGAATACTAAACAGCCTTGTCTGGGTGGACATTGGGAAGATGTTTCCATTGGAAGGAGAGACAAGGACCCAAAGGCATAGCCTTACAGTAAAAGGAGATGAGGAGAAACTTCTTCAGCCAGAGAGCGATGAATCTATGGAATTTATTGCCACAAAAGGCTGTGGAGGCCAGGTCATTGAGTATATTTAAAACGGAGATAGATAGGTTCTTGAGTATCCGGGGGATCAAGGGTTACAAGGAGAAAATGGGAGAATGCGTTTGAAAAGTGTATCAGCCATGATTGAGTGGCAGAGCAGACTTGATAGGCTGAAGGGCCTAATTTCTGCTGCTGTGTGTTATGAACTTATGATTAGATGCAACAGTAACATGATTCCCTGTAAGTACATAAATTACAAGGAGACGTTGTGTGTATGTATGTGTATGTATGTATGTATGTATGTGTGTGTATGTGTAGAGTAAATATAAACCCAGAAGCAGTAAATGGCTTCAGCCTTCCTCAGCTCACTGACCTCGAATGGCTCCATGCCGGTCAAATGTTTTTAAACCCCTTCTGCTGTCTGCAACCAACTCTTTTTCTAAAAACCTTTCAATTTTTTGAGTGCCTCCAATTTTGACCTCTTGCTCACTCTAGATTTCCATCGCTCCATTATTGGGGGCCACACTTTCATCTGCCTGGGTCCTGTGTTCTGGAATCCTTCCACAAACCTCTCTCTCTCACACTCTCTCGCACACATTAAAATTCTTACAAAAGCTAACCTCTGTGGTCCAGCTTTTGGTCACATCACCTAACGTTCCCTTGTGTTGCTCAGTGTCAAATTTTGATTGATAACACTTCTGCAAAATGTCTTGGAATGTTTTTCTGCATTAAACGTGCTATGTAAATGCAATTTGTTGGTAATGATGAAAAATAAGGAAAGAAGGACTTAAAGCGGGAACAAAAGTCCTGGTTTATTTTGAAATCTGTTCATTTCCAGGTTTCAGTGATTCCAGCTGGGGGTGGCTGTTGAATTAAATGTCCAGATAAGAGATGATGAAATATGAAATATCATTAAAAGTCTGGAATTAAACACTAGCGTAATGTAATCACAGTCAATTGTCAGAAAAGTCCACTGGGCCATCAGGTTAACGTACTGATATAGTTGATGATTCTTACAGTACAGAAGGTTCTGGCTCAGATCCTCCATTGGCCCTGACACAGTTGTTTGTCGCTGTTTTTAACTAATCTGTTTGGACATGTTATGCCTCCCCGCCAGGTAGTCCCTCTGGTGTAAGTGAGGACTGTAGATGCTGGAGATCAGAGTCTAGATTAGAGTGTGCTGGAAAAGCACAGCAGGTCAGGCAGCATCCAAGGAGCAGGAAAATTGATGTTTCAGGCAAAAGCCCTTCATCAGGAATGCTTTTGCCCAAAATATCGATTTTCCTGCTCCTCGGATGCTGCCTGACCTGCTGTGCTTTTCCAGCACCACTCTGATCTAGTCCCTCTGGTGTGCCAGTCTTGGCTATGGGTCACGTGGATTGTTCAGTGATGTGTTTCACTTTGCAGGCCCAAGTATGGAGGCTCGTACTGTCTGGGAGAGAGGAAGCGATTCCGGGTCTGCAACATCAAAGCTTGTATCTCCGAGCTGCCGACCTTCCGTCAGATACAGTGCAGCCAGTTTGATTCGATGCCTTACAAAGGGAAGCTGCACAAGTGGATTCCTGTGCTCAGCCAAGGTAAGTCCATTATTTGATTGGTATTAACTTGCATTTCTTTCTTACCTGACTACTGGATTACTAATTGATTCTATATTAGACTATTCTAACAAAGGTCTAGCACACACATGAAGGGTCAAATGGCCTCTTTCAGTGCCACTCAAATCTCAATATCTTTAAGTTACCTTTATGCCATGTTTAAAACCCTGTAAAAGAAGATCTAGAATTATTAATTCTTGTGTTGTTTGTTCTTGAGATGCTTAAAGATTTATTGAAACAATTATTTTCAAAATTGAAACCTCAGTGTATGGTTTCTTTTGAAAAGGGGATTGGTTTTAAATCAGGACCAAACTGCTCAGTGAAATCTGGATTCATACTGATATCATTACAAAGTATTCACTGTGGGGAGACAGGCCATTCAGTCCAATTGATCTGTGCAAGCTCTGCATGAGCTTCCTCCTACCCTCCTGCATGTATCACATTACTGTATCGTTGATTCCTCTCCATCATGTTTATCCAGCTTTCCCTTAAACATATCTGCTGCTATAGCCTCTCCCTCTTATAGTGGAGCGAGGGGTAGGCAGGAAAATGGAGCTGAGGCCTCCTAGCCCCCTTGGGCCACCCCCTCATTCCTGATGAAAAGCTTATGCTCAAAACATTGAATCTCCTGCTCCTCGGATGCTGCCCGAGCAGCTGTGCTTTTCCAGCACACACTCTTTAGCCACAATCAGATCAGCCGTTATTGATGATGGAGGGGCCAAATGGACTACTACTGCTCTTACTTCCTATATTCACATGTAGTCTGTGAGTTAGGAGGTTTCTTCTGAATTCCCGACTGGAATTATTAATGATTACGCTCATCAATTCTGCTTATATTCCAGTCGGCAAATAGAAATATTTTCTCTCTGTAGCCACAGGTGGGAAACAGGAGGTTGAACCTGCATGTTACAGTAATGTGCTGTCCCCTTCCTCAACCATCAAATCTATCATCACACAAACATCTCCCACCCCGATCCTCTATTTGTTCATTCTTCAGTCTACTGTTTTTTATATCTTCACCTTTTTGACATCTTCTCTGGTGTTCTTTATGTATTAGACAAGACATGAACTAGCACTGCGTACAGTATAGCAGCAGTGATCTAATTGAGGTTTTGTGCAAGTTTCACAATGTTGTCCTTCAAGCTCCTGTCTCCCTGTCAGTCCCCCTGTGTGTCGGTCCCCCTGTGTGTCGGTCTCCCTGTCGGTCCCCCTGTGTGTCGGTCCCCCTGTGTGTCGGTCTCCCTGTCGGTCCCCCTGTGTGTCGGTTCCCCCTGTGTGTCGGTCTCCCTGTCAGTCCCCCTGTGTGTCGGTCTCCCTGTCAGTCTCTCTGTCGATCTGTTTGGTCCAGAGCCAAACTCACTGTGGTTGGTGACACAAACAAACCACAGTTTGCAATTGGAATCAGAGTTAATGCTGGGATTTTATCGTTGGTGAATATGTGTAATTTTACTCATGGTATATCTCGCCCTCAGTTAATCCTTGTGAGCTACACTGCCGTCCCATAGATGGTTACTTTTCAGAGAAAATGTTGGATGCCGTGATTGATGGGACACCTTGTTTTGAGGGAAACACCAGCAGGGATATGTGCATCAACGGAATCTGTAAGGTATAGAGTGATCTGAAACAATGAGAGTGAGTGGGAGCTACCTTCTATCTGCATTTGGGTGTGAAACAATGTGTTTACTTATTTAATAATTGCTAACCCCCAGAGTCCAGTATCATTTCCTCGTTTGCTGGGTTTCAGAGGATTAGTCAGTCTGCAGAGGTGTAACGTGCAGTATTGTCTGTGTCTCTCCTCAGGAGAGTTCATTAGGAGTTTGTACTGAGGTCCCAGGGCTGGCAGTGGGCTGTTCAGGGATCCGAACTTGTCCTGAGCCTGTTTCATTTGGCAGGTGGGATTTGTCATAAGGAGTGTATATTCCTGTGTCTCCTGAACTCTTCATCTGAAGGTGTCTCCTTATGAATTGTGCTCAGGAAGTTTTCTCTCTGTGCAGTGTTGGAATGGGAGGTGGACATGACAATGAATTATAGAAAGAGCGAGTGAGATGTAGCATGAATGGTGAAAACAAATCAATATTCACACGCCTAATAGCGTGAGGGCTAATTTTACTGTATCGATTCTGGTTCCACCAAAAGCACCGATTGCCAAGGATGAAATGGAAATGCCCGTGAGCACTCTGTATTTCGGATCTCAATGAGTGTCACTCGCCATTTGTACTTCTGTATGGCTGAGCCTCCATTCCAGGTATGAATTGGCAGGTCGAGTCTGTCTGGGACTGACAGCTGCCCATTGAGCTGCTCTCAGTCAGACACAAGCATAATTCCTTGGAGACAAAGCAGAAGGAATGTTTCGGAACCCAAGACCCTTCTTTAGAACAGAGATCTGAAGAAGGGTCACTGGGGCCAAAACATTAACTCTTCTTTCTCTCTCCACAGATGCTGCCAGACCTGCTGAGTTTTTCCAGCAATTTCTGTTTTTGATTCTGATTTCTAGCACCAGCGGCTCTTTGATTTTCTTTTTGATGTGGAGGAGCCAGTGTTGGACTGGCGTGGACAAAGTCGAAACTCACACGAAACTGGGTTATAGTCCAACAGCTGCCTGACGAAGGAGCAGCACTCCAAACGTTGGTGGACTATAGCCAGAGCTGAAAATGTGGTGCTGGAAAAGCGCAGCAGGTCAGGCAGCATCCAAGGAGCAGGAGAATCGACGTTTCGGGCATGAGCCCTTCTTCAGGAATCTTCCTGAAGAAGGGCTCATGCCCGATATGTCGATTCTCCTGCTCCTTGGATGCTGCCTGACCTGCTGCGCTTTTCCAGCAACACATTTTCAGCTCTGATCTCCAGCATCTGCAGCCCTCACTTTCTCCTCGGACTATAACCAGAGTCAGGTGATTTTTGACTTTGTTTGACATTTTGTCCTTGAAGGCAGCCCAACACAGGTGCATTGGTCTGGAAATCTGGGCCGGGGGGGTGGTAACTGGGGGGAGGGGAAGGTGCATTTTGTCTGCCTTTAAAAAACAATTTCATGTCCAAGGTGCCTATGAGGTGGTAATCACTATCACTGAAGCTAAACAATTCAGGATCTTGCTGACACATTTTCTGGAATTCTTTTCAAATCCACCATCAACCAGTTCAATTCGTGAATAAGGGGCGAGCTGAGTTGAAATTCCCAGGACCTCTGTGCTCCAGAGGTTACAACATCCTTTGAGTTTTAGAAATGTGCAGACGAGATAACGGCAGCAATCCTGTGAGAACAAGCTCCTGTTAGAAACTTGTTTAAGCTGGAAGATTGTCCCCATTGTCCACTTATTTCGTTGACACTAGTCATTCAGATATTTATGGGTCAGATGTATAATCCCGAATGAGCAGAGGTAGCCCCTACTCTCTGCGCTCTCCAGCCTGACGGAGTGAGAGAGCTCTTTCATGCTGTTCTTGCTGCACATTAAGCGATACTTTTCAATAATTGCAGGAGAGCTTTACAAAGTGGATCATATCAACAGAACAAAGGAAATCAAAACAGAGCATGAATGGATGAACTGAAGTGGAAAGCTTGTTATAACAAACTGTTCAGTCAGAGAGATTACCGTATCTGTAAACAAAAAAGTCCAAGGATGCTGCCTGACCCGCTGTGATCCCCAGCATTTTTTGTTTTTGTTTCAGATTTCAGCAACTGCAGTAATTTGCAGATTATCATATGCTCAGTTTATGGCAACACGATACCCAGCATATTTATAATGTAATCATCTTCAGTGCCTACTTGACAATGCTTTGCCATTCATTATTGCAGAAATTAAAAAAGACTGATCATATTTTTTGTGAACTGTCTGCTTTTGTGCTTTTCACTGACTTTGATTATTTCAGTGTCTGACCCATTAAATGGACCCAAAATTCAAAATCTATGCCTTTTTTGCTTTGTAGTATTCTTGGAATTGCAAACTGTTTTTAAGAAATGATTGATATGTGTATGAGGATTGAATTTGACCTCTAACCTGAACAGTAAGCTGCTGTATCTCTTCAAACAATTATTTAGGAAAGTTAGCGTAAAGTAAAGATAAAATAATGTCTCTTATGCCATGCATTTGTGTATCAGTTTGCCATATTAAAGCTCTGTGGTATTTAGCAGACATCCTGAGGAGTTATCACAAGGTGTGTTTTTGGGAGAAATTATGACAGTCACTGACCTTGTAACTAAAACTTCCAAGTAACTAACAGCTGCCCTCTAAATGACCTTCACAGCGAACAAGCATTCCGTAAGTAACTGCACGCGTTAATTTAAAAAACCACTTTCCCGTGGGAGTACTTGAACAAAAACCTCAAACGGACCAGTCAGATGAGAAAAGCTGGATGGAATGACAGTACTGAAGCCCCCAGTCCAACTTCGAAATGTGTAACGGTGTTCCTGCTCAGAACACCAGTTGAAGCAATAGTGTTTTTCCCCATCAGCTGGAGAGCTAATGGAACCTCTCGTCAACTCCTTTTGGGAAGATCTTGCTGGTATTAATGGACCCTGAGGGTGATAAGTTCACCCCTTCAGAGATACTGGGCATTTAGGAGCTGAGAGCTATCCACGGCTTCCCTTCCATTGCAGAGTCCCTCAATCAGGCACTGAGACTTGATCGGAGCCGTGAAGGGAGTGGGAGATTCACCCAGAACCCTCCAATCTCCAACCATGATTGAAGAGGCATCAAATTCTATCCGAGATGACACAGATCCAAAATAATCGTGAATAAGGTCACGTTCACCATTAGTGTGGAGCTTGTCATTTACAAATAACTATGAATGAGTGGGCCACTCACCCCCTCAAGCCTCAGTAAGATCATGGCAGACCAATAAATGCACTTTACTTCCTTTCTATATATATGTTTGGGTTTCTTTGGGGTAGTGATGTTATTTTCTGTGGTGAAGTCACTTCCTGTTCCTTTTCTCAGGGGGTGGTAGATGGTACTACCCTCTGAGAAAAGGAACAGGAAGTGACTTCACCACATGAAATGAGATCACCAACCCAAAGAAACCCGTATATTAATAAATAGAAAGCAGGAATTTTCAGCAGTGCTTCGCCCGGAGGCCCACTGAAGATGTTACCTAGTAGGGTGGAAATATCTGGAAATGAACCTTCAAGCTCAGCAAGCAAACCTACATCCAAAGCCTCAATCTAAGCTACAAATCTTCTGAAAACTCGTTAAGTCCAACATGTTTATTTGGAAGCACTAGCTTCCCTTTCAGTTACATCACACTGGAAACGTTTGCTATAAATTCTGTGTCTTACAATCTTATTATCCACAATCACCTGATGAAGGAGCAGCGCTCTGAAAGCTAGTGCTTCCAAATAATCCTGTTGGACTATAACCTGATGTTGTGTGATTTTTAACTTTGGTAAGATCAGCATTTATTCTCCACCCCAATTCATTTCGAGAGGGTAGCGATGAGCTTTACTTTCTCAAATTCCTGCAGTTCAGTGAGGAGTGGGGATGTCAGGCAGAGAAATACATACATCCACTGTACTGTTAGTGAAGAAACAGCAGGACGTGGAATATTTAGTCATGGGAGCTCAGTGAGTCAATCAGTTGATTCTACCTCTTCAGAATTTCATCAAAAAAGAATGTACAATTGTACCAGAATTTGGATTCTAATCAGGGAGCAAAGAGGGCTAGTTAGGACAGAGATGAAGAGGAATTTCTTCTCAGAGAGTCATGAATCTGTGGGATTCTTTCTTGCCAGGAGCTTTCAAGACTGGGTCATTCAGTATATTCAAGACTGAAGCAGATGGATTTTTGATCAGTCAGGGAATCAAGGATTATGGCGAAGAGGCAGGAAAGTGGAGTTGAGGATTTTCAGATCACTGAATGGCAGAACAGACACAATGGGCTGAATGACCTACTCTGCACTTACATTTTAGAGTCTTATAGCCGTTCACACCTTAAAGTTTCTAATGGTCTGACTGATGAAAATTGTGAACCCTGTGACCCAAATCTTTGTGTAGAATTAATGGGAAAATAAATAAAATCGAATGTAATGATACAATCTAGTAAGGTTTGCTGTACTTTAGATCCAAATTACTTCGATTTGATCAAAACAGCAAGTGCAAAGAGATGAGGTGTCTTTAATAAGAAACTTGCCGATATCCAAGAGATGTGCAAGCTAGGTGGATTGGCCATACTAAATTGCCCCTAGTGTTCAGGGTTTGGTAGATGGTGTGTTAGCCATGGGAATGCAGGGTTACAGGGAAAGGGTGGGGTACGGTTCTGGGTGGGATGCTCTTCAGAGGGCTGGTGTGGACTTGTTGGGCTGAATGGCCTGTTTCCACGCTGTAGGGATTCTGTGGATAAACTTTAATAGACTGTGGTACCCCAGGACAGTTGCTGATTTGGACTTCTTGTTTCAGAATGTAGGTTGCGATTATGAAATTGACTCCAACGCGTTGGAAGATCGTTGTGGAGTCTGCCATGGAAATGGATCCACCTGTGAGACAGTAAAGAAGACATTTGATAAAACAGAAGGACTGGGTAAGACAATTCAGTGCTTTGACAAACATTGATTTTTAGATAGTCAGTGCTCACTCCCCTGGTTAAACATCCCAACTCCATTCAAACCAAAATTAACATTGAGTCCCATAAGGAGATACTAGAAATTATGATGCAATGCTTGAGCAGAGAGCTGGGTTTAGCAAGTGTCTTCAAGGAAGAGAGAGAGGTATAGAGGTGTAACCTAGAAACATAGAGAGCAGGAAATGGGAGAAAATATTCTGGAGTTTAGGACCCAGATGGCTGAAGGCACAGGCCAGCAGTCACGGAGTGATTAAACAAAGTAACAGAGTCTCAGAGGCTACAACTGGTGCAGTGCTGGTGTCTTGTCAATCTGTAGGAGCTGGAGGAGGTTACTGAATTGGGAGGGGTGAGGACATGGAGGAATTTGGACACATAGATGATAATTTATGAAGTGAGGCATTCAGGAACTGGGAGTCAGTGTGAGGCAGTGAGCACAGTGGGTTAGGGCAATGGGACTTGGTGCAAGTTAGAAGACAGTTAACAGAGTTTTAATTTCCCTAAACCATGTGATAATCTATTCTCGATGTTGTGCTAAATCTCAGTGAGACCCATTCATCTGTATAAAAGCACACAGCTGTTGACCTTCTCAAATTCAGGTTTTAATGTCTTCCCATTGGAACTAGCTGATTATAGCCTTAAAGGAATAGCAAAGCTAATCATATCTGTAACTGACAATGAAACTCTGATGCACACTCTAGTTATCAGATTACTAGGACATTAGCAGCTCTTCATGGGGTGGAGGTCCGATGTGGATAATATCTGTACATAACTTGGCTGGTATTCTCTGCAATCTAGGTTTAAAGTGCGATTTGTAATTCAATGGGATTCCAATTTTAATCAGTGCTTGACAAAAATCTGAAGTATTTCGTAATCTGCCTGATGAGAATAATGTGGAATGTGTAAATTGGAAACATTACAATTTAAATGAAATTAATGTCAGCCATATAATCTAGTACAGGTTGTTATACAATTAGAATGATGAATGCAGTGAAGTAGAATAAGCCTGGCCTTAGATTATTACCTGGTTATGGCAATAAAGGCCAGCTCCTCCAAAGAAGGGAATATTAGTTCCAGTTAACCTTTTGGAAATGTGTGGCCAACACTAAAACAGGGCAGAGCAAATTCCAGCTCAGTTTACATTTTTTTCTAATATCCTTCTCAATTGATATTCATTCATTTCCAAGACCAATTCTATTTCCATTTGTATTTTGATTCAAATGTGAAGAATGACGGTGGGTGACAGCATCAGAGGGAATTATGTAATGAAATCATTTCTGGTAGAAATCAGTGAATAATTGGTGTTTGTGTGACTTGCAAAAACAGTGACATTTCCTCAATCGTGATATTTTAAGAATGAATTTATTTTTTAACTTACTTGTGGGATGTGAATGACCTGCATTTAATCCCCATCCCTGGTTGCCCTTGAGGAGGTGGTGGTGAGCTGTCTTCTTGAACTACTGCATCCTCCTGCTGTGGGTTGACCTGCAATGCCCTGAGGAAAGGAATTCCAGGATTTTGACCCAGTGACAGTGAGGGAACAGTTATATGTTTCCAAGTCAGGATGGTGAATGGCTTGGAGGGGATCTTGTAGACGTTGGTGTTCCCATTTATCTGCTACCCTTATCCTTTTGGATGGAAGTGGCTGTGCTGTCTGAGAATCCTTGGTGAATTTCTGCTATGCATCTTGTAGGTAGTACACATTGCTGCTACTGAACATTGGTGGTGGAGGGAGTGGATGCTTGTGGATGTTGTGCCAATTAAGTGGACTGCTTTGATAATGTCAAGCTTCTTGAGTGTTGTTGCAGCTATAGTCATCCAGGCAACTAAGATAGATCAAGTTTTACTGGTGGTCTGGGGTGAGCTACTGTAATACTGAAAGATTAAGTCACAATGTTAGAAACAATAGTCACGTCGCTAACCTGTGTAAGATCTAAGGGGTGGCACAGTGGCTCAGTGGTTAGCACTGCTGCCTCTCAGCGCCAGGGACCTGGGTTCAATTCCCGCCTCAGGCAACTGTCTATGTGGAGTTTGCACATTCGCCTCATATCTGCGTAGGTTTCGTCCAGATGCTCTGGTTTCCTCCCACAATCCAAAAGATGCGCAGGTTCTGTGAATTGGTCATGCTAAACTGTACCTAGTGTTAGGTGCATTAGTTAGAAGTAAATATAGGGTGGGGGAATGCATCTGGGTGGGTTACTCTTCAGAGGGTCGGTGTGGACTTGTTGGGCCAAATGGCCTGTTTCCATACTGTAGAGAATCTAATCCAATCCTGTAGGTGAAGCATATTGTAATAAAGTGGAATGTGCATATTTGTCAAGGGACTGGGTAACACATGGCACAGTGTACCATTTGGGTGAAAATTGTCTTGGGTAGAATGTAAAGAAGATAGATAAAGAAGAGAGAGGAAAATGAGATAACTAATTGGTCTTGGATAAGACCAGCTACTGATTCGCAATTGTCTGTCTTGTTCTCTCACCAAAGACCTATTTCATCCACAATGTTCCAGTTTGTATCCACTTCAAACATATTCTGATTAATATGGAAGAAGCATTGCTGTGATAACGCCCATTTCAGAGTCGCTTAGGTCAGTTTGATGAAGCTAATTCCATAATAGGGCGGCACAGTGACTCAGTGGTTAGCACTGCTGTCTCACAGCACCAGGGTCACAGGTACGATTCCAGCCTCGATATGTATGGAGTTTGCACATTCTCCCTGTGTGGGTTTCCTCCGGGTGCTCCGGTTTCCTCCCAAAAGTCCAAAGATGTGCAGGTTAGGGGAATTGGCCATGGTAAATTGTCTTAGTCAGAGGGAAATGGGACTGGGTGGGTTACTCTTCGGAGGGTTGGTGTGGACTAGTTGGGCCAAAGGGCCTGTTTCCACACTGTAGGGAATCTTGTAAAATAGAGAGGCCATGTTAGCTCACCCATTGGTATATCACCATGCTGCCGTGTAGGTTAGTCATGGCTCACATGAACACTGATTGGTTTGTTTCTTTATGCATTAATTAGTGCAGATGCATCTTCACAAATCCATCGCGCACTGTCAGAGCTGCACTCTTACAGACAGCATGATGATGATGCAAAGTTAAACTCTCACTATTCAGTCTTATCAGCTGTATCTCAATTCTAACCTTGGAAAAACATAAATCCAGTGTCAGAATCTGAATATTATGCTAAATGTAGCCATTTAAAAGGTTAAGATTACCACTTAGATAGTTTGGTTTGTGAGTATCAACTTAAACACAAATTGATCATGTATGTTGCCCAGTCAAAATTGGAAAGAAAGTACTTCTCAAATTAAATTTACATCTCCAAAGCTTTAGTCGCCACCTCTGCTTTAGTTTGCTGTAAATTGCATCATAGATTTGTCTGCTTTCTGAAGATCTGAATGGTTTGCTCTTAAATATGTTGATTCTGATTAGAAGTGTTAATTTCCCATTCAACTGAACAGATGGAGAGGTAATTATGTTTGCATATTTCAGGTTCATCTCTAAACAATTTTCACAGAAATACTTAATTGAGTTGGTACCTGAGAGGTGACATTTAAATAAAATTTGAATAATCACAACAGGAAGAAAATATTCTTTTCACAAGCAAGTAGGAAATGCGTTTCTAAACATAGCTCAACATCTTTTTTGGTCAGTGCATTGAGTATAGAAGTTAGTATATCATGTTGCGGCAGTACAGGACATTGGTTAGGCCACTTTTGGAAAACTGAGTTCAATCTGGTCTCCCTGTTATACGAAAACTTTGATAAACTTGAAAGGGTTCAGAAAAGATTTACAAGGATGTTGCCAGGATTGGAGAGTTTGAGCTATAGGGAGAGGCTGAATAGGCTGGGGGTATTTTCCCTGGAGCATTGGAGGTTGAGGAGTAACCATATAGAGGTTTATAAAATCATGAGGGGCATGGATAGGGTAAATAGTCAAAGTATTTTCCCCAGGGTAATGGAATCCAAGACCAGAGGTCATAGAATTGAGAGGGGAAAGATTTTCAAGGGACCTAAAGGGCAACTGTTTCACACAGAGTGTGGTGTGTATGGAATGAGTGGCCAAAGGAAGTGGTGGAGTCTGATTCATTTACAACATTTAAAAGGCATCAGGATGGGTATATGAACAAAAAGGGTTAAGTGGGATATGGGCCAAGTGCTGGCAAATGGGTCCAGATCTATTTAGGATATCAGGTCAGTATGGGCACGTTGTACCGAAGGGTCTGTTTCTGTGCTGTACATCTCTATGACTCTGTCTGCTTGTCTGCTTTGAACCCAGTAGTTGGTTTTCCTGAAACCGTGTCAATAACAAGCCCAGACTAATGTAAGTGTCAGTATCTTATATGAAAAGAATTTGTCTGTTTCTACGTCATCATCATATGAACAAAAGAGGATTTATTTTGTATTGGATATTGCCCCAGCTCTTCTACAATATCAATCAGCTTCTTCGAACACTGAGGACAACCATTCAGAAATTAATTAAATATGTGGGATATGCATTTGAGCATATTCTTTAACATTATGTATTCTTATAGTAATCTCAAATTAACATTATCTTAAAATACTGTTTGCAGCTTCACACATGGAGTGTAAGTTGGGCATTCTCATACCTTTCATTTCTACATTTGATATTTAGATTTATTGAATCTCCCACATTCCAATTCACCTCACAGTTTATTATTTTTTAGTTGTCACTAACATATTGAGCTAAAAGGTAAATGTCACTATTATCGGGAGGTGGTAGGGTCCTCCACATTACTACTGACTCTGTTTATCATTTTAGATGGAAGTTAGAGAGATGGTGAAAAACTAAATGGTACAATTTTAAAGTGGTGTGGGCCAAAGAAATCTGAGCACCCACTTTATATAAACCTTTGACAGTAGCTGGACAACTGGAAATTTCTTTGTTTGACAGGATCGAGTTGGTAAATTGTTTTAATTGTTGGTTTACTGTCAAACTGTCCCAGTTATCTTCCTCTGGTATACTTCAGCTCCCGGCCAGACCTGTTTTCCTATTTCAGAACTAGTACATGTGTGCCATGTGGCCACAATATGTCCTCAACTTTGAAGTATTCTGCAAAAGAGCACAAACATCTTAAACTCCAACAAATGTAAGTTGCATTCCAAAGAAATCCACACAACAAAAGTTAAGTATTTTGGCTTTAATTAATAATTTTGCTGATAAATTAAGTCAATATGTTTAAGAATTGAGTAACAACACAGAAAGAGGCCACTTGTTCTATTGTCTCACTCCTAGCTTTTTTATAGATCTATCCATTGGTCTTATTCCATATCCTTTCTGCTCCAAATGTTTATCGAATTCCTTATTGAAAAATATTAATACATCTGCTTCCACCACCCTTTCAGGCAATGCATTCCAGATCACAACAATTAGTTTTGCAAATTCAATTATTGTGATTTCCCCCCAACTCTTTTGCCAATTTCCTTATACTGTACCTGTAACCTCTGTAATGTGGTTCTTCAGGAGTTTGTATCATCTTATTTCACTCATTATTTAGAGTTCCAATACTTGCTCAAGAGCTTATCAATAATGAATGCATTATCATTCATTATAAAAACAAAGTGAGATCTACTGAAGAATCCTGAGGAATAGATTTGTACTTTTTGTTAGTTTTATAGCTATCTATATAATATAATGTAATAAAACCATTATACCCAAACACGTTATTTTATATTTTTATAAATTCCTATATCCATATTTATAAATGTCGACTGTCGATGTTTGTGTGTCTTACATTAGCTACACCCTTTGTCCATTAGAGGCAGTGCTATACCAACAGTGACGGGAGTGTTGAATGACATTGTGATGAGTTTATATAGGCCATTCCTTTGTAAATATGGACACAGGTTTTGGCGATGAAAAATTAAAAACAAATTTAGAATGTGTGGCTTTGAGATGAGGACTAAATTACCTCTGTGTGTTTGGGTGCAATCCTGCTTCACCCGAAAGTTACATATGGTCTTGACTCCATATTTGTAACTGCCAAGAACACAAACAAAATCCTGCATGTCATTCAATGTAGCCAGTGACTTACCACACTGTTAGGTTTAGAGCAAGTGTTGTCTCTGGGAAATTTTATATAAACCTGTTGCATTCAGGGAACAGTTAAACATCATGCGATGTGTGTGGGAATGCGTGTTAGCTGAGGGATACCTTACCAACGACTGACTCTAAATAAGATTTAAAATCCATATAGGGTTTGGGAGATAAGATAACCCACAGAAATTGGAAAAGGCAAAATCATCATCATCATCATCAACAACTTGCTCAGCTGTAACATCCTTTTTTTTGTAAATATATTTATTAACAAAAAAAACTTATTTTGATTTTACAAAAATATAAAGTTATTGAAAAGATAACAAATGGCAGTATAATAATTTTAAAATGCAAATTACAATACAACTACTGTATACTGACTACTAACCTACCCTATAATATGAAACAAAACCAAACACTGTGCTAAACAACACCAATAAATAGGTAAGGTGACTAATAAAACAAAAAAAAACCCAAAAGAACACACAAGAAAACAAAATAACAATGCTCGGCGCAAAGCTTCCAAACAAAAGATTTGGAGTGTTGTATATATACCCATATTAACTCAGGAGTTCCCCTCCAGGACCCAACTATAACATCCTTACTGTCGTAAAACATGCCAAGGTGCATCTCAGCAGTGATTATCAGATAGAAATTGACATCCAGCCCGAGAAGGAAACATTTGGGAGGGTAATGCAGACAGTGGTAGAATTTCTGGAACTCATCTCCTGATAGGGTAGTCATGGCAGAGACCCTCAACTCATATAAAAAGCTGTCAAAAGTCCCGAAACCTCCAGGTATACAGACCAAATGCAGGAAAGTGGAATTAGGCTGTATGGCCCAATGACGTTAAGTTGTGTCGCAAGTAGACAGAGTGGTTAAGAAGGCATTAAGCATGCTTGCCTTCATTGTTCAGACCATTGAGTAAAGGAGTTGCATTGTTATGTTGAGAATACTGTGTACAGATAGGTTCGCCCTGATATAGGAAGGATATTATTAAATTGGAGAGAGTTCAGAAAAGATTTACCAGGATGAGGCCAGATGAGAGGGTTCGAGTTATAAGCCGAGAGTGTGGTGCTGGAAAAGCACAGCAGTTCAGGCAGCATTTGAGGAGCAGGAAAATCGATGTTTCAGGCAAAAGCCCTTCATCAGTTTCCTGCTCCTCAGATGCTGCCTGACTCGCTGTGCTTTTCCAGCACTACACTCTGCTCTAATCTCCAGCATCTGCAGTCCTCATTTTCGCCGGTTTGAGTTATAAGGAGAGGCTGGATAGGCTGGGACTTCTTTCAGTGGAGCGTAAGAGGTTGAGGGGTGACTTTATGAGGTTTATAAAATGATGAGGGGCATAGATAAGGTGAATAGCCAAGGTCATTTCCCCAAGGTAGAAGAGTTCAAAAATAGGGGGCATATTTTTAAGGTGAGAGGAGAAAAATTTAAAAGGGCCCGAGGGGTAAATCTCTCACACTGCCAGTGTGTGGAAAGAAATGACAGAGGAAGTGGTAGATGCAAGTACAGTTACAATATTTAAAAGACATTTGGACAGCTACATGAATAGGAAAGGTTTAGAGGGATATGGGCCAAATGCAGGCAAATGGGACTAGTTTAGTTTGGGAAAATGGTGGGCATGGAGCATGTTGTATGACTCTTTGACTCTGTCAGCTGTTGAAGACGCAATGGATTGAGTGATCTCCGCCAGAGTGTGCTGTTCTGGAAACTTCCTCTGGTTTCTATGGTTAAATAGCTAAATTTTACGAAGAGTTGTTGAGTGACAGGTTTAGGGGCAGAATTCCAGAGCTTGGGATATACATATCCAAAAGCCATGTTTAGTGAGGAAATGAAGCAGGGGATGGACAGGGAAATGGACCTGGAGCAATGCACTAAACCTAACTTCATGAACAATTAGCTCACAGGGAATGGCTTATTGGAGCAGTAAATAATGTTTGATTCACTCATAACTCTGATAACCAGTGTTGCAAGGGTCAGGGGTTGAGGAAGAACATGGGTGGAATCCGTGATCAGCTCCCAATGCTGTGGATAGTGCAATGAGGTGGGAGTAACATTGTCAATCCAAGAATTGAAAATTAATCTCTAGGGCTTTGCATTGGGCAACACAGAAGAAGATCCCCAGGGTATTAAACAACAATAGTGTGTCTGACTTCTGTTTTGTATAAAGGCTAAGAGGGGATTTGATAGAGACATACAAGGTGATACAAGATTGGGTACACAGTGAAAATCTTTTTCCTAGCATGATGATGTCAGTGTGTACGAGGGGGCATAACTACAAATTGAGGGGTGATAGATTTAAGACAGATGTCAGAGGCAGGTTCTTTACACAGAGAGTGGTAAGGGTGTGGAATGCCGTACCTGCCAATGTAGTTAACTCAGCCACATTAGGGAGATTTAAACAATCCTTAGATAAGCACATGGATGATTTTGGGATAGTGTAGGGAGACGAGCTGAGAATAGATCACAGGTCGGCGCAACGTCGAGGGCCAAAGGGCCTGTTCTGTGCTGTATTGTTCAATGTTCTGTGTTCTTCTGTTTATTAGCTACAGAAATGCTGGAACTTGGGAAAGCTATTTGACTCCTGTTGGAGGCAAGAAATTACAATGAAACCTCCAGGACTATGTCCAGTCAGAGTTGAGAACGTGGTTGCATAAACAGGTTGACTCCGCATTTTGATTTATTTCAGGTTACGTGGATATTGGGCTGATTCCTGAAGGTGCCCGTGAGATTCGAATTGAGGAGGTCGCAGAAGCTGGGAACTTCCTGGCCTTGCGGAGTGATGATCCCGAGAAGTATTTCTTAAATGGTGGCTGGATAATTCAGTGGAATGGGGACTACAAAGTGGCTGGGACAACGTTCACCTATGAAAGGACTGGGAACCTGGAAAATCTCACATCACCTGGTCCTACCAAGGAGCCAGTGTGGATTCAGGTAGGTTTGCATTTCATTTAGGATTTACAGCTATCAAATATCCTTTTAGCCATCCCTGCTCCACAGAGAACCATTTGCGTTCCTCCAATTTCTCGTCATTACTATGAACTTGTATCCCCTGAAACCATTCTAATAAACCTCATCTGTGCCGTTTCCAAAGCCTTCATTTCCTTTCTGAAGTCTGGTGGCCAGAGTTAGACTCAATATTCCAGCTGGGACTAAGCTCGTGTTTTATGTTGATTCAGCATAATTTCCTGGCTTTTACACGCAATGCCTTTAATTATAATTAAGTCCAGGGTCCCTTTTGCTTCATGAATCGTAGGGCCAGGCATCGACAGCAGAGAAAGAGGGAAAGAATAAATTGAACTGGTTGGTTTTGCATCTGTGTTAAACAGCTGCCACTTTTATCTATTGAGCAATGTTCAAGTAGCTCAGTGCATGTCAAAAGCTTTGAGATGTTCCTGAAAGATTAATAACCTAATCTTCTTTCTTTGCAATTAAGAATCTTGTCCTTGAGGTTTTGTTGATGTAAATGTTGATGCAAAGGAAGCTGGGGAGAGGATGTTTGGAACGGATATTACAAAACACAAGAGATTAAACAACAGTAAATGCTGTTGATTATGAGAAAGCATCAGTGTAGGTGAGAAGACCTTGTAGTCTCGGATAAGCAGCGGTACTGAATGCATAATCATTTTCCAAGCTGAGGCCTCAGAAATCCTGAGCAGTTTGGAACATGATGTTTTAATTGAAACTGCAATAGTTTGTAAACTTCTAAAAAATTGAAAAATGAGAAATTATGACCCTGAAGAAATTGAGTCTTTGCTTATATTTGTTTCCAAAGGCTGTCAGACAGTCTCTGACAGCTCACCGAGTCTCCATGCCTCCTGTGGGAGCCAGTGTGCTCTTTGACTGTGAGACATCACAACAAAACCTAACCTCTGTTTTGTCTGGTATTAGCACAGTTGCACTTCTGTCAGTGGTCGATGAATGGCAATCAGAGCAGAATTGAACCACAAAAATGGTTTTGTATAAAAAGATCGATGATGTTGTTGCAGTCAGAGCAGCAAATGCACTTCTTCTTGTAATTTGTGGATTTCTAGTAACATTGGTCAGGAAAAATCAGGACAAAAATGAGCTTGCATCAGGATGATGAGGTTTAAACTACATTCTTTGGAACTTATGAAGTTTCATCTGTGGGTGAAGTGTTCAGCTACGCGCAGCATGATGAACACATTTAATATATTACCAGTCAATTTCCCATGCTGCACTACCTAAATTAAGATCACATGTCATTTTCATTGTAGTATTGCTGGTGACTGAAAGATAATCTCAGTGCCTGAAGTTGAGTGCTTAGTTTAAAATCATACATCTTTAATGTTTAGATTAGAAATTTCTGTTTCACCAGTTCTAATGGAAACTGGTGATCAGACTGTGCTTCTAATGGTGAGAGTGCGTAACCACGGTGTGACTGGTTTACATAGGCCATTGGTTTTTAATTAATTCATAGGACATGGACGTTGCTTGTCAGGTCAGTATTTATTGTCCATTCCCTAATTGCCCAGAGGGCAGTTGAGAATCAACCACATTGCTGTGGGTCTGGAGTCACATGTAGGCCCAGACCAACATGTAGGCCCAGACCAGATTTCCTTCCTGAAAGGAAATTTGTGAACCTGATGGATTTTTCATTCAATCACAGATTTTTTTTTGTTTTATTCAGTTCAAAATCCACCATCTGCCATGACAGGATTTGAACCTGGGTCCCCGGAACATTGCATAATTATATTTTTTACATTTAGGGACAGCACGGGTGGCTCAGTGACTAGCACTGCTGCCTCACAGCACTAGGGACCTGGGTTTGATTCCAGCCTTGGGCAACTCTCTGTGTGCAATTTGCACATTCTCCCCTCGTCTGTGTGGGTTTCCTTTGGATGCTCCGGTTTCTTCCCACAATCGAAAGATGTGCAGATTGGGTGAATTTGCCATGCCAAATTGCCATAGTGTCCAGGGATGTGGAGGTTAGGTGCATTAGTCGGGGGTAAATGTAGACTAATAGTTAATGGTTCTGGGTGGGTTACTCGTCGGAGGGTCGGTGTGGATTTGTTGGGGAAATTTGTTGCCTGTTTCTACACTGTAGGGATTCAATGATTACCTGAGTCTCTGGATGAATAGTCTAATGATAATACCATGAAGTCATTGCCTCCCCATTAATTTGTATTGTAAACATAGACAGCAAAATTTATAATGGAAACAAAAGTTATTAGTTTAAAAACATATTAGTGATACATATTCTTTGAATATCAAAGTGCGCCAATTAAGAAGTTAGAATAATCATATTTCCCAGTTAGTTAGTTTCCTAGTTAGTTACACAGATTGTAGATGGACAGTGGTGATCTGCTGTTTAAGGAACACGAGGAGGCCATTCTGTTTCTTAATCTGTTCTGCTATTCAAGTTGATCTGTATTTGAATTCTATCTCGTCACCTTATCCCTTAATAGCTGAGTTAGTTGGTCAGTTGGTTTGTGATGCAGAGTGTTGCCAACAGGCAGGTTGAATTCTGTACTGGCTAAGATCACCATGAAGTTTCTACCTTCACAACATTGCCTGAAGGCTGGTGACCCTCAGGTTAAATTCACCCTGTTGTCTCTCTCACATGAGAGAGCAGGCGTATAGTCTGCAAGGACAGGGGTATGTTACCCCTTGCCTGAGGAAAAATCCATCTACCTCACTTTCGAAAATATTAATTGACCCACTCACCCCCAACCTCAATAACCTTTTGTGGAGGTGCTAATGTTAGACCTAGGTGAACCAAGTCAAAAATCACACAACACCAACAGGCTTATTTGAAATCACAGACTTTCGGTTTTTGGGGAGAGAATTCAGGAACTCCTTCCTAACAGCATGACTGATCCCTTATTTTAAACTTTTATAGAACAAAGAACAAAGAAAATTTACAGCCCAGGAACAGGCCCTTCTGCCCTCCAAGCCTGAGCTGATCCAAATCCACTGTCTAAACCTGTCGCCCAGTTCCTAAGCATCTGTATCCCTCTGCACCCCACCTACTCGTGCATCTATCCAGATACACCTTAAATAAATCTACCATGCCTGCCTCTACTACCTCTGCTGGGAATGCGTACCAGGCACCTACCACCCTCTGTGTAAAGTATTTTCCGTGTGTATCCCCCTTAAACGTTTCACCTCTCGCTTTGAAAGCATGACCTCTCATTATTGAATCCTTCACTCTGGGAAAAAGCTTATCTCTATCCACCCGTCTCTACCCTTCATGATTTTGTAGACCTCAATCAGGTCCCTCCTCAATCTCTTTTTTTTCTATTGGAAACAATCCTAACCTACTCCTAACCTTTCTTCATAGCTAGCACCTTCCTTACCAGGCAACATCCTCATAAACCTTCTCTGCACCCTCTCCAAAGCGTCCACATCCTTTTGGTAATGTGGCGACCAGAACTGTACACAGTATTCTAAATGTGGCTGAACCAATGTCTTGTACAATTTTAACATGACCTGCCATTTTTTATACTCAATACCCTGTCCAATGAAGGCAAGCATACCATATGCCTTCTTGACCACTCTATCCACCTATGCAGCCACCTTCAGCGTACAATGGACCTGAACTCCCAGATCTCTCTGCTCGTCAACTTTACCCAAGACTCTTTCGTTTAAGTATAGTTGGCTCTAGAATTATTCCTAAATGCATCACCTCACATTTGCCTGGATTGAACTCCATCTGCCACTTCTCTGTCCAATCTATCGAGGCAGAAGTGAGGACTGCAGATGCTGGAAACCAGAGTTTAGATTAGAGTGGTGCTGGAAAAGCACAGCAGGTCAGGCAGCATCCAAGGAGCAGGAAAATCGACGTTTCAGCCAAAAGCCCTTCATCAGGAAAGTCGAAAGTCGAAACGTCGATTTTTCTGCTCCTCGGTTGCTGCCTGACTCTCCAATCTATGTATATTCTCCTATATTCTTTGACAGTCCCTATGCTTTCTGCTACTCCACCAATCTTCGTGTCATCTGCACACTTATTGATCAGACTAAACAATGCCCTCTTCCAGATCATTTATGTATTATACAAACAACAGTGACCCCAGCACTGATCCCTGTGGAACACCAGTGGTCAACTTTCTCCATTTTGAGAAACTCTCTTCAACTACTACTCTCTGTCTCCTGTTGCTCAACCAGTTCTTTATCCACCTAGCTAGAACACCCTGCACACCATGTGACTCCACTTTCTCCATTAGTCTACAATGGGGAACCTTATCGAATGCCTTACTAAAGTCCATGTATATGACATCTACAGCCCTTCCTTCATTTATCAACTTGGTCACTTCCTCAAAGATCTCTATTAAGTTGGTAGGGCACGATCTCCCCCGCACAAAAGCCATGTTGCACATTCTTTTACAAATATAAATAGATTTTATCCCTCTGTACCTTCTCCAGCAACTTTCCCACCACTGATGTCAGGCTCACTGGTCTGTAGTTACCTGGAATATCCCTACTGCCCTTCTTGTACAGGAGGACAACATAAGCAACCCTCCAGTCCTCTGGCACTTCACCCATGTTTGAGAATGCTACAAAGATATCTGTCAGGGTCCCAGCCCTCTCTCAGTAACCTGGGATAGATCCCATCTGATCCTGCGAATTTGACCACCTTAATATTCTTTTGCCTACCCAACACATCCTCCCTCCTTATGTTAACGTGATCTAGAGTAAACAAACTTCTATGTCTAATCTCAACATTCATCATGTCCTTCTCCTCAATGAACACTGATGCAAAGTAATCATTGAGACTCTCACCCATTTTCTCAGGTTCGACACACAACCTTCCTTTCTTATCCTTTAGTGGACCAACCCTTTCTCTAGGTAGCCTCTTGCTTCTTATGTGGTCTGTTGTTCTCGACACCCTCACCAGAGGAAATAGATACTTTTCATCTACCCTATCAATACTTTTAATCATCTTAAACACCACAATTAGATCACCCCTAATCTTCAATAGTTGAGGGAATAGAATCTGTGTGACCTGTCCTCCTAAGTTAAGGTTTAAATGAACTAAAAAAAGCTAAGAGTCAACAAGTGTGGTGCTGGAAACGCACAGCAGGTTATGCAGCATCCAAGGAGCAGAAGAATCGACATTTTGGGCATAAGCTCTTCATCAGGAATGTGGATGCTAAGGGACACTGGTGTTAATCAACAGAAGCTTGCCTGCTTTGATATAAGCTCAATGTATCAGTTAGCATTCTCTGAAAAAGCCCTGTCCCTTTGGAAATTAGGACAGGGCATGAAGATAAGGGCAAGCTTCAGGATCAGCTTGGATTTTATTGAATTGTGGAACAGGCTCAAGGAGTCACATGTTCTAGCTTGCTCCTATTTCTTCTATAATGTTGTGTCCCTTGTATGAATGCACATTCTGCCACATGAGTGATTGTAGTTGGACAGTAGTGAGGTCAGTTCTTTGCTCCTTGTATTTTAATATGACTGAGAGAGTAAAACAGCATGTGCTCTTAGTTGTTGCCAAGTTTTATGGAAATGCAAACTGCTGTGGCTGATTTATAGCTAGTCTGCTTGTTCTCTGTGCTGTTTGTAAATCATCATTCAATGTGTTGTTTGAAAATATTAAAGACCTTTGTATTCTGGCCCAACTTGCTTTCTTTCTCTCTCAGTTTTTTTCTTGCCATCTCACTGTTGCTGTCTCTCACTCACCCTCTCTCTTTGTTTCTTGCTCTCTGTCTCACTTAGTTTCTCACACTCTTTCTCTCTCTTGAAGTCACCAATCTGTATTTGGCTATGAGTTTCACAGCTTTCCTAACTTGACAGACAAGTCGTCATATGTGACCTGCCCAATCTGCCCTACACAGACAATGAGTCTATTCAACCACAGAAAGCATCATCTTTGACTGAATTCTTTCCAGAAGAAAATTCACAACATGGGACTGGATCACAGGACACCAGTTTGGAGACGGAAATGTTTTACTTGTCTTTCTCTCTTAGCCAAAGAACATGAAAGAAAGTGGTAAGGATCCAACTCGCAGCTGAGGTTATTTATCTACAGGCAAGCCAGGAAATGTATCATTGACTTCCTGGTGTATTTTTTAGACTTTGAATCCATTGAATTGATCCCAAGTTCCAAATCAGCACAGACTGAATGAAGAGGCAAATGGTAAATCTACAGATACACATCAACCAACAAGAAACTTGTATTTGGTTAAGGAACTTTAGTAAGGTCCCTGAAAACAGTAATTCCGACAAGAGAATTTGTTTCAGTAATGTCTGTTGAGCGATAAATATTAATCAGGACACTGGGAAAGCTCCTTTTGCTCTTCTTCAAAATCGTGTTGCACAATCTTTAACATCCAGCTAAAAGGACAGACCAAGTCCAACGTCTCATCCACAGGACAGTGCCTCTAACCATATAGCACTCCCTCAGTATCAGTCGAGAGTGTTACATTCCAAGGGTCCATCGCCTTCAGCAGCAAGACAGTTATCCATTGAACCACACAAATCCCTCTGGTGTTGGTTCTAATTGATTTTTTTGTTATCTATTCATGTGATGTGGATATAAGAGCATTTGTTCCCCATCTCTAATTTCCCAGAGGGCAGTTCAGCATCAACCATATTGCTGTGCGTTTGGAGTCACGTGTAGACCAGACCAGGTTGAGATGGCAGTTTCCTTCCCTGAAGGACATTAGTGACACAGATGGAGGTTTTACAACAATTGACAGTCGTTACATGGTCTAATATATATATAATATATATAATTTGACTATATATCTGACAAATCAATACTTAATGCTTTCAAAGGAATGTCCAGAAATTCATGGGTTCCAGCAGATGCCTGGTTAACAGCACAAGTTACACCAAAAATCACTAAGTTTCCCCGTTCCAGTTCATTAATTTACACATTAAAAAACACAAATTTTCTATTAATTTATTAACAGCTGCTGTTTCAGGAGACAAACCCTGGGGTGCGTTTTGAATACACCGTTCGACGTGATCTGGATCATGAGAATGAAATTCAGCCGCCGGACTTTTTCTGGCGATACGGCTTGTGGACGGAGTGCAGTGCAACCTGTGGTGGTGGTAAGGACCTCAACATTTCCCCAAAATCAGCCAAGGCCAATTCCCACATTTTGTGAAATGGGAAAGACTTGCATTTGTGTAGTGCCTTTCAGCACTAAAGTATTGCATTTTGGTATTACATGCAAGGGCAGAACTTATACTATTAATGAGGAAAAAAGTGAAGACTGCAGATGCTGGAGCTCAAAGCCGAGTGGGTGGTTGCTGGAGCCAAGAGTATGGGTGCTGGAAAAGCACAGCAGGCCAGGCAGCATCTGAGGAACAGGAGAATCAACGTTTCGGGCAAGATTCCTGATGAAGGGCTCTTTCCCAAAGCATCGATTCTCCTGCTCCTCGGGTGCTGCCTAACCTGCTGTGCTTTTCCAGCACTACACTCTCAACATTTATACAATTAATGATAGGGCGCTGGGTAATGTTGAAGAGAGACCTAGGGGTTAAGGTACATAATTCTCTGAAATTTACGTCACAGGTAGGCAGGGTGGTTAAGAAGATGTTTAGCACACTCACCTTCATTGCTCACAGCTTTGAGTATAGGAGTTAGGATGTCATGTTGAGATTGTACATGACCTTACTAAGGCCTCTTCTGGAATACTGTGTGCAGTCTGGTCACCCCGTTTTAGGAAGGATATTATTAAACTGGAGAGGGCTCAGAAGAGATTTACCAGGATGTTGCCAGGAATGGAGGGTTTGAATTATTAAAATAGATGAAAAAACACTGGGACCTTTTCTACTGGGGTGTAGGAGGCTGAGGTGTGACCTTATTGAGGTTTATAAAACCATGAGGGACATAGATAAGTTGATCTTTTCACTAAAGTGGGGGAATTCAAAACTAGGGGCCATATCTTTAAGGTGAGAGGAGAAAGATTTTAAAAAGGACATGAGGGGCAACATTTTTTCCCAGACAGTAGTCCGTATGTGGAATGAACTTCCAGAGGAAGTGGTAGATGCAGGTACAGATACAACACTTAAAAAACATTTGGATAAGTTCATGAATAGGAAAGGTTTGGAGGGATATGGGCCGAGCGCAGGCAGGGCAAAGCATAGGCAGCATGGACTAGTTGGACTGAGTGGTCTGTTACCATGTTGTATGACTATATGAGTCTAACCAATCGAAATGGCCACACACCGAGTTCAGTATTGTTCAACAAATGTGAGTGAACATGCAACTTCAATCCCTCTCACAATCAATCCCCTCAGGCTGTTGGTTTGGTTTTGCTGATCCTTAGACCTGGGATTTCAGGCATCATTCCACATGCATAACAGCTTTATTTAGGTAAAGACCTGAAAGCTCCGGTTCCACAGGAGTTGTTGGTATAAAGGGTTACATAGTATGAAGGTGGGTAGTCGACTATGTCGTGTCTGTCACCTTTTCTTGGCAAGATTGGTGAGTGTTGTAAGGAAATACAACTCTCTTATACAATGCAAAACTAGGATTGACCTAAACTGGTAATGACTCTGATTAACACCCAGTGAGAAATGAAGTGAAGAAATTCTGCCTTAGAAGTGGCTCCAACATTCATGTGTGGCTCAGTTGCCCTAACAAGGTGATACTATACTGTGCTGTCCATAAGGAGAAGTTTAACCACTCAACTCAGCAGTGTAGGAGAGCAAATATCACTTTTTCAATACATTCAGTCACTACAACTTGTGTGGATGCAGCATCTTTTACATGGTAAAACATCCTGTGGTATTTTGTGGAATTTACTTGAATGTAACAATCTGTGTTTCTGCAGCTCTCGAGTCATGTACATTTTCCCTGAATCAGCACAACCTAGCTGAGCTGACAAAGTGTTAAGTCTGGCTCTCCCACTAACTCTTAGCTGATAGTCTGTTTTCAAACATTCTTTCTTTCAAACTCTCAGCTCTGTTCAATGATTTATTTTAATGGTTTGTAAAATAAGTGCTGCCTAGTGTACTTTGGGTGACTCCCAGCCCAAGTAGTGCCCTAACTCCAGTCTGTATAAGGAGGCAGTGTGTGGGGAGCCTACAGCTCAGCGCTAAGATCCAGGGTCAGGTCGGGAGCAGTATGCTATCCAATCCTAAGCTCCCTCCCATCTCCAATAGCTGTCGGTGAGCTACCTCAAGCTATGTTTTGCCTCTGGTGCAAAGTTGATACTTCTTGGATCCCAGAAACACATTTGGATGTTTACTGAGCCAGGAACTGATTGATTGCAGGTTAAGGAGAGAGAAATTATGGAGTGAATTAGGGATCTCTTTTTTTTTCAGAGTCACGTAATAGCTCGTGCACTCTTAGTCCTTTTTTGTTATCCCATCTGCAGCCAAGACCCAGAATTTGAATTTATTATAACTACTGTCACATGTAGCTAAGGTGTAGTGGAATAGTGCCTTGTCCCGCTGATGAACCTCAGCTCCCTCAGACTCTGAAACCATTGCTAAGATGATCAATTGGGTCAATGGACTGAAAAATGGCAGATGGAGTTCAATCTGAATAAGTGAGAGGTATTGCATTTTGATACAACTAACAAGGGTAGGGCTTATCCAATTAATGGCAGGGCATTGGGTAGCGTTGTAGGACAGAAGGACCTAGGGGTGCAGGTACATAATTCTTTGAAGTTTGAGTCACATAGAGTCAGGGCAGTTAAAAATGTGTTTGGCACCCTTGCCTTCATTATTCAGACCTTTGAGTATGAGTTGGAAAGTCATGTTGAAGTTGTACAGGACATTGGTGAGACCTCTTCTGGAGTACTGTATGCAGTTCTGGTCGTCTAGCCAAAGGAAGAATATTATCAATCTAGAGAGGGTTCAGAAGAGATTTACCAGAATCGGGTGTGAAAGGTTTGTGTTATAAAGAAAGGCTGGGACTTTTTTCACTGGAGTATCGGAGGTTGAGAGGCAACCTGGCAGATATTTGTAAAATAATGAGGGGTATAGATAGAGTGAATGGTAGCTGTCTTTTCCATAGGATGGGGGATTTCTAGACGAGGGGGGGCACATTTTTAAGAGTACAATAGGTGGGTGGGGGTGGGGATGAAGGTGATAGGTCAGAGAGGAGGGTGGAGTGGATAGGTGGAAAGGAAGATTGGCATGTAGGACAGTTCATGAGGATGGTGCTGAGCTGCAAGGTTGGAACTGGGGTAAGGTTCCAACCTTCCAACTCAGCACCATCCTTATGACCTGTCCTAATTGCCAATCTTCCTTCCCACCTATCCGCTCATCTCAGACCTATCACCTTCATCCCCACCCCCACGCACCTACTGTACTCTTTGCTACCTTTTCCCCAGCCCCCACCCCCCCCATTATCTCTCCATCCCGGAGGCTCCCTGCCTCTATTCCTGATGAAGGGCATTTTCCCAAAACGTCAATTTTCCTGCTCCTTGGATGCTGCCTGACCTGCTGTGCTTTTCCAGCACCATTCTAATCTAGACTTTGATTTCCAGCAACTGTAGTCCTCACTTTTGACTGGCACATTTTTAAGTGAGAGGAGAGAGGTTTAAAAAAGACACGAGGGGCAATTTTTTTACACAGAGGATGGTTCGCATGTGGAATGAACTTCCTGAGGAAGTGGTGGATGTGGGTATAATTACGAAGTTTAAGACATTTGGATAGGTACATGAATAGGAAAGGTTTGGAGGGATATGGTTCAGGAGCAGACAGGTGGGACGAGTTTAGTTTGGGATTATATTTGGCACGGACTGGTTAGTCCGAAGTGTTTGTTTCCGTGCTGTGTGACTCTGTGACTCTATGAAGTTCTGGCATAGTTCACATTTCATTAACAATGCAGCCCTCCCAAGGACATGTGATCACTGGCCACTTTCAGAGAGAAGGAGGGGAGTTCTCCCCAGTTCCTGAGCTAACATTTATCACCCACTCAACTTCACTAAAGCAATTGATTTGGTCAATACCTCTTTGCTATTTACGGAATCTTGCTGTGTACAAATTTCTTACATTATAGCAATTCCTACTCTTCAAGCATACATGATATCATTGGCACCAAGCAGTGTGAGATTTGGTGAAAACAACAGGAGAGGTGAATGTTGTTGTTTGGTCCATATTACAGGACAGAGCTTGGCACTGTTCACCTTAAATTTGATTATCTCTATTATAGAAACCACAGGGATGTCTGGGTAACTTACTTTCATTCTGCTGCCATTGGGGTACATACAAATATATCAATTAGGAGCAGGAGGAAGCCATTCAGCCCCTCAAGCATGTTCCACCATTCAATATGACATTGGCTGATCTGACCGTAGCCTCAGCTACAACCATTGACTCCATTGTTAATGAAGAACCATACGTTAGCCTTAAAAATATTTCACCAGCCTAGTTACATACTAGAGAAACACTGAAATCACTTCCTAACCTAAAAGGATTTGTTTTAATTCACAGCACTTTAATGAAGAAAAGATATTTACCCACCACAAACAAACACACGCACACCCTCTCTCTTTCTCTCTCACACACACTCACTCTCACACACACACATACACACACAGTCTCACACACTGTCTCTCAGACACACACACAGTCTCACACAGAGATCCCCAAACACGCACATATTCACACACACACTCTCTCTCTCACACACACATACAATCACTCACACACACACACACTCATTCTCACTTACACACAAACACTTACACACTCTCACACACACATACAACTCTAACACGCACCCACATATCCACATACACACACTGTCTCACTCTCTCTCTCTCACACTCTCTCTCTCTCACACACACACACACACATTCACTCTCACACAAACTCAGACATAAACATACATACATACACAATGTGTCAAACATGTGGTGCTGGAAAAGCACAGCTTGTGAGGCAGCATCCGAGGAGCAGGCGAGCCGAGGTTTCGAACATGACTCTTCATCAGGAATATGGGGTGGCCCAAGGGGGCTGAGAGATAAATGGGAGGGGGGGATGGGGCTGGGGCAGGTAGCTG